>NC_133753.1:2944564-3247064 GCF_036562045.2 Rhinolophus sinicus | reverse complement strand
GCTTTGCCTGGCAACTTTCAGAAACAAAAACCGGAGCCTAAGACAAAGTGCCCAGTTATGATCCAGAAACTTCATCATCACGGTGAGGCACCGCTTCTCACACGTGACATCCGTTCACTCCTAGAGTCTTACTACCGCAGCTATGTCTTCATCTCCACGCCTGTCATCAGTCTCCAACAGGTTTTGACACTAGACTGTGGAAGTAGTCTGGGTATCAAAGTTAACCTTCTTCCCTTAGTAAACTCATCTCCCCAGAGCTATTAGCGAGATAACAAATCGCGTGACTACTGGTCATAATGCAGAGATTTCCTCATATGGTTTATGATCAAGCCAATGTGAAGAATAAAATAAAAGCCCATTCGCGCTGGAACCTCGGGGCGGGGTCTCGGTGAGAGGGGCGGGAACCGGAGGGCGGGGCCTACGATGGAGGGGGCGGGGCGGGCACCAGTGGGCGGGGCCTAACGAGGCGCCGCGAAACCGCCGCCCCCAGACCCCTGGTTAGCACCTTACGCTAGCGCGCGGGCGCTTTCAAGTTCGGCAAGCGTCGCAGCGGCGAGGGGGCGAAGCCGGGAGGCCGCCGTTCGCGCCGGGCCGCGTCCGGCCGGCTGCAGAACTTGTTGCCATCCGTTTGAAAAGCGCCTTTTCCGTGTCTGTCTCACTTGTCCCCTGCTGTCTCCGTCCCGCACCTCCACCGCGGGCACCGGACCGTCGCCGCAGTTGCAGTCCCACGCTCCCTCCCCAGACTCGCCTGAATTCTCCCGGCCGGCCGCTCGCCGCAGCCGACGACGGCGCAGCCCACTACTCCGCCGCCCGGCCTGCGGACTCCAGCAAGAGCGCGGCGTGGGAACGAGAGTGGGACGAGGCCCAGCGCCGGAGGCGGGGATGCGGAAGAGCGTTAGGGCACGTGAGGGCGTCTGGGCCAATGGTAGGGCTCCTGGCGGCAGAGGGGCGGGATCTGCGCGGGGGCGGGGCGGGGAGCGGGGCTGGGAGGCGGGCGGGGGGGAAGGGAGGAGAGCGGAGGGGCGGAGCGGGGCGGGGAGGGCCGGGGGAGAGACGCCGCCGCTGCCGCTGCCGCCGCTGCCGCCGCCGCGGCTGCCGCAGCCTCTGGGAGCCTGGAAAAGGGGAAGCGCGAGCGAGCGAACGGCTCAGTCCCCGGGCGGCGGCGGCAGCGACGGCGGCGGCCGGGAGGGCGCGACGGCCGGGGCGGGGGCGCTGCTGCTGCGGGGGGCCGGCGGCGGGGGCGGCCCGCACCAGCCATGCCGAATAAAAACAAGAAGGAGAAAGTGAGTCAGGGCCCGGGCGGGCCGGCGGGGAGGCCGGCGGGGACCTGCCCGGGAGCCGGGCGCGGCGGGGTCGGGGTCCTGCGCCTGGACCTGCGGCCCCGGACGCCGGGGTCCTGAGGGCACCAGGGCGCCGCTCCGCCTGCTCCCGGAATGGGGGGCGGCCCGGCCGGGGCGGGGGTCCTGACTGCCGGCGTGGGCGCCCGGGCGGTGCGCGCGGTGGGCGTGAGGGGCAGGTGCAGCCGCCGAGGTGGTTGACCAGCCTCGCAGAGCCTGGGCAGGGGCTTCAGGGGTGGGGGCCGCAGACGCAGGCGGGACCCGGCCCGGAAGAACGGGAGCGAGCGAATGCACCCCGCTTGACGTTTGTGAAGAGTCGTCTGCTCTCCAAAGGGACCTCTTGAGGCTCTGTTACCGGGGTGGCGGCGGCGATGGCTCCGGGTGCTGCGTTTGCGGGGGCGTGTTTGTGCTTCAGGCAGAGCTCTGGGACCACCTCGGGGATCCCCGCTCTCAGGTTTTCGGGGCGATGTGGGTCTTCAAAATGCTGAGAGCACTGTGTAAACTTGGGTTTATCTGTTTTTGCTTAAAGTTTTCGGCCTCAAATACAGATAAAACGAGGGGAAGCAATGGTGGGGGGCAGGGTGGCCTCTATTTTAGTTATATCTCTAAACAATATGATGTAGGGTTTGATGGTATTGATTAAAACTGTCGTTAAGTCCTAGTTAAATTGTATAAGTCCGTTTTAAAACTGCATTTTGATTTATTTGTTGCTTAGCATTCTAAAATTTGAGAAGCCTAATTGATTTTGCTTGATATTTCCCAGGAATTGCCAAAAGCAGGGAAAAGTGGAAAAAGTTCAAAAGAAGGACAAGACGTAATTGAACCAGAGGTAACTGTTCTCAAATGCTCACTTCCCGCTTGTTTATAAACAGCTCTTAACTTAGGATAGAAAAACGGAGGCTGATGAAATCTAGGGTTTTGTAATGTTTCCCTATATGAGATTTTTTTCCCCCACTGTTTTTCATAGCCCTCAATTTTAGTTATTTAGGTTTTCATTCTGCTTTGGTAAAATGTGAATGTTTCTATGAAAATTATGCATATCTGTGCTGCTAGGATTTTAAAATTCACCCTTACTCCACCCGCACTTCACCGCCACCCCACCCCCATCTAGCAGCGGTCCTGTAGAGACTGGTTGGTTCCACAGGATCTGCCCCAGCTGGACCTTTTCATGTTCCTTTTAGCTTTCCATCCTCCCCCTTCCTTCCTTTGTAAGTGACCGAGGTCCCTCTCTCCTGGGCTCATCTCCTCCTCCCACCACCCTAGCTTTCCTCAGTGTTGTCTTTGCTGCTGGTTTCCTGGGCCACCTCCTTTTCTCTGTTGATGTCTGGTCCCCTTAGCCTCTTTCCCCAATAGTGTTGGTATATTTTGGTTTCTCTAGTTTGGGTATTTCTGTACAGTCTTCTGTCCTCTTTCACATTTTCTCTTTGTCTGCATTTGCCAATTCTGACTTCTTTTGCTTCTTGACTTTGGGCTCATTGGGTAACAGCTGCAACACCACCCGGTGAGGATTGTGTTGACGTGGTGGGGTCGTGGCAGTCTCTTGACACCCTTGTGCTTTGAGAGCATTTGCAGAGCCAGCCTTTGGCTTTGCCTTTTCTTCTTTGTGACTAGGTGTTGTGGAGCACATCGGGGTAAGGGTCCAGGAGTGGTGTGGACCCAGGCAGTGCTAATAGGCCCTTTTGAAACATTAGGAGCAGAGCAGCGGCTCAGTGTCCTAGTTCTCCAGGGCTGGATCGTGGAGGTCTCTGGTCTTATCACAGATGACATTAATTTGCAGGTGTCAGACCCCTTCCTGTAAGCCAAATTAGGATGGTTCATTTCTGAGTGGCCATTATCTGCAGTAGCCTTTTTTTTTTGCCCCAGGTTATCTTTTCCTTATCACTTGGTGCATTCTAAGCTTCGCTCCTCTTCGGTAGGTGATTTATTCCAGCAAATGTGTTGTTCTTCCCAAAACAAAAAGTAGAAATCCAAACGGTTCCTTAACTGTCAATAGTTAGGGATGATTTGTGCCAATCTTTCCCTGCCCTTTCTTTATAGCAGACAATTGAATTTTACTGTCATTCTTGTATTTGATTTGCTTATTTGTCTAAATTGCTTACTTCCGTGTCAATTTTGACTAAATGGATTTAAATGAAATTTAGTCCCTCTGGAAGGGTGTATACTTTTTCTTTTCTCTTTTTAATTTGTTGACATTTCATTAAAACTGCTGAAACGTCCTTCCTAGTGCTCCCCAAATCTTTCTTGCTCACGTATCTGTGTCCTCTCACTTGTTAGTGTCCCAAAGAAGTATCAATGAGTATGGTTCATTTATTCCTGTTTTAGCAGAAAGAACCCGGCTGAAAGGATGGAAAAGATTAAGTTTGAACCTGAAAAAAATCCATCAATAACTGAAAGATACCAAAACCACTAATATGTAAATTACGTGTTTTTAAGGTGGATTGGGTTCCTAGAGTGTCAGTTGCTTAGGACCCTTTGAGGTGTGGCCTGCAGTGTCTGAATGTGATGCCCCAGTTGTCTTTTTGTATTTTTTCTAGCGCTACTAAGAGCTGGAGCTACAGAGCTTGAAATTACCACTGAAAAATACTGAAATGTGGGCCCTTCACTACTTCCTCCTAAGGATACCAGAGGCAACATGGCATGTTAAGCGTGACACTGGTAGATGACTGTGTGAATTATTTTGCAGGAATACAAATTAAGGCTCTGCAGTTCACCTGAACTTTGAGTTGAACCTTACTTTTTTATTGTTGTTTTTCTCTTCTCAGTCTTCATTTCACTTCTTCAGTTCTGGTTCCACCCACTTACCAAACATGATTGACTCAGGCAGGTGAATTAAACCATTATCGCACACTCTTTTTCTCTCAGTGTTACCCTGAATTTGTGAATATTTTAACCTGAACAATTCAAACTGGCTTGCCATTCCCATGATGCTTTTCAGACCTTTTTAGTATCACCTCCCCCTCACAGCCATCATTTGCTCAGGTTACCCTGTGAAGTCACCTCTGTCAGGACAGTCGCCACATTCTGGGCTGCCCAACCTGAGAGTGCAGGTGCCCGTCTAGGGTGGAGTGACCAGGTGTCAGAAATGATCCCAAGAGTGTTGTTCAGGAACATGGCCTACTCTACGTGACTTACTACACAACTTCAGGTGTGGGAAGGTCCTGGCACCCCAGTCCTGGCTGGCTGCACTCAGCCTTCCAGAGAACAGCAGCCAGCCGTGTGCACTGCCCAACGTTTTTCAGTTCGAACAAGATACGTTGGGTGGCCTGGGTTTTTTAGTGAGGAAGAGACGGAGTCCTGCCATGAGGGTAGTAAAGGAGAGTGGTAGAGGAGAAAGCATTTAGCATAGTGGTAAGTGTGCTAACCCCTGACGGCCTCAACAATGTCACTTAACATCCGCGGCCCTGTTTCCTCATCTCTAAACTGACTCGGTGAGTTTCAGACTTGGCCATTTTTAACCATATGGAATAGATGAGGTGTGACACCTCATGAAAAGTTTTTCCTGCAGGATGTGTGGCAGAATATATCTTTCAATGTAACAAAATACTGTTAAACGTCATAACTGCTACTGTGCAACTTTTGCCTTTTTCTAGGAATTTTTGCTCCTTGCATGATGTGTACTGGTATATTTTCTTTTTCTTTTTTTCTCTTTCAAATAGAATGTTTACTTTGACTTGCTTGTCCACATGTGTTCTGGAAATAAAAGTTTCTGCCCAGTGCTTACTGCTGGTTTATTTCGTGGCACGCTTTTAAGGGCTGAGGCCCCGAAGGGCTCACGGGCCACTTGAAGTGGGACATGAAGGTTGACGGAGGAAACTCATCTTTGAGCAGCTGTTCTCGGTGTAACACTCAGATGTGTTGTATCTTATGACTATTTAGAATCCTAAATTGCTCATAGAGTCCTAAAGCCCATTTTGGAGGATTGGACCATGTGATGGTGTTTTTTGTTTTTTAATTTGTGTACTGTGTCCAGAGTCACATATTTAAAAAGTGTTAATGCTTTTTGTAAAGTGATTTGATTTAAGCACATTAAAGGTTGCTCTAGTGTTGTTCTTCGGTCACGCATTTGACATATCCTGCCTCAGCTTAGTTTTGTTTGAAAGTCTCTATGGCAACTCTTCAATAATGTCTGTTGCTGTAAAGGGAGCCAAACAGTCCTCTCTCTAACATGTTAGCTTATTTTGACACCTACCTTTAGTAATAACTTTTTTCTCTTTATAATCTGTCCCTTTACAATTCCCCTGCCACTCCTGCCCAATGTCTCAGAAACGTGGGGCCAGGCCTGCTGAGGTCCCATAGGTGTAGGTGGTGGAGTCATGTTTTAGAAATTAAATCTGAAATTTAAAAAATATTTATTGTCTAAATAATAACACCCATTACATGTTAAATAACTTTTATGAAAAATGTTTTCTTAAGAAAAGTTTTTTTCCTATCTAGTCACTTGCCTGTGTAGTAGGAATTTTAACCTGAGCGAGTTGGAAGAAGACAAGGGAAGTCGTTTTCTGGGGAGGCAGCTGCGATTATCACCCCCAGAGAGGAGAGTCCCCGATTCCCCTCCTCCACAACACCAAAAGCCACTGTCTATAAGCTAATCGGGAGCTCAGGCTTTCACTGGGGGCTTCCCGTGCTGCATTTCCCATCGTTTTCTTCCCGGCATTTTTCCATATAACCGTAAACAGCCCCAGTGAAACAGAGAGAGAACCCAAAGGAACAGTATTTTTTTTTTTTTAAATTCATGTGTAATTACTACGTAGGAAATGGAGTTCCCTGCTTTTAATTGCAATGTTTTGGTTCACTGTTCCTGGCCTCTCTATTTATCTCTGCTTAGAGCCGGGCGCTCAGGACGGAGGAGGCTGGCAGAGCGTAATGGGGGAACTGGAAGGCATTGGAGTTGGGAGGAGGACTGGGAGCTGACCGTCCTCACGGTCATGAGCAAGCAGTTGTTCTTCCCTGAGCTGTCCCCTTTCTAGCAGCTACTCCTGTCCTAGACGGACGCGTGGGCTCCCTGTGAGATCTGCTCACTGGTGGGCGTCCAGCCTAGGCCCCATTGCAGCCCCATTGTGTGGGGGGCCGGATGCTTCCCTGGGGTCCTGGGCTCTGTAGGAAGTTCACCAGCGCCCTGGGCCTTCCCCAGTAGATACCAGTAGCCCCCAACCCCTCCAGTTGTGACAACCAAAAGTTCCTCCAGACACTGCCAGATGTCTTCTGGGGGCAAATGGCCCCTGTTGAGACCCTGCTCTACAAGACCCCTCCGCAAAGTATGTTTGCTTGCAAATCATGCCTGGCACATAATTGTCTGAGCATAGTATTTCCTTTACAACAGCAGTGATCAAACAGAAGGGGTGTCAACACCCCTTTATAGAAATTAGGATCCCAAAGAGCTTTATTTAAGTGGGTTATAGCTATCCGATATGTTTTATGTTAGAAATTGAAACTGAAAATTTCAAAATATTCGTTAATTCATCCAGTAATAATAACACACCCATTACATGTTAATATAAAGAATATATTTTTATGAGAAATTATTTACAAAAATTCGCTGAGAAAATGGCATTGCTCTGTGTTTTGCAAATCTCTTTAACGTCTGATTTAATAGAAAGTAGCAGGCTTCTTGAGTCTGCTCCCACATTCAGTCTCTTGATGCTGCGTGTCTCGTAGCCTATGAAAAACGGACATGATGGTTATAAAGGCAGATTGTGTTATGGTATTATCATAGCAGCAGTGGACCCCAGAAAGGCTCTAAGGGGTCTCTGCCTGGTGATCCCCAGACCACTTTTGGAGAACTGTTGTAGAATCCTCTTCCGTCTTCCTTACTGCCTGTCTGAAATCCTTTCTTCCTTTTAGCTCCAACTCAAGTTCATTTATTCTGAAATTTAAGGGAAGCTTTTTCTCACCATCTTGGACCATATTTTTTGTATCTTTTAAATTTGAGTAGCAATCATTTGTTCTACCAATTATCATTTGTACTGCCTGGGACCACCCTCATTTACCTGTGGTTAGCCTCCCTAACTAGGTCAAGTCCTGAGACAGCAGTTTAACTTGCTGTTTCTTTGCACTTGCCATTTGTTAGGTCCTGGAGTTGAGAAGTATTTGGTGGATTTTAAGAATCTTTGGGAAGAAGGAGAGCTTTGGATCAATTATCTTCTGATTTTTCTGATACTGTAAATTAGAACAAAAATCTCTCATTAAGAGGCTTATTGCCTTTTTGTCCTCTAAGAATATTTTACTGCAGAGTTTTCATTCATTATAATTTGTTTTGAATAGCATTATACTAAAGCAGAAGATTGTGGTACTTGGGTCTTTTTCTAATATCTATTGAGAGTTTTAAGAAGAGCATTTTGGTTTTGTTTTTAGTTTGCTTTTACATAACACCAGACGTCTGGCAAAAAGTACAGTCTCCTAAGATCTTACTTTAATTAAAGCATTTCAAAATAGGGTTTCCACTTAAATATAAAATTTCCAATATGATCTTCAGTGCTTTATATTTTTTATTTTAAATTTATTTTGGGAATTTTTCTCAGAACATGCATATACATTTTTAACATTTAATAAGTTATATATATATATATATATATATATATATATATATATATATATATATAGAAAGAGAGAAAGAGAGAGAGAGTTTGCGTTTGAGCATCTCACGCGCTGCAAGCACTGCAGAAGGTGAAAAGAATGACATTGCCTTCACTTGTTAGGAATGTCAGTGTTGGCTGTTTCTGTTCATTGTGAAGTGTCATGCCTGTTGCTTGTAGACATTCAGTCGACCTGGGAGGAGCTAGGCCCCCCATTCAGTCACACCCTCAGCCGCTGAATTCATGGAACAAGATGGAGCACATTTAGTATAATGAGCCAACCGGAGGGAATCAGATGCTTTAAAGCATCTGAGCAAACACAGGATCACCATTAGATGATAGAAGTCCAGAAAGCCCGCAGATAAGATCAGTATTCCTTTTCCTCTTCAGTAAAAGCTCCAGTACACGTTATGTCATTCCAGAAGGAGTTCATCAAGCGAACCATGTGAAATAACCTAGTTTCCCGGTTCATGACAGAGGTGCAGAGTTCGTATGTTAGAGTAGCTGCAGAGTGAATGTGAGCCCGCAGCCATGCGTGTAACGGTTGAGAGGCTCCCGCCTGCATCTTGGGGCAGGGGGAGTCAGTCTGCCACCAGCATGAATCATGGTGATAGAATTTCATCGGAAAGATCTCGGCTGTCAAGTCTCCAGGGCTCCCTAAACACTGGTACCCGCCAAGGTCAGGGTGCGTGGTGTTTGGTCGGCACAGCATCGTAGGTAGTTGTCTTGCCTTCTGCCCCCTTAGTGTGTGTGCTGCAGACTCCCTGCTTCCTGGTCAGGTCAGAGAACAGCCGCTGCAGGAAGTGCCGCTTCCCAAACCCAAACAATTCACCATCTTCGTTTTCTCCACCTGGGGGAGCCAGAGAACAAGTCTAGGAATTAAACTTGGGTGGGTGGGGGGAATGTTTGATTGCTTTGAGGACATTGGATTTTCCTTCATCGTGAGTATTTTTTTTAAGATGAGGTTTAGCATGGCTCTGAAGGGTGTTGGCTCTGACCTAATGCCGTTTTGCCTAGTGGGACTATCAGAGTACCTGTCACTCTGAGGCGTTAGACCTGTGCTGTCCGAGATTTAGCCAGTAGCCAAGTATGTCTATTTAAATGACCGAAAATCACATGCAATGTAGAAATTCAGCTCCTCAGCCACAGTAGCCACGTTTCAAGTGCTCAGGAGCACGTGTGGCTAGTGGCTCTGCTCTCGGACAGCAGATACACGGCAGTTCCCGCTTCACAGAGAGTTCTGTCTGACAGGGCTCCTTAGACCCTAGCAGCATTTTCCAAAATATTTCAAATGTGTGTGTATTTGACAATTTAACTTTGTTAGTTATCACTTTTTTAAATATGAAATATCAAATTTAAGATTACGTTTAAAGGAAAAGAAGACACTTATTAATAAATTGGCAAAGGAGAAGGAAGTGGATAAAATTAGAGAAAAGAGGAGGGTGACAAGACAAGGGAATTTGGTGGTGAGATGGGAAGGAGGGCCTGTCACTATTTGGTCTGGGACCACCTTCGTTTTAAAGACCTGACAGACAAGGACTGGCCATTCCCATAGGCCTGGGGGGACCCACGGGACGCAGTGTCCTTGATTTTATTTTTAGATGTTTTGTCTATCAAAACGCACACGGTTAAAAAATAAAATGATACAAAACCCTATAGTTTCCCATTTCACCTAAATCCCTCTCAGCCCCGCATGGCAGAGCAAACCTCTTTGGACTGTTCTGATTTCCCATGGTCCAGACCTATGGGAAGCAGTGTTGTGTGGCAGAGGGCGGGCTCTGCGGTAAGACCTGCTCACTGCAGTGACCTTTCTGTCTCAGTCATTTTCCTCCCTTTATCCTGGCTCTTCTCTTTCACGTTGCAGGCTTCTTTCCAGTTGATTCATTCACTCATGGTCACCCAGCAGGTACGTCCTGAGATCCAGCTGTGTGCTAAGCACCATCGTGGGTGCTGGGGATTCGGCACTGGACACAGAAGGGTCCCTGCACTCATGCAGTTTGCTTTCTGTGAGTGCTGTGTTTTCTAAGGGGCACCGATGACATGTGGTGTGAGAGCGCCTCACACGTTGCAGAACAGTGGCCTTGGGGGTCTTGATGCCAGTGGCACCCTGTGGTTGTGTTACCAAACTGTACTCGCACATTTCCAGACACCCCTGTGGGGCAGGACCACCGCTGGCAGCCCCTATGCTAGAGGCCTGGAGGCAGCTTCAGGTGGTCAGGGATGGTCTCACCAAGGAGATGACATTCAAGGTGAGACCTGAGTATGAAGAAGGAGCCAGTGGTGCAAGGATCTGAGGAAGGGCATTCAGCCAGAGGCAGCAGCTAGTGCAGAGGCCCTGCGGCACAAGGGAGCTGGGTGTGTCACCTGGAAGAAGGCCAGTTTTAAGAGAAGTGAGGGTGGCTCGAGCAGGAGGGATGAAGTGGGAGAGGTGGGCACAGGCAGGGTCCAGTAGGGTCTCGTCAGCAGCTGTCGGCCAGGTTTTGGATTTTTACTCTACGATGATGGGAAGCCATTGAGATATTTTGAACAGGGAGTGAGATGATCTGACTTAAGTATTTAAAAAGATCTCTGCAACACATCTCTGTGCAGGAAACAGAGGGGCAAGAATTGAAGCCGGGAGACCTAGAAGACATGGCAGTCTCGGGTGCCTGGTGTGTGTCCTTGCCTGCACTTGCACAGCTGGCGTGGGCTCTGTACCTGGGTGGGCTTGTCAGCTTGCATTATAGGCCTAAGCTGAGAGCTGGCTCTGGCGGCTTCCGACCTAGAAAGGCCAGGATGCAGAGAGTTTTGCTCTGAGCGGCCAGCTCTGACAGGAGCAGCCTTAGTTTTTCCTGGGCAGTCTGGTTTCTTTGGAGAAGCTCTTTCCTCCCCTTGTGATACCCAGTCCCCCAGTATTGTGCACACATGTTCAGTGGCTATGGACAGATCATCATGCAGACCAAACATGAATTTCCTTCTTTGCAGCCCCACATCGTATGCCTGCCCTCCAGAGTTTCTGAGTCCTGAGCCTCTCTGGGACTCTGTGGGTACATCACCTGCTTCTCCCTCCAGCCGCAACCCCGTTTGTGGTTTCCAGGTAGAAGTTGCCTTAGCTTTGCTGTTGGCCCTGCCTCCCGTCTGCTTTCCACTCCCCAGGCATCTGTTGAAAGCTCTTGTCCTTACGTGCACCAAAGATTCCCCTGCAGATCTTTGGTGATAGGGGGTTTTCACCTTCCTATTGCTACATTTTCCCTTGTAATGGAAGCTCAGGAGGTTTGCCAATCAGTCTTAATCAGGGAACTCTCTTCTGTTCTTCCCTTATTTTCACCTCTCAGCCAAGGATTCTTGGCCTAGGGTAGGGGTCAGGAAACTCTTTCTGTAAAGAGCCAGATAATAAGTATTTTAGGCTTTGAGGGCCATACCACTCTGCTGTTGGAGCAAGTGAGCAGCCATAGACGATATGTAAACAAATAGCCATGGCTGTGTGCTAATAAAACTTTATTCACAAAACAGTCAGGGGGCCAGATTTGGCCCATGGCCTTTGGCTTGCTAACCCCTGGCCTAGTGGAGTCCAAACCAGGTTCAGAACCTAGAGAAACTCTGGCGAGAAGCTGGGCCCTGTTGCTACCCTGTAGGTCTCTGCTTGGGCTCTTACCTGAAACCAGTGTGGTTATGCTCTGTGAAAGAGGTATTCCTTTGACATTTATTACATATGCCATCCAGAAGCTATCAAGAGGCCAGTGATTTGCCCTGCCCAATTGAACAGTAAATGCATTGCATCTCGTTGTGAATTCTTAGACTTGCAGTGTTTGAATGGAAGGGAAGAGGTGATTGTTCCTTATAGTGGTCCCTTGTATGGGAAAACATCTAGAAATGAGGCCTTGTCACCAGTCCAGTTGCCTGTTTTGTTGTTTAAATGAAATAGAGTACAGAAAATCTATCAAACACCCCTATTTTTTCACTCATTATGGGGGTGCTGTTGCCTGGCTCCATAGAAGTTTGGGGATTGTGGGTGACCGCTGGGCCCTGGAGCATGCAGGCTTGATGCATGTCATGTTGGAAACTGCGATGGGTCGCCTTTCCTGAGGGTGAAGGAGAGCCTTAGAACGTTGTTCCCTCTGCCTTCAGAGGGGCAGCCACACGCATAGGCTGCTGTGGGAGGAATGGGGAGAGGGCCTCTTACCCCTTAGGAAGACCTCGCTTTTTGCCTCCGCCCCTCCCTGTGGGCCAAGCACTGTGCAATGAGGCCAAGGCCGGGCTGCGGCTCCACCTCCCTTTACAGGGTCCAGACCCACCTGGGACCAGCCACTTCCTCCCCTCCTCCAAGCCCCCGCCACCCCGCCGAAGCTTTGAGGATCCCAGTGGCTCACACTGACAGACCCACCCCCCCACCCCCCCGCCGGAGCCCACACAGTCTTCTGCAAGGAGGCCTCTCCTGTACGGCGCCTGCTTCACTGGCATCGCTGCAGTTTGAATCTCAAAGGGTGTCTCAGATCATCCCGAGGCCCCCACATCCCACCTACAAAATGCAGTCACCTCTAAGTGTGGCGGTGGGGCTGTAGCTTGCTTGCTGAGAAATCTCCAGAGGCTGCTAAGTTCCTGTGAGAGGAAAAGGTCAGCCATTTCAATTTGGGTTTGATAAATAAATACTGGTTTGATAAATAATTCCCCGTCATTGAGCCAAAAATAAAGATGCTGAAGTAGGTCCCGCGGTATCCTTCACGTCACTGAATGAACAGGTGAAAACAAAACTCGCCATAACCTCCATTCCAGGAGTGACCAAAAAAGGGAGATCTAAGTCTGTTTTAGTTTTACCCACGACAAATAGCTAAACGGTATCATACTTCTTCATAAAAATTTCCTGTAACTTCAAGATAGAGAATCCGGTTTTGATTTGGTGAGGAAACACCCAAGTCAAAGCTGCACAGCGGTGTTTATGGCTCAGTGTCCCGCCGACACGCGTGCCTCCTGTGTGCGGCTGGGCCTCGCGAGCAGGCGTGCCCGCTGGCACTTGGCACCTGCCGTTTGCTGCAGGCGACCTAGAGAAACGGCCAGGAATGGCAGGCTGGGCACACGTGGCATTGATTCCTCCGTCCTGCCCTGGTCCTCCCTTGCTTGTGCCCGGCACTGTCCTTGTCACTGAACCTTGACTGTTCAGAGTTGGGAAGACAGGCTCTTTCAAAAAGCTTCCAGTCTGTTGGGGAGAAACCCACCATCGCAGTGTGAGAGGACGAGCTACAGGCTGTATTTAGAGGTCAGGGCGGGTCACAGGACAATGAAGCTCCTGGTTCTGCCTGGTACAGTGTGTTGGGAGGGCGGGGGGGGGGGTGCCCTGAACGTGAAAAGGAACAGATAAAACACTTTTCTTTAAATGCAGTAAAATGCACACAACACAAAATTTACCGTTAGTGACATTTAGTACATTCACAATGTTGTGTAACCATCATCACTGTCTAGTTCCAGAACATGGTCCTCACCCCAAAAAGAAGACCCCTCCCCGTTAAGCATCACTCTTCATTTCCTACCACGCCCAGCCCCTGGCCACCACTGTCCTGCTTCTCCCTGTGGATTTGCCTGCTCTGGACGTTTCCTGTAAGTGGAGCCTGTTGGGACAGCTCCTTTCACTCAGCATGTTTTCAGGGTCCGCTCGTGTTGTAGCGTGTGTCAGTACGCCACTCCTTATGGCTAAATGCTACTCCGTTGTTTGGGTATGATGCATTTAGTTTCATCGGTTGATGGACAGTTGAGTCTTTTCCATCTTTCGGTTATTGTGAACAGTGCTGCTATGATTGTTAGTGTACACGCTTTTGTTTGGACACCTGCTTTCAGTTCTTTGGGCTATACACTTAGGAGCTGGGTTGTTGGGTCACGTAGTGATTTTAGGTTAAACTTACTGAGGAACCGCCAGACTGCTTTCCATAGTAGCTGCACTGTTCTACGTTCCACCAGTAATGTAGAAGGTTCTGGTTTCTCCACATCACCCCTGTAACTTGTCCATTTTTTTAAATTATCACCACCCTAGTCCGTGTGAGATGGTACGTCATTGTGTTTCGATTTGATTTCCCTAGTGGCCAGTGATGAGCATCTCTCCCCGTGCTTGCTGGCCATTCTGTAATTCCTGAGGCAGCACTCTGCACCTTCACCACCACCACTACCCCTCCTGCAAACAGTCAGAGACCCTCCTCTGACCCTGCCCCCTCCCCGGTGTGCTGCGTGCTGCTTTGCTCCCCAGCCACATTTTTGGAAGGTGCTATGGATACTCCAGGTCGTCCTGCTTCGTCCTCCACCCCCTCACCAGCCCCCATGACCTCTGTGGCTTTGGTGGCTTTTGACAAGGTTGACGCTCCTTCGTCCTGAATGGCTTTCTTCCCTTAACCTCAGTGATGCCCCATCCTCATCCTGCTTCGCTGCCTATGTCTCCTCAGCCTCCTTTGTTACCCCTCACTTTCCCTGCTCTCAGTATGCTCCTCTGCTAGACGGTCTCATTCATTCCCTGGCTTCAGTGACCAGTTAGATGCTTGACTCCAAATTTACGGCTGGTCTCAGAGGACGGTGTCCTGAGCACCAGCTGTGTGGCAGCCAGACTGCTTACTCCAGGCTCTGGGACCCAAGGTGAAGACGGCAGACGATAGGCCACTCGCCAGTCTTGCAGTCTCCAGAGTCCAGTGGGATAGACAGTAAGCAAGAAAACCAAGAAGAAAGAATTTCAGCTGTTGGTTAATGTAATCAAATCAAATAAAATTGTTGTGGAGGGAGTGGGGAGAGGAGGTCATTTGAACTTGGACGTATTGGAATTGCCGTATAGGTACCTCAGACTCAGCAAATTTGCAGTTGAGCTTATTTCTACCCATGTTTCTTTCCTGTCAATAACTTGTCCCGCCATCCACCTACCTGTGTGAGCCAGCGGTCTGGGAGGTCTCACTGGTCCCCTCGTCTTCCTCACCCCACATTCCCACTGTCAGCCAGCACCCTTGGTTTTCCCAATTATTTATCTGCCACTGCCCTGGTCCCAGCCAATGTCCTTCTCTCTCGTCTAGACGACTAGAAAAGCCTTCTGTGGGTCCTGTGCTTCCATTCCCCCTTCTCAGGTGTAGTCCACACCGAAGCCTGAGGGGACCTTAAGAGGGAAAATTTCGCGTCATTGCCCCACTTAAACCCTTTCACTTGGCTTCAGGTTGCCCTTCAGATAAAGGTCAGACTCTAACCTGGGCGAGTTGGCTCTGAGGGCACCTGCGGCCACTCCAGCCTCACCCTTTGCCGGCTGGATGGTCTCTGCTGTGGCCTGCGGTCATGCTGAGCCCCTCGGGCTGTCAGTGACGCTTCCAGATGCTTCTCCACACACACACTGCTCCTCTCTCAGACACACACACATACTCTGCTTTCTCTCTCTCTCACATGCACGCACGCACACACCCTGCTCCTCTCTGAGACACACACACGCATACTCTGCTCCTCTCTCTCTCACACACAATGCACACACACACCCCACACCCCAGCCCCCTTCACACACTCTCAGAGAAGTCTTCTGACCTTTCAGGTTCCTCAGTCTCCTGTCAGGTAGTAGGCAGCCCTGTGTTTTTCTCAGAACTGGACAATGTGGTGTCCAAGCAGACGGGCCTGCCCCCCACTGCTGACAGTTCTATTAGGTAGAGATGTCTACCTCCTAACAAGTGAATGTAAAGTTACAGCCATGCCAGTCACAGGAGACAAGCATGGGCTGAGAGCACGTGGCAGGACACAGCTAACAGGGAGTGGGGTCGGAGCCAGCAGAGGCTGGGCCAGCGCCTGGGGGCTCTGCAGACACCATTAAGGTAGAGGGCTGTGAGCCCTGGAAGGACACTGCGGTGGGTCATCTTTTCTAGAAGCTAACTGCCTGCGCCAAGGAGGGCTCAGGAGGGAGGCCCAGGGGACAGGAGGTGAGGCATGGAGTCAGCAGGTCTCAGGGTAACTTGGTTTTTCCAGCCTTATCTCAGTGTGTCCCTCCTGGGGGTTGTCAGTCCCACAGCTGTAATTGTTGGGTGGCTTCATCATGTCACCCAATCCTGGTGTTCGGTGTGTTGTTGCGTGAGACGCGTGGGCCGGGCTGTTCTGTTGGTGTCAGAGCATCAGTGGGCTCTCCTTCACCTGTGCACGCAGGTGTCCCCCACAGTCATATGAGCACCACTGGATGCAGCATTACTGACAAATACAAGGCTGTGTAAACTGCAACATGGCGGACACTTAAAACAAGTGCATGTGAGGAGCTATTCGTGGCTGTGAGGAAATACTAGGTTTGCTGGGGTCACCCAGAGGAAGCTGAGCAGAAGAGTTTCCACTGGGGGAGTTCAGTGGAGGAGGAGAGTTATGGACGGGGTTTTTAAGGAAGAAAGACCCAGCCTTTTCCAATCAGGTAGAAAGGGTGACAGGTGCCAGGCACAGAGCCCAAGAAAGCCCGTTTTGAGGAAAAGGCTGCAGACTGTGGCGAGGAGCCTGTCTGTCTGTGTGCGGCAGTCTGACATCTTGGAAAACTCTTCCTGAGCTCGGTATTCCTCAGCACTTCCTTAAAAACTAAAGCAGCACTTACTTCTGGGTAAGAATTCCAGGCAAAGATGAGAGCAGAGAGCCGGGCGCGGGCTGGTGGGTCTGCTGTCCTTGGCCCTGCATGAGTGGGGACTTGGTGGGTTAGTGTTTCCTAGGACACGTTGGGTAGGCTTTTTAAGAGAGCAGATGTGCAGACACAAACTCCATTTCTTTGGGCAGACAGGACGGGGGGAGGAGTGAGCACCTTCGTTGCACAAAGAATCTTTTTTATATTAAAATTTATCTGGGGTGACAATGGTTAGTAACATTACATAGGTTTGAAGTGTACAATTCTGTAATACATCATATATATATATATCACATTGAAGTTCACCACCCAGACTCAGTTCTCCTTCCATCACCATATATTTGACGTTGCACAAAAAATCTTGATGGTCCACACTCATTGTTGCACCTGTCAGCTGTCACTGCTGGGTGCTCCGAGCACAGCTGATCCACAGGGCTCCCTGGGCGAGCTGGCCCCTTAGGCCTAAACAGATGACGGGGGAGCCCCGCTCTGCTGCGTGCGCTCTCAACCACCCACCCACCTCTACTTGAGTCTTTGCACTGCCCCTCAGCTTGCATGCTGGCTGCACAGTTGTGGCGATGCGGTCTGGAGAGGAGAGCTAGAAGAAGGGTGCTTCCTGAGGCTCCAGGGAAAGACGCTTTTCTGGAGCCTTTGCTGACTTTGGAGGATGAGTAGGGAGCTAGCAGGGAAAACCTGTCACTTGTGAGGTGGTCAGAGATACTAGTTTCCTATTGCTGCTGCTGCACAAATGACCACAAACTTAGTGGCTAAAAGAACATAAACTTATTATCTCACAGTTCTAGAGGTCAGAAGCCCAACATGGGGCTGAGATTAAGGTGTTGGCACAGCTAGTTCCTTTTGGACGCTCCAGAGAGAATCTGTTTCCCACCTAGAGGCCCCTGCACTCCTTGGCGCGCAGCCCCTCCTCCGGCTTCAAAGCCAGAAGTGTAGCATCTTCCAGTCTCTCTCTGACCTCTGCTTGTCATCCCATTGCCTTCTCTTGTAAAGACCTGTGTGGCGGCATGAGGCTACCCCTGGTAACCCAGGGTCACCTGCCATCGCAGGAGCCTTCACACTATCACACCTGCAAAGTCCCATTGGCCCAGGAATCACCGTGCCAGGAGTTAGGATGTGAACGTCTTTGAAGGGTCGTTGTCATCAGCCTACATATATATCAGCCTAAATGATAAATATACGATAGGAGCCAAAAGTTTGAAGGAGGATAAAAAATTGGGTAGGTCTGCGAATCTCTCAAAATCTAGTGTAAGTAGAGGTGGGGTAGAACCTCAGACTCCAGCAACTACCATGTTTCCCCGAAAATAAGACCTAACCAGAAAATAAGCCGTAGCATGATTTTTCAGGAGGACATCCCCTGAACATAAGCCCTAACGCGTCTTTTGGAGCAAAACTTAATTATAAGACCCGGTTTTATTTTCGGGGAAGCACGGTATAAGGAATCATGTTGTTTACAGTAGCATGGAGGAGACAGTCCCAGAGTAAAAGTTTTATGTGTTTTTCTGTATTCTAATGGCGCTATAAAATCAAATCATTTAACATTTTCCTTTGGTTTTGTTTCTATTTTGGAAACAGATTCCCAGCAGGAAAAACAGCCTCATTGCTGCCCCAGCTTCAGCATCTAGTAAAGTGAAAGTGCAGATCCCTCCGTCCGCAGTGAAGAGAGACAAACGGCAGAATTCCTCCAGGTTTAGCGCCAGCAATAATAGAGAACTTCAAAAACTACCATCTTTAAAAGGTAATATTTATTATTTGTCTTTTAAAGTTAAACTTTGCCTACTTAGGGAGAAGGAGGAATGTTTTCATAGTTGGCTAGCTTCTTATACCTTTGCTGTGTTTATATTCTACAGGATCGCCTTTCCTTCTTTTGATTTTGTTTAGATTGAATGCCATTAACTTATTTACTCAACTAATATTTCAAACTCCAGAGCTCTTTAAGATAAAAAATCTAATCATAAATGTATTACTGGTATAATACACTAAAAAACTAAAACGAAAGACTTAAAATCTTTTCTTACGAATCATAATTAAGCTAGCCAGTTTTTCTTCTCATTTGTGTTACAACTCTGGCAACTCAGAAAGGAGTAATTGAGAGAACGGTGGTAGAATCTCTGTTTTTTCTGGTGTTGGAGGCGTGCCGATGAGAACCACAGTCCTTCCTGGACTTTGTCCTAAGAGTCACTGGGAATTACCTCGACCCAGGGGTTTTCCATGTGAGATGATTCAGGGAACAGTGCTCTTTGCTTCGAATCCCCCCCAAGTGGCACAGTTGCCCCTTTCCAGCTGAGGGTCTCCCATCCCTAAGAGTGTTCCTGTAGGAGATTTTGGTATTGACGCACAAGACACCCTATGAAAGGAAACAGGGTAAGGACCCCAAAGTCAAATGCTAACCTCTGAAAACCTTTCTATTTCCCAAACTCTAAGAGTAGTGCAATAAAGGAAACGTCAGATATTTTTCCTACCTAGAAGACATAATAATAGGTCTTTTACAATTAATAAACTCAGTGAGTGTGGGGAGTTTGTCCTCTCTACATGTGTATCCCAGTGCCTTCCGTACCGCAGGGCAGTGAGCAGGAGCTCAGTGCAGATGTGTGTGGGGGGTGTGCAGGGACATAGTGGGGTGCGGGGAGGAGAGTGCAGGGAGGGAGGGGTGAAGGGAGGGAGAGGGTGCAAGGAGGAAGGGGGTGTGGGAAGGGGTGCATGGGAGGGAGAGATGGAAGGACAGGGCTGTTTGGATGGAGGGAGGGGTTTGTGGGTTCAGGGCATACTTCCTACTCCTGTTTGCTGGGAATCCACTCATGCAATTTCAAGAGTTTGTATGTGGCTTATATTTGGCTTAGCTTTGTGGTGGATAATTTACATGCTAAGTTGTTTTTGAGGGGTCCCCCCCTCCCAAATAGTCCATGCCTTTCTCATGCCATTCATTCATTCAGCAAATACTGTATTGAACACCTACATAAACAGGCCCTGTTCTAGGATTGGGAGTACAGCATTAAACAAAAACAAGGGCACACAGTGCCGAGACCAGGCTCCTGTTCCAGTGGGTGGGACACTGCCAGTGAGTGGGTAAGGAATGTGTGTTCACGCCTCCGTCCAGGGCTGGGCGGACCTGGGATGTGCAGTGGAGAAGGCTTCCCAGAACCATCACCGACCTTGGCGGGAGCTTGGCTCCTGCCGTGGGGGCCCAGTGCCCCGCCCTGGTCCACGTGTCTCCTGCCCGCTTCCTTTGCCTCTGTCTCCCAGAATTCCCTGCTCAATCCTCTTTCTCCAGGCCTCTGCTTTGCTGTCTGAACCTCTATTTTCTCTCTTTGTCTTTATACCAAGTAAGAGTGGCATGTAGTTGCTCACGCTGACACCAGTTTTCTCTGTTCCCAGAGGGAGAAATTTTCCGTTGTACAGCCACACATCCAGGAGCATTTCACATGGTCAAAGAGAAGCCAGGGCCCCTCACTGGTCTTGTTTGATCTGTCTTGGTTATTCTAAATTATCAGTAGTTCTGTAGATACGTTAAAATAATTTTGTCTAATTCAGAAAAAGTAGGAATTGATTGGAATGATGTTGAAGTTATATATAAATTTTGGGAATATTGACACTTTTATGATACTTTTCTCCCATCTAGGAAGATGGTATATCTCCTCCAGTTTTCTGGGTCTTGTTTTCCAACTTTTTATAAGATTTTATGATTTTCTTTTACGTCTCTACCTTTTCATTAAATTTATTCCTAAGTACTTCATAGTTTTTGTTACTCTTACAATTGGGTTATATTTTTTCTGTTTCTGCTTCTAATTGGTCCTTGCTAATCTAATTAAAAGTTGTTCATTTTTTAATGTTTTCTTATTCTGTCACTTTACCAAATTTTCTTATTTATCTTGGTAATTTTTAAACTAGAGTCTGCATATATCATCCTGTCATTTGTAATTTGATACTTATATCTCTTCCAATATTTATACCAACACATACTAGTTATTTTCATTTTATTATACCGTTAACTAGGACTAGTAAAATATAGATAACAGAGATCAGAGCAGGCTTCCCTGTTTTCTCCCATTTTGGTAAAAGGCTTTAGCATTTCCTTGTTTCACGTGAAATGGCTCAGTTTCTGGTGCATCGTCGCCTTTCCCCAGGGTGCTGGTGTATGAGGGCCACCTTCGCACGGCTCTTCCCCGCCCCGTTCTAGCTGGCTAGCGCGTGCTAGTGCGCTACTGCTGAGTTTTATCAGATGCTGCAGGCTGTACTCCTCGAGAGGGTAACACAGTCACTGTGTGTTGATAGGTTTCTCTGGTTTTGAACTATCCTTGCATGACGGGCCTAAACGTCAGCATTGTGGCCACACACGATTCCTTTCTCTGGTTTTGTCGACTAACTTTCCTCATTCTCTGCCTCTGTATTTACTACATGGAGCTGGTCTGTAGTTTTCTTCTCTTTTCACTCTCCTGTATTTTATCAAACCTAAGATGCCTTGATACTGGCATGTTGTGATCTTTCCTGGCGCTGGCCGGCAGGTTTTTACGCAGCTCTGTCACGCTGCCATGCGGTGGCAGGGACTGTGACATGCACCTGCCTCTCGGCAGTGACCAGGCGTGGAATAACAGGGGGTCTTGAAGTCCATGACACAAGATTAGAGGTCGACTTGGAACTCCGCTCACCCTCGTGCTTTTCTCAATGAGAAATCTGTAGGTTTCTTCAGGTGGGGTCAGTTTAGAGTAGATGGTGTATTAAGTCGTACATTATGTTCTCTAACGAGTCTTAATTTCTTCCACATCTGTGGTAGTGACGTCTGCTTGGGAGTTCATTTATTCTTTTGTTTGTTCTCAGTATCATTCATTTTCACTTTTATCTTTAATTACTCAGTCTATCTTATTTTATTATTTCCCAACTTATTAAGTTGAACACAGAGGTCACTTATTTTCAGTTTGTCTTTAATAATAAAAGAATTCAAAGTATGTATTCCTCTGGGGATAACTTCAGCTCTCTCGATAGATTTTCTTTTCTTTTTTCTTTCAGATCATAGACTTTTTTTTAGTTTTATTGAGGCATAATTTACATAGTACAAAATAAACTCATTGTAAACACTTAACATAATGTTTTTGAATTTCATCCATATTGAGTAGTTTGTTTCTTTTTAATGCTGAATAACCTGTTATTTGAACGTCCCACTTTTGTTTATCCACTCACAAATTAATAGACATTTGAGTAGGGTTTTTGGCTAGAATGATGCTGCTGTGAGAATTCACATAAAAGTCTTTGTTTGAATATACGTATTTTCCTCTGTCTTGGGTAGATACCTAGGAGTGGAATTGCTGGCTTGTGTGATTAAGTTTATGTTCAGTTTCTTAAGAAACTTGCCAAATCATTTTCCAAGGTAGTTATACCATTTTACATTCCCACCAGCAACACACGAGGCTTCCAGTGTGTCCACACTTTTGCCAGTACTTGTTATTGTCTGTCTCTGTGACAGCCTTTCTCATGGGTGTCTCGTTATGGCTTAATGTGCATTTCCCTAATGGCTGCAGATGTTTCGTGTCTCTTCATACCTATTAGCTATTTGTATATCTTCTTTGGTGAAATGTCTGTCAAAGCTTTGCCTGTTTTTAAATTGGCTGTCTTATTGTGGAAGTACAGTTGACCCTTGAACAGTGTGTGGGTTAGGGGCACTGACCCCCTGTGCAGTCAAAAATCCTATTATATACTATATTCTCACAATAAAATAAGCTAGAAAAAGAAAATTTTATTAGGGAAATCACAAGGAAGAGAAAATGCATTTACAGTATTGATTGAAAAAAATCTGTGTAAGTGGACTTGCACAGTTCAAACCTGTGTTGTTCAGGGTCAACTAGATAACAATTCTGTGTATAAACTGGATATGAGTCTTTTATCAGATATATATATGATTTGCAAATATATTCTCCCAATTTATGTCTTCTCTTTTTCTACTCTTTGAAGCATAAAAGTTTGGAATTTTGATGAAGTCCAATTTATCCCGTTATTCTCTTATAGATCTTGCTTTTGGTAGTGTATCTGAGAACTCTTAGCCTTACCCAAGGTCACAAAGATTTTTTCCCTGTGTTTTCTTCTAGGAGTTTATAGTTTTAATTCTTATATTTAGGTCTATGATCTGTCTCAAGTTCATTTTTTTTTTTATAATGTGAGGTAGAAGTTTAAATTCATCTTTCTGCTTGTGGATAACCCAGTTGTCATAGCACAAGTTGTTACAACCACGATTCTTTCCCCATGGAATTGCCTTGGCACCCTTGTCAGAAACCATTGTCCATAAATGTCAAGATTAATTTCTGGACTCTCAGTTTTGTTCCATGGGTATATGTGCCTGCTTTATGCCGGTATCACACTATCTCATTGTGGTATCTTGTTGTTTTCATCTGCATTTCTATGATGTAAGGTCTTTTCAAACGTTTATTGGTCATTTTCCATTGGGTTGCCTGACATTTTCATATTTTTTAAAAGAGTTCCTTGTTTATTCTGGATATGAACTCTTTGTTGGTTACATGTGTGTTGCAGATACTTTTTGCCACTATAGCTTGTCTTTTTCATTTTAGCCATTCTGCTGAGCTGGTTTCAATGTCTAGTTAATTGATGAATGAAGCATCTCTTCATAAATTTATTGCCTGTTCAGGTAAATTATTTTCTGAAGGGCCTGTTTAAGTCTTTGTGCCCATCTTTCAAATGGGTTGTAGCAGTTTTAAAAAACAGATTTGTAGGAATTCAGATAATAGGTCCTTTGTAGATACAGGCATTGCAGGTTTTCTTCTACTCTGTGTCTTGAATTTTCACTGTCAAAGACATTGGCACTTTGAGAGTACTTTGTATGTCCTGTTGAACAAGTCTTTGCTTGCCACAAAGTAATAGATGTCAGCCTATGCCTTTTTTCCCTAAAACTTTATTTTACCTTTCGCATTTAGCTGTACAATCCCTGTAGAATTAATGTTTGTGTCTGCTGTGGTGCCAGAGGTCAAGATTCCGTTTTTTCCAGGCAGCTTTCCATTTGGCACAGAACCCTTTGTTGAAAAGATCACCCTTCACTCATTATGGTGTTATCTTTGTCATAACAAAGTACCATTGATGTGTGGATTCGTTTCTGGGCTCTGTTTTGTTCCACTGGTTTGTCTTCCCTTGTTTGTGTCAGTACAACACTAACACATCCTAATCCTACTGGCTCTTGATATCTGCTTGTGTAAGCCCTTCAGCTTTTTCTTCATAATTGCCTTGGCTCTCTTCATGTCCATGTAAATTTTAGAATCTGCCATTTCTCTAGAAAGTTCTTCTGGTGGGGAATAGTATTCCAAGACCACTGTCTGGGTGCTAGGATTCATGTACTGCTGCCAAATGGTTATTGTTTTCAGGTCTTTTTCGTGGACCAAACTAGAAAATATGTTTCTTCAGGATATAGCACAGCAGGAGTTTATATGTTGTTTTCAATTCAAATTCGGGTTGATAGGCATTTATGTAACTTCTATCTTATATCTCCTTTTGTCACCCCAAGATTTTGGTTCTCAAGGATATCAGAGAGAATAGCATTTAAATGTCAGATAATTATTCATTTACTTTATCCCACATTACACACAATATATTCTCAGAAAAACAGTGTAAACATTATGACCAATGTGATGATTGAAAGGTTACAATTTTTTGCACTTTTTCATTTTCTGTCCCGGCTCCTTTTTCATAGGTTTACTCTCTTCATCGTCAGAGCACATAGCCATTAGAACTATTCTCTCCTGCTGTGGAGAAAAAGGAACCCTCA
Organism: Rhinolophus sinicus; assembly: GCF_036562045.2. Taxonomy (NCBI): domain Eukaryota; kingdom Metazoa; phylum Chordata; class Mammalia; order Chiroptera; family Rhinolophidae; genus Rhinolophus; species Rhinolophus sinicus. Next base: position 3,222,815 of record NC_133753.1, on the reverse strand, counting down.
TTCACTGTTGGTGGGAATGCAGATTGGTGCAGCCGCTATGGAAGGCAGTGTGGAGGCTCCTCAAAAAATTAAGAGTAGAATTACCATATGACCCAGCAATCCCTCTCCTGGGTATCTACCCAAAAAATCTGAAAACATTTATCCGTAAAGATATATGTGCTCCAGTGTTCATTGCAGCTTTATTTACGGTGGCTAAGACATGGAAAAAACTAAATTGTCCTTTGGATACTTGGATAAGATGATTGGATAAAGAAGTTGTGGTATATATACACAATGGAATACTATTCAGCAGTAAGAAAAGATGAAATAGGACCATTTGAGACAACATGGATGGATCTTGAGAGTATAATGCTAAGCAAAATAAGTCAGACAGAAAACGCAGAGAACCATATGATTTCACTGATATGTGGTATATAAACCGAAAACAACAAAAGAACAAGACAAACAAATGAAGAAACAAAGATTCATAGACACAGACAATAGTTTAGTGGTTACCAGATGGTAAGGGGGGTGGGGGGTGGTAGATGAGGGTAAAGGGGGATCAAATATATGGTGATGGAAGGAGAACTGACTCTGGGTGGTGAACACACAATGGGATTTATAGATGATGTACTACAGAATTGTACACTTGAAATCTATATAACTTTACTAATAACTGTCACCCCAATAAACTTTAATTTAGAAAAAGAAGCAAAAAGAAAACTATTCTCTCCCTCTTAGCCCTATTTATACTTCATTCGTGTGAATATCGTGTTTACCCAAAAGTAAGACCTACCCCGGAAATAAACCCCAGTTAAGATCGTCAGCCAGACAGGACGCATTTAGTACGTTATGACGATGTTCCAGAAGAAGATGACATGACTGTATTTGAATAAATGTAGATTGTTGTACATGAAAAAATAAGACATCCCTTGAAAATACGCCCTAATGTGTCTTTTGGAGCAAAAATTAATATGTGACCTGGTCTTATTTTCGGGGAAATACAGTATATAGTTAATCCTCGGCTCCGGTTGTTGTGCTGACATTCCGCCTGTTATTTTGGTCTTCTGAAGGTTGCTCTGTAGTAGATTTCAACTTCAAACTTTAAAGAATGCCTGGATAAAAATGCTGGGCTCCTATTTTCTTCAGTATCTTAAGGATTGTTACTCCATTTTCTTTTTCTTTTTTTTTTTTTTTTAATTAAAATTTATTGGGATGACAATGGTTAGTAAAATTACGTAAGTTTCAAGTGTACAATTCTGTAATAATCATCTAGTTACTCAATTTTCTTCTGTAATAAAGTATTGCTGTCAGAGACTGACGTCAGTTTAATCTTCTCCCCCTTACAAGTTTCTTGGTCTGTTTGCTTTGATGCCTAAATAGTTGTTTTCTTTAAAGTCCTGTAATTTCAGAATGAATTATTCTGGGTTGGTCTTCGCATATACATGTGATGTTCTTTCGATATGTAGTAGCAAGTCTCTTTCTTAGGATTATTATCTAGAGGATTTGTTCTGTTTGCTTGCTTTAGTTTTCTCCTTTGGAGACTCCTGATGTATAAATATTGAATCTTCTTTGCCTGTTTTCATATTCACTGTTTCTCCTTTGTGCTTTCATTTGTTTTTAATTTAAATTTTTTTTCTCTTTTTTATACAGTTCCTTGTAAGCCATTTTACGTTGTATTTATTTGCTCTTGTATTCCTTCCAGTTAATCTTCATTTCTGAAATTTTTTTTACCTACAGAATTATATTACCTATTTCTGAGTTTGTCTGTTTAAGATTCATGTAGTCCTTTCACACATTATATTATCCTTTAGTGTCTTTTGCCTCATCTTGAAATATTAGGTTGTAGTTATTAATGTCTTTTGTGGGATGTCTTTCTGACATGCTTTTACTGTCTGCAGAGGTGTCATTCTGTTCCTTGTTCTCTTTTACGTTATAACTCTGTGTGGGACTTGACTTTGATCCTTCCTGGTGTGTATGTGTGACAGAGACAGAGAGAGAAAGAGAGGTGTGGGAAGGAAGGGAGAAGAGAGAGAGAGAGAGAGAGAGAGAGAGAGAGAGAGAGAGAGAGAGAGGAATTAGAGAGGAGGGGTTTGAGCTCTAGAGTTCTAGCTTTGGTTATTTTTGTGAAATTTTCAAAAATATGACGGCTTACGCACCGTCTTAGCTCCGTGATTCAGTCTCTTCCCCCACTTCTATCTGGGCCTGTTTTTCCTGTCGTTTCCTCTCTGCAGTTCACTTGGGGTTCTCTTCCCAGCAGTTTCTCCCCAGTGTGGCCTAGTTCTGGAAGGGAGCTTCGGCTGCTGAGTTTTGAGGGTTCACGGGCCCAGATGGGTTCCAGGCCTGGCAGACTTAGCTGTGGACTCCTTGCTTTCACCCTCTGGAGCACAGACCCCATCCATTTTCAGCTGCTAATCTCAGGTAGGCTCACAGCACTTATAGCACACAGGTCTGTGGCTGCTGGCGGCCTATCCCCATGTGCTCATCTGTCTATAGGGACATTTTCTCCTGACCTTGTTGTAGATGTTGGCCATAGGCTTTGGGTTTTGACATCTTAGCTGCTCTATGATGTTATGCAAGAATTTGGAGAGATGAAAAAACTATGCCACACTTTTTTCATAATTGCCAAAACTTGGAAGCAGTCAAGGTGTCCTTCAGTAAGCGGACAACCTGTGGTCCCTCCAGACAGTGGAATATTATTATTAAGAAGGAATGAGCTATCAAACCATGAAAAGACATGAAGGAGCCTTAAATGCATATTACTAAGTGAAAGAAGCCAACCTGAAAAGGCTACTTTCTGTGTGATTCCAACCGTATGACATTCTGGAAAAGGCACAGTTGTGGAGACAGTAAAAGGATCAGTGGTTACAGGGATCCGAGGGGAGCGCAGTAGAGTTTAGGACAGTGAAACTATTCTGTGTGTTACCATTGTGGTGACTACGTGGCATTTTGCATTTGGCAAAACCCAAAGAATGCAAAACGCAGTGAATCCTAATGGAAACTATGGTCTTTAATTAACAGTGATGTATCTATACTGCTTTACCAGTTGTAACAAATATACCACAATACAAGATGTTAATAACGAGAAACTGGGGCGGGGGCGGGGACGGGAGGAGAAACATATATGGGAACTCTATATTTTATGTTCAATTTTTCTATAAACCTAAAAATCAGTCTATTAATTTAAAAAAAAGCAATGCTACTACTGTTGGATATTTTAATTCCAACCTTTTTAAATCCTCCATAACAGCATTCTTTTATTCTGTCAGTGATAATTTAGATTAATCCACTTATTTATCACTGTATCCTTCATTCCTTTTTGCATCTCAAACTTTCTGGATCTCATTCGCCTTCTTTTTGAACGTCATTTAGAATTTTTTTAACGAGAATCTACTCTGGGCAAATTCTCTATTTGTTTATCTGGAAAATGTCTTTATTTTGCCCTCATTCTTGAAAGATACTCACTGAGTATCGAATTGCAGGTTGAACGCTTGTCCTTCAGGACGTTAAAGACGAGCATTCTGTGCCTTCTGGCTCTGTTAGGATTGAGAAGCCGGGGTCCCTGTGTGAAGGTGGTGCTGTGATTTCTGACCACTTTTCTGATTTTGGTCTATGACAGTGATTTTTCCAGTAGTTCCACTGCTAGGTATCCAAGTGGGGGTTCTCTCCATCAGTGTTTTTGGGGATTCATCTTGAATCTGGATTGTTGTGTTTCCTTAGTTGTGGAAAGTTCCCAGCCATTACTTCCTCAGTTGTTATCTCTATGTTAGTCTCTCTTCTTTCTTTGGCTCTAATCAAACCTGTGTTGGACTTTTTTATTTACTGTGTTTCTTTAGTCCTCATCTGTACTTTCCAGCCTTTTTGTTTGCCATGTTATGTTCTTGATCAGAGAGTCTCACACTCATCATGGTGAGGCCCTGTTTTCTTTTTCTTAATTTTCAACTCATCATGGACTAATACATTCAAAAAATGCAGTACAAATTACTATAGAAATGAATATAAAATACAGCCCCAAACTATTTTATTATTATAGTCAGTAGACATAAAAGTACCTAAATTGCTATCAGTTTCTCAGTGTCTGTTATCTTTTGGAGAATCTTCAGGTTTGTCTGTGTTTTATGAAACCCACCTGTTGAGCTTTTAATTTCAGATACACTTTCTCATTTATGGAACTTCTGTTTTTAATCTGCACTGTGACTTAAAAAATATTTTCCTATTCTCTTGCAGATACCATCAAACTTGTCATTTCTTTAAGTGTAGTAAGCACACTGCTTTATATGTAGTCCGTGTTAGATAATTCCAGCATCTGAAGTCCCTGTCTCAGTTGGCTCATGATACCTTATTTCCTTGTGTACGTGACTGTTTTTTACTCTATGCAGATCATTGTACTAAAATATCTGAAATAAATGGAAACCTAGAATGAAAGGATCTTCTTCAACAGGGATTTGTTTTTGCTTCTGCCAGACACCTGGGGTCACTGCTGGTCTGAGAGTGCCAGCAGATCACAGCCTTGGTTACGACTTGTTAAATTAGCCAAACTGGTTGACCGGTAAAACATCCCCCTTCATCCTTGGAGTTCCTATAAATGGAAACCTTGGATGGAATACATCAGAGCTGACGCTGTGTGACTCAGCAGATAGTGTCCTTACGGTGGGAAATGCGTACTATCTGGTGACTATCAGAAGTGATGCTAAATGTTATCCCTGTGACAGGCTGATGACAGTTTAAGCTCTCCATTGTACAATGATAGTTTTCTTTGCAACTCAGAGGTACTGGTGATGAGCTGCAAGGTGTATTTTGGCGTCTCGCCCACGTCTGTTCCCTCTCAGCCACGAGCTTATCCTTTACACACTTGATAAAACTTGGCTGAGTTAGTAGTTTCACTAGAGATTTCAACACTTAATCTGGCTTTCTTCTAAAAGCAGAGCTCTTCCTTACCAGCTGGAGCTACTTGGTTATCTTGATACAGAGTTCCTACTGGAAAGTCAGAGGAGGCTTCATTCTTTGCCTTTTAGTTACCAGTTTCCCTCAAATGGTGAAAACTAAAGTCTTCTTCTGGCTTTCCCTCTTTCTTTTTTCTTTTTCTTTCTTTTTTAATAAATTTTATTGGGGAATATTGGGGGACAGTGTGCTTCTCCAGGGCCCACCAGCTCCAAGTCGTTGTCCTTCAATCTAGTTGTGGAGGGCGCAGCTCAGCTCCAAGTCCAGTCAGCTCGCGCTCTAACCAACTGAACCATCCGGCCACCCCTGGTTTTCCCTTTTTTGGATATAATTATAGACTCACATATTTCATTGATTTCAATGTGTTTTAATCTACTAAGATCATTATTCTTTCTGATGTGCAGATGCTTATTTTTAACCACCGGGTGCTCTTCAGGCTAGCTCTTGTGTATTTTTTGACATGGGCTAATTGATTGATTGACTGACTGACCTCCCTACCTTATTTATTTTTGATTCCTTGATTTCTGATACATGAAGATGTCCCCCAGGCTTGTTCCTACCTTCCGTGCCCCAGATTTGGAATCAGCCATTTTTCAAAGAGCCCTGAGTCCCTTCAGTGGGGACTGAGGTAGAGACCACGTGTGGGTGCCTGTTGCTGCTGGGCTGATGTGGCTTCTAGGTGCTTTCCATGGAGGGAGCTAGAACACACATATATATTGTAGTCATAAATTCATATTGATATTTCTAATGCAACTTTAACATTGTTTTCACACGTTTCTTGAATTTTCGTAGTTTTATCTCTTTATCTTACACTGAAAATCTTGATTTCTAACAGTATTGACATAATTATTGCTATATCTTATGAAAACAATTCACAATAACAATATTGATATTATTACAAGCAGTAGGAACTTTGGATTGGCTCGTTTCATTGTAGAAAAGTCTGTTGGTGTTTTATTATTAAAGACGCTTTTATTCAGCGTCAGGATCAGACTATTGCATTTAGCCATCCACAGCATGATACGAAGAAGAAAAAGTCTACACGAAAACCCTGTGCTGGTTTGCTGTACACTTTCCATAGAACAGAAACTAAAATAACCTGATACACAATTAATCACAAATACAGTCCTCGAGTTTGTTGCCCATGCACATGAGTATTGTCTAAAACATGGCTTCTTGTATAATAACAGCGAGGCTCCACCACCAGTGTGCTTGGCTGAGTTCACAAATCTGCTGTAACCTGCGGCTTCCCTGTCACTTCTCTGGATCTCCTCTCCGGCTGCGCTTTGCTTCCTGGCAGCAGTTAAAACCTTCTGCCGCTGCCATAGCTGCTGCTGGAACCACCATAGCCACCTTGGGTTCGTGGTTTGGCAAATACTGGCCTCCACCACCATAGGGGCCAGAGCCTCTGCCTCCAAAGTTTCTTCCTTTCATGGGGCTAAACTTTGAAGATTGACTGTTGTAATTGCCAAAATCATTGTAGCTTCTGCCGCCTCCATATCTGCTTCCATCGTTACCACACCCATGACAGCCATCCCCACGGCCACCATATCCTCACCACCACGACTGCCATCAAGACACCTCGACCACTGAGGTTTCCTCCACGACCAAAGTTGGCATTCCCACCAAGACCACCACCGAAGTTTCCGGAACCACTTTGACCTCTGGCTGGATGAAGCGCAGCCGTCTCCTGCTTAGATAGGGCTTTCCTTACATCTCAGTTGGGGCCATTCACAGGATGGTGTTTCTGAATGGCAGTCGTGTCTACAGAGTCACGGTCATCACAGGTCACAAAAGCAAAGCTTCCCTTCTTGCCACAGCCTCGGTCAGTCATGATTTCAGTCACTGAGTTTTCCCACACTGTTCAAAGTCTCTCTTAGGCCATGTTCTCCTCTCCAGCATCTTCTTGGATACAACAGCAGTCTTTTCTCAGTGAAGTGGGCACCAGGTCTTCGAGAATGTTCTCTTGACACAGCCCTCTCTAGCCCCACAACTTTTCCGTCCACCTGTGTGGCCTTGCCTTCCTGGCTGCGTCCACTCCTCCACAGTGGCATAGGTGACAATCCCAAAGCATCTGGACAGTCCGAGCATCCCCATTGCTCAGGATGGCTCCTCAGACTCTCGTCGCTATTTCAAAGCTCAGACCTCTAGAGAACCGGCCTCTCTGGGAGACTGACTCAGACATGATGGCCAGGAGGGGAGACTGACGCTGTGCTCACTCAGGGGTGTCCACCGACAGAACGCAGGCTGTTGCTATTTTTATTGGGATCCTTTCAATTTTTAAAAACATCCAGGGAGGTTGGCTGTGTGCTGCATCTGTTTGTTCAAGGCCACTCTTGTTTCCTGTAGGGTGTTTCTGAGTTTTCCTCAGATGGTTGCATGTTTCTTAGTAAGTGTATGCCCAGATATTGTCGTTAGTATACATGGGGTCTTCTCTCCCATTATGTCTTCTAAATAGTTGCTAATTGTTTATATGAAGGCTGCTGATCTGTCTTTCACATCCTGCTCCCTTACTGAATTATCTCATTGTTTGCAGTTCTTCAGTTGATTTTTCTGTTGTTCAGGTATCTAATTAGATCTGCACATAAAGATAATCTCATCTCTTTGTTCCTAATTCTCATTCCTCTGGTGTCTCTCTTGTGTTGACTGAAAATTCCAGGAAGATGTTACGTGTGGTGGTACGAGTGGGAGTGTTTGTCTTGTTCCTGACTTTAATGGAAATAGAAGCATGATTTTTAACAGCTATGTGTTGTTCTAGTGTGTGGGAACCCCACATTTTCAGCTGATGTAAACTGTGCGTAGTGTAAACCTTTTGTTGTTGCTGTTCACGTCTTTGAACCTTTCCTGCAGCTGGATCCAAGGAAAGGAAGTCCTGGGTCAAAGACTGTACGTTTGCGGGAGCCCTGTAGATACTGCCCCGAGAGCTGGCACCAAACACACTTCCTTCCTTCCACCCAGAGCGTGTGAGATGCCTGCGTCACTTAAAAGCTTTAGTCATCTGGTAATGGAGAAGGGCACTTCCTATTTTTATTTATTTACCAGCGAAGAGGTGAAATAAGTCAGAGAAAGACAAGTGCCATATGATTCTGCTTATATGTGGAATCTGAAAAAACAAAACAGAACAGAAATGGACTCAGACACAGAGAACAAACTGGTGGTTGCCAGAGGGGACCGAGTGGGGTGGGGGCAGGCACAGTAGGTGAAGGGGGTTAAGAGGTACAGACTTCAGTTATACAGCACATGAGCGGCAGGGATGGGAAACACCACATAGGGAATATAATCAATGCTATGATAACTTTGTAAGGGGACGTAATGACTAGACTTACTGTGGGGGTCATTTTGTAAGGGATGTAAGTGTCGCATCACTGTGCTGTACACCTGAAACTCGCACAATATTGTACGCCAACTATATTTCAGTACATTTTTAAGTGAAGCTGAGTGTCGTCTCCAGGCCCTGTTCATTCAAAGGTTTTTCTGAACTAGTCCCTTTGTTTAACAGTTTTGGTCCGGAAGGCAGAAATGTTAAATGAAGAGATGGCTTTGTGTAAGCGACTCAGGGGAGGAGTAAATTCATTACGGGCTCCAGTTCTGGAGGCATTCTCCCTGTTTGAGAAAAGAAGAGCCTGGCAGAAGTCAGAGTTATACCGGAGCCAGGTCCCAGTAGGACGGAGTCACAGTCAACGGGAGACCCTGGCTGGGGAGTTCTGAGCTGCTAAGTGTCGGGCCTTTTGTGAAAGAAGTTGCCACTTTGTTGTTGGGAGAATTTATTTGAATTTTTAAAAATTAGCTTTTGAATGGCTTAAAATTTTATATATCTCGCCCTCCTCTTGTGGAAATATAATACTTCAACCTCATTCAGCACAAGTTATTTTCTGATATAGTTGAAAGTTTTGCCACACGCGTGGATAGATTTTTCCCCCTACGGATGAATTATGCATCTGTTCGGGCAGCTTTGCCTCCTGCCCATTAGTCAAAGAAGAACAGAAATGGAGAGAGACGTTACCAGAGTGCCTGCTCTGATCCAGTGGGCCGAGGGACGGCCTTCACGGTGTTTTCTTCTGCGGCCCACAAGTCTTGTCTTGTGTTATGATTCCGTGTCTTCTCCTGCCACAGTCATGAAAGGGAGCAGTCCTGGGCTGGGTGAGGCAGAGGCCTGTTACCTGCAAATAATCACTGACCCTCTGCGTCGTGCAGAGCATGACGAGATGGTCAGGATGATGATGGTGACCAAAGATAGCCCTTGCCCTCAGGGCGCCAATGGACCCAGACCCCTGACCCCCGTGGGTGTCCAGCTCCAGCCCCTCTTGGCTGCATTCTGCCAGCAGCAGGGCAGCAGAGGTGCCACCAGTGCCGCTCTTGCAAATAACAGAGCTGGTCTCATGTCAGACGGCCTGAGCCCAACCACAGGCCATGGCCAGCCCGGCCCCACCAGGGCACTCTCCTGTCCCCTCTCCTCAAGCCTCAAACATGGCCGTTACACCAGGAGTGAGTCTCAGGCCTCTGCCTGTCACACTCTGCCAGCCCCCTCTGGGCAGAACCTGGGATCCCAACTGGCAGCTGTAATCTCACATTGACTGTTTAGCCCGGGCCCTCCCCAAACCTCACCGGGATTTCTCCCAGCTCCTTACATGCAGCTCCTTCTCTCTCTCATTCTCTCTCTCTCTCTCTCTCTCTCTTTCCCCCACACTCACACACAGCCCTTTCTTGGGACGTTCCCATCCCCTGTCCAATCCTTCCAGGCCCTGGAGGCCTGGCCTTTTCTCTGTGCTCTGCCTTCCCCAGAGGCAGCCGCCATGCCCTGCCGCTTCTGTCTCCTCCAGTGTCTCCTGAAACACCTGGTTCAAGCCTGCCTTGTTTTGTTTTTCATTGTGGTTAAACATACATTGCGTAATACTTATCACTTTAAGCACTCGTGAATGTACAGTTCAGGGGCATGAAATACACTGACAATGCAGCGTGCCCGTCAGCACCATGTGTTCACCACCCACCAAAACCCTGGGCCTATTAACACCTCCTCAGCCCCTGGCACCGCCATTCTACTTCCTGTCTCTATGATTTCCGCTCCCTAGGTCCCTCATGGCAGGGGAGTCACATAGAATGTGTCCTTTGTGACTGGCTTATTTCACATAGCTTGAGGCCCTCCAGGTTCATCCACGCTGTGGCACCTGTCAGAATGCCCTTCCTTTTAAAGCCGAGTGACATCCCAGTGTGTGGATGGACCACACTCCGTTTAGCTCATCCCTCAGCAGACACTGGGTTGCCCTGTGCAGAACGCTGTTGCCCTGGAGTGTCACCGAGGGCAGGCTCTGTCTGCATGTCTCTTCTTGGTGCCTCTTCGGGCATCTGCCAAGGGTCCAGGAAACGCGTTTGCTGGAAACTGCAGAGCCTCAGGCCCTCTGCCCGTTCCTTCCTGGCCCTTCTGTTTCCACAGAATTGCTGTGGTGTCACCTCTTGTGGGGCGCCCGAACCAGTCCAGGCTCACTGCTCCCTCCAGCTCAGGTTCTTTGTAAAGCGGGGTGTGTCACTGATAGTGGACACAAAAGCAGTCCGGTAGATCTCATGTGCTCGGTATACTCTGGGTACCTCCTCACATGAGGAAGGGCTTTGGGGTCCTGCCTCAGCCTTAAAGGTTTTCCAGCCCGTGGCTCGGCCCAGGAGAACTAAGCCAGCTCAGGCCCCACAGTGCTTTCCTCGCTGGCCTTTCCTGGGGACGAGCTCGTCCACCCTTTTCATCACTCAGGACTCGCTCATATCAACAGGGCAACAAGCGCCTGTCCCTTTGTCCTTGTTGTTGGCAGCTGAAGTCCCCTGGCAACCTTTGAACACAGCTGAATGCTAGGTATCTTTGATCTGCCTAAGGAAAAGGTCTATTTTAAACTGTAAGTGAAGCCAAATTTTTTAGGTTAGATTTTTACCAAAGAAACATATATCTCCATGCTCAGGTGGCTTCCACCTGAAGCAGTTGCAGCGTCTGTGCCTGCAGCTCAGGGGCCACCATCCTCTCGGTCCAATAAACAAATTTCTTTTAATGAAACAAACTGTAAAACTTCTTCACTAAAATAGGAACATATTTAATTTGTCTAAAACTTGCCTGGGGATGTGAAGAATAAAACCTTCCGCTGAATTTAGAAGTGAAAGTGTGGAAGTTTTATTCAGAAATGCTTCCTAGAAATAAAATCAGTGAGATGTATTTACAGGCTGTTTGTTTCTAAATAAAGAGCAAACCAAAGTAACAGCGGGACCAGAGAATAAGGAAAAATTCCTTTTTAAGCCTTCATTTTCGTGCAGTACAGAGCTGCTCAGATTATGGTGTCGGGGTGGGGTGGGGTGGAGAACGCACTGAAGGTGGGACTCTTTGCCTGCTCCCATCTGCGAGGTGCATTGTCTGAGCCCAAAAGACACCTGTGCAGTGTGACACAGCGGCAGGAAGAAGAGGAGCAGGAGGTCACAGATAGGATGTCTACAGCGTGGGGCCACCTGGCAGGCAGGGAGAGCCGGTGACAGCCGCACTGGAGGGCGTGCTGGAAGACTGGACAGGCTCCTGTCTTCCAGGTGGGAGGCATTACTCTCCAGGTGACCTTGGGTGCTCCTGAGACGAGGTGTAAAGAGTAGTAGGGGGTTTGCAGGGTCAGAGGTGGGTGTCCATTCACTGCTGGATTTGTCCATTCACTCAGTCAATTTGGCTGTGCACCTCTGCATGGCACTGTCTGGGGGCCTGGGGGAGAGCTTTGGCAAGAGCAGGAGGAGGAAGACTTCCTGGAGGGGTTTGCCTAAGCAGGGGCCACTCAGTGGCTCCCCACACCCCACACTGCAGGCGGAGGGGCCTTTCCAAAGTGCTACAGTGTCCCCTGCTTCCTGCCGCCCTTCTTGATGGTTGGACCAGTGCCATGTGGTGGATCCTGCATGGGTCGCAGCTGCCCCCTCCTGAGCTCTCCACCTCACCTCAGCAGGGTCGCATCTCCATTTGTGACATTTGCATCTACTGTCACTCCAGGAGGTGGGGAGACCACATATACCCCCTTTTACAGGTGAGGAAAGATACAGCCCCAGGCTTACTTCAGGTGGCCTCTCCCAGAGCAGGGATGAAAAGAAACTTTCCCAGTGCCATGAAGGGCTACGGTGTGAGCCTCTCCTGGTGGCATTTACTGAGTTGTTTCATTGGGGAGGGAGGTGCCCCCAAAACTAATGGAACCCTGCGTTCTCTCGGGAGCACACAGATTCCATGCAGAAGTAACAGACTTGCCGCCAGAGGTTCAGACGTCCATAAGGTTAAGGCATCCGTAACGGGATTCTTTGATTCTTCGAGACGGGGAGTTGACAGCCTCTAACTTGTTGGTTCCATTGGTCATGCCTGACTTAGGCTAATTTTTGTTTGTGTGTTTTCATATACACGATCTTCTTTCCACATTACAATAAATCTTTTGTATCCTATTTCCTGGGCTCCCATCACAGCCCTTTCTCTGTTCCTTAGCCTGAGAGGCGGGGTTCATGAAGGATTCTCCCTGCTGTAACTTAATCTGTATGTCTGTTTTTAAATTGTTACTTTCAGTTTTCATGAAAGTATTATGTACTTACTTTAGCAATATTGAAAAATATAGAGAAGTTTCAGAAAGAAAAACCATCCGTAGCCATAACACTCAGCCATGACTACTATCAGTATTTTGGGAGTATTTTTTTTTTTTTACGATTATACTTTTCCTGAAAAATTATACCTTTTCACTTATATTTTCATTTATAAATTTATAAACATTTTTGATGAATATGTAACATTTCACTTAATCCTTTTAAATTAAGGTAGTTTCTGGTATTTTAGAATCGTAAATAAAAATGTGATGCTCTTAAAAAGAATAAAATACATAGAAATTAACCAAGGAAGTGAAAGATTTGTACATGAAAACTACAAAACATTGCTGAAAGACTTAATGTCTTTTATTAAGTCTTTAACGAAATTGGGGTCTTAAGACGACCCCAGTAAATAGAAAGACATCTGTGTCCATGGATTGAAAGACTTAATATTATTAAAACATCAGTACTATCTACAGATTCGATGCAATCCCTATCAAAATTCTAAGAATGTTATTTCGAGAAATAGAAAAATCCATCCTAAAATTCACATGGAATCTCCAGGGTCCCTGCTAGCCAAAGCAATCTTGAAAAACAGAGTTGGAGGTCTTACATTCCTGCTTTCAAAACTTACTACAAAGCTACAGTAATCAAAATAGCATGATACTGGCATAAAGACAGACATACAGACCAATAGAGCAGAATAGAGAGCCCCAAAATAACCATCACATGTATGAGCAAATGGTTTTCAACAAGGATGCCATCCATTCAATGCGGAAAGTACAGTCTCTTCGAGAAACGGTTTGGGGAAAACTGCAAAAGAATGAAGTTAGACCCTTTCTTACCTTACACAATATACGAAAATTAACTCAAAATGGATCAAAGACCTAATTATAGGAGCTAGGACTATGAATGCTTAGAGGAAAACACAGAGGTAAAGGCTTCATGGATTTGCTCCTGACTTCTTGGATATGACACCAAAAGCACAGGCTTCCTGTTCAGAAAAACATCTCCAAGTGAAAGGGATAAATAGGAATTCATCAAAATTTAAAACTTCTGTGCATCAAAAGGACACAGTCGACAAAGTAAAAAGGCAAACCACAGAATGGAAAAAAATATTTGGAAATCATTTATCTGATAAGGGGTTCATATCCAGAATTTATAAAGAACTGTTGTAATTCAACAACAAGAAAACAAACGATCCTGTTAAAAAATGTGCATAAGACTTGAACGGACATTTCCCCAAGAAGACGTACAAATGGCCAATAAGCACGTGAAAACATGATCAACATCACTAATAATTAGGATAATGCAAATTAAAACCACAGTGAGATACCACTTCACACTCAGCAGGTTGCTGCTGTCAAAAATAATAACAAGCCTTGGTGAGGATGAAGAAAAACTGGAACCCTTGTGCACTGTTGGTGGGGATGTAAGAAGGTGCTGCCTTGGTGGTAAACAGTATGGCAGGTCCTCAGAAGAGTAGAACTAGAGCTGCCACATGTTGCAGCCATTCCACTTCCCAGTATGTACCCAGAGGAATCAAAAGCAGGGACTTAGGTAGGTACTTGTACACCCATGATAGCAGCGTCATTCACATTATCCAAAAAGTGGAGGCCGCCCAGCGTCCATCAGGGGATGACTGGAACACGTGTGGTCCATCCACACAGTGGATATGACTCAGCCTGAAAAAGGAAGGACATTCTGACACCTGCTACAACATGAATGGACCTGGAGGACATTACGCTGAGTGAAATCATCCAGTCACAGGAGGACAAATGCCGTATGATTCCACTTCTATGAGGTCCCTAGAGGAGTCAGATCCATAGAGACGGAAAGCAGAATGGTGGTGCCAGGGGCTGGGGGAGGAGAGTGGGGAGTTAGTATTTATTGGGGACAGAGTTTCAGTTTTGCAAGATGGAAAGAGTTCTGTGGAGGGTTGGGGGTGATGGCTGCACAACAGAGCGAATGTACTTAAGGCCACTGAAATGCACACTTACAAATGGTTAAAGTGGTCGATTTTATGTTGTGTGTATTTTAGCACAATTTTTAAAAGTTAAAAAAATGTGATGCTCACTCATAGCTGCTACATTTCTAGAATGGATTCCCAGAAGTAAAATGACTTAAAGAATCTTGATACGTATTGCCAAATTATTTTCCAAAAGAATCAGAACAATTTATAGATTTGTTGGCAGGGTTACAGTATGCCTTTACCAGTATTGAGTAATTATCGTTTTTTTTTAATTATTGCTAATTTGATAGGCAAAGAAATACTTTCTCATACAATTGTTGATCAGTTATAGTTCTTTAATGAACCAAATCACTTAAATATTGAGATCTCAGTTTTTTCCTAATCAATGATAGTATATTATTAACTCCTTGTGTTTATAGCATTTATATCCTTTTGTTTTTCGGAGAAAACATACAGAAATTTGTAAATTTTAAAAAAAAATTTTATTGGGGAATATTGGGGAACAATGTGTTTCTCCAGAGCCCATCCGCTCCAAGTCATTGTTCTTCAATCTAGTTGTGGAGGGCGCAGCTCAGTTCCAAGTCCAGTCGCTGTTTTCAATCTTAGTTGCAGGGGGCGCAGCCCACCATCCCATGTGGGAATTGAACTGGCAACCTTGTTGTTGAAAGTTTGCGCTCTAACCAACTGAGCCATCCGGCCGCCCCTCCGGAAGCTCAGTGGCAGCTCATTGTCTTCAATCTACATAGTTGTGGAGGGTGCAGCTCACTGGCCCATGCGGGAATTGAACCAGCAATCCTGTTGTTCAGAGCTCGCGCTCTAACCAACTGAGCCATCCGGCTGCCCCTGTACATTTTTTAATGTGAGTAATATCCCTTAGGGGTTCAGTGTTTTAAAATGTTCTTTTCTAGCTTGAGCATCGATACTCACTTCCCTTCTCTTCTAAAAGCTGTGGGGATTTCGGGCTGTCGTTTTGGTTTGTTTTTTTATTTAACTATTTAATGACACTCAAATCTTACTTTGGTGTGGAGTTAAGACTTAAATTGACTTCCCCATATACAGCCAACCAGTCACCTAACTAATCTTCGCTTTCCATTGATTCGAGATTCATTCTTCATCATAATACTGCACTTGTATAAATGTGTTTATGGGTTTGGGGGCTAACTTCTACCCCATCAAGCTGCCTCTTAATACCACATCACACTGTCATTAATTCATGTGCTTTCTAGTGGGTAGGACCAGACTTTCTCATTCTTCTTGCTTCTTGTCTTCCTGGGTGAACTTTAGGAGTATTTAGTCAAGTACCCAGAAAAATAAAGAGACCTATGTGAATTTTGACTGTAAACCAATTTGAAGAAGAATTAACACCAGCATGTTTATAGTATTTATGCTTTCCGTTCAGAAACACACCTTATCTTTATTTGTTCAGGTCTTTTTTTCTTCTCCATATTATTGATTTGTTCATTTATATTTTAGAGTATGTTCCATTGGTGATTTCCAGAGCCCAGTCTTTGAGTTCTCCAAAGAACTACTTGGTATGCAGAAGGCTTCAGAAGAGCATGTGCAAATCACTAATAGAGTGGAGATCCTTTGATCTGAGACCATTAGGAAAAGTACATCAGGAAGTGTCTTCACTTTTTCTTTGACTCCTAATCTGTGTATTTTACATAGACTCCAGGAGTCTTTCCCCCATATTTCTGCATTCCAGTTCATCAGCACAATCTAGGACAGACACGTTTCCCATCTCATCTCAGAAGAAATACTAAATTATTTGAGGGCGGGTCTCTGTCTTTTTAAAGTGCAGACCTGCAGTAAGCGTGTGCTTCTGGACCCATCGCCAAGCCCCTGCACGCCTCATCCCTAATGGCAGTTTGTTTCTGAGCTCATTGGGAATCACTCCCTGAGGGAGGAGGTGATGAGAGGTCCTGGGGAGCCATCCTTCCGGCATCTGACAAACCCCAGTGGTCAGCAACCAGGATCGAAATTCACATCACCTGACTCCCAGCACACGCTGTTTTTGTTAAGCCATGTTTGCTGTTCAGATGGCAGAGGAGCCAAGCAGGTGTGAGGCCAGGGATGCTCAAGTGGTAGGAGCCCCCCTCACAGGGCGCCCACTCCCTGTTGCTTGTTACACATAATTCTGTGGCCAGCCATGGAATCCAGCAGCATCCTTCAGCTCTGTGGAAAGAGGGAGCAGGGTGGGATTAGGTTTGCTTTTACTTGTTTGTTCCTTTAATGGCCATTAATAACACATAGTAAAAACTACAGTCTTACTGGTGAGGGAGGACTTAATAAGCACCCCTGAACCATCGCCGCAGGTCACTCCTTCAGGGCGGGGGAAGCATGCCAGCCCACAGGTGGCCCTGCCAGCCCGGTCGGGCTCCAGGTGTCTCTCACTACTGTGAATTAGGTTCGGGAACCAAAGGGGTTTTGTATCCTTGTGCACTGGGGCAAATGAGGTGGGGGGAGTTGTGACGTTATAAAAAGCCATGGCTTGCTTAGACAGACGGAGTTGTGCGTGTGAAGAGATGAGGAATTTCTTCAGTTTTACCTGCCGAAGAGATTTTTCTTAGAGTTTGTTTTTATCTGGAGCTCGGCATGACATTTATTTTTGTAGGGAATCACCTGTCCAAACCCCCAGCCCCCATTCCCACTGCCGCCCCCAAGGGTCCTTCGACTCAGAAACGATGTCTTTCTCCTTGGAACAGCTTTTTCATGAACCTTTTTTAAAGACAGGAAATTAAGATCTGAATAATAGATTTTAATACCAGCCCCATAAAAATAATTGAAATATATTTTAATTTAAAATTTTTCATTTAAACAAAGTATCTAATATGTTGACATCTTTAAGATACAAAAATAAACACTGAATTTTATTTTTATGGCCTTTTTCTAACTTCTGCTTTCTAGCTATTAAATTTAAAGGAGCTTCCATTTTCCAGGTAATTAAAATTTTTTTAATTTTTACTGAATTTTTCCAATAAAATTAGATCTGGAGAAAAACCAGTGTTTGAGGATTAGAAGTTTATAACTTGGTGGTAAGAGAGGTTGAAGAGTCCAAACTATCAGTTGGAATTGTGGTATTTTTAGTAGTTTCTTTAAGAACAACAACAACAACAAAAAATCTGCATTGCCACAATGCAAAATATGATACAGACATTAAAAGAATTAGAATAGAAAATAGGAAGTGGCCAGGTGGGTATGCAATACCATTGACTTTGGGGTACCGGTTAGGGAAATGCTGAAATTGAAAGTTCCCGTGGACATACACGCACACTTTTTTGGTAGCTCTGTCAGAATCATCTGTTTACAGTGTGGCTGGGGATGTGGTCTCAGTCCTGCCCCGTAAAAGATGGGGTCTTTGCCTGCAAGTTGTTGAGAAATGAAGACAGCAGAAAGCCGGAAAATGCCCAGGCTTTCCATGCACGCTGACAGCCAAACAGAACGCTCTTTCCCGTTGCAGTTTTTTCAGTGTCATTTTAAGTTGCAGCTTCCAGCCAATGGGCGGGCTCCATGCCTGCTGACATCACGAACCAGCCAGTTCCCTCCAGCTGCCGCTTCAGTTTGTCTTTTTTTTTAAACTAAAATGGAGGCTGGTTTCTTGCCTTAAGGAGTCCATTGCCTTCCCCGCCGAGTCTAGATGTTGACATGTAATAAAGCGGGCAGCAGGATGGTGGTGGATGCGGCCAGCTCCAACGGGCCTTTCCAGCCCGTGGCCCTGCTCCACATTCGAGGTAAGTTATTGTGTCTCACTGAGTCGGAACCGTCTGTGGTAGTTAGTAAATGGCTATTGTGCTTCAGATAAGAAAAGCAGGACGTCCTTTCCAGCACAACGCATGCCATTTCGCTGCAGACTGGACCAGGGCAGGCTGGGCGTGTCACTGCAGTCTGGCATTTTACAAACTACTTACAGAATCTGAGGCTTGAGAGAGGCCTTGCATGCATAGTTCAAAGCTGGTTTTTCTGCTTTCTGCTCGTTCTCCCATCCCCCTTTCAGAGCTGTGCTGATGTCAAAGGATGTGAAGTCACTGCCCGGGGAAGGTATTGGGTGGGGGGAGGAGGGAGAGGCGGGCCGCGAGCTCGGGGCCAAGCTGTCCGTGCACGGAGTTTCTGTTACATCTGTGTTGTTGAATGCTGCAAAGCTGTCGTCGGGCACACGTCCCCAAATTAAAGATGAACTGCAGTCAGAAAATGTGCAGAAACGATTAGAAAAGAACTTCCTCTGAAAGGATTGTTTTCATACTTGCCATGGAGCCTAAAAGAGAAATAGACTCGTGCTTTGAAATACTGAAATCCATTGTGGGTCATAATTTCTGAAATGTTAGCATTTTCATGGATTCCTAGGAAATATTTTGCATTTAATCTGGTTCCGTATTGCAGTTTGAGTTTAAAATGTAACATGGCAACAAGTTTTCAATGTCTATATAGATTACTTTTAATAATTAGTTTGCCTCTTACGGTTTATACATAATTTGGGTTAAAAACACAATTTACCTTAAAAACACAGTTGCTACAGTAATTAATAATAGTTTTACTAAAATATAATTATCAGGGTAATAGTCTACTTATTCTTAGTTGGTATTTTAAATATTGGTTATGTAAATTTTTTGTTCAGAATTGGGTGAAATAGAAAATGGAAGTTAAGCTTCATCAAATCACTTTAAAATTTACAATATCACAGCTGTGCCTCAACAAAACAGTTTTAACTGTCAGAATCTCCTTTAAAGACCCGTGTCAAGGAAGGGTGGGAGCAGGGTTTCTAGGTGACTAATAGTCTGCATGACTAAAATGCCCGACAGGATTTTTCAGATCCCAGGGTGGACCCAGGGAAGATGAAAGCACAGGAATACCCAATCATTGAAATAAAACGGGTGTTGCTTTTCTCTCCAAACCACTTGACTGAGGCTAGTTGAGGTTAGTATCCACAGTGACCAAGTTGTTGGTCTGCCTGTGAATTCATTGTTTTTTGCAGTGTGCCCCGAAAAGGACTAAGCAGAGCTTGTAGATATTTTGGCTGCAGGAACCACAGGCACAGACACAATGTAATCGTGTTTAGATTTAAGTTCTTAAACACTGACTAGTTGGCAGTAAGATTGAGTTTATTGCGTAAAAAATGTATATTTTTATACTTTTGAGGTATCTTCTTATAAATAGCAGATCTTTTTGGTTTGTGAGTTTTCTGATTTTATTAGACACTTGGGGTCCTAATAGTTTTTTGAACTATGAATTTATTGTGAAATGGAATCATTTGATTTTATATCTTATACCACATTTATTTTATTTTTTTCTTTTTAATTCCAAGACCTCCTTATGGCCGGTTTGGACTTTTTGCTGTTGGTTGGATGATTGGTTGGTTGCTGTCTGATCTGGAAGGGAAAGGAGTGAACTGTGTTAACTTGATAAGGACTTGAATTTTTAAGAAGGGGTAATCTTTAGGGACCTAAAACTAATTTCTAATTCAAACAGTGGGGATAATTTCTAATTTCAAAACTCGAAGAACGCTTGATTTACTCATAAGGACTTTTTCAGAGAAAGCATGTTAATGTGGGGTTTAGCAAAATTTGTTGTATTGATATTGGCTTTTAGAGCCCTGATCACTTTAACATCCAGTTAGCCACTGTGCTGTGTCCAGTGCTGAGGGTCATTAAGCCCCGCCCCAGAGCAGCTCAGGGTTAGGTGGGGAGACCCCACAGGGTCCCTGGTGCAGGAGGGACACCCAGGAGGAGCCAGCTCTGGGCAGGTGCTGGGAGAGCTGGGGCTGATGTAATGACGCGGGGGAAGGGCTGGGAGGGGGAGGGGCAGCGCTGAAGGTTGCCTCCCTCTCTGGGGACACCATGCTTTCCACTTAGGGAGGAAGGGTCTTCCACATGGAAGGGAAAATAACCTGCCAAGGTCACACAGCCAAGTGGCGGGGCCAGGATCCAAACTCAGGCGATTTTGTTGTTTTGTTTGGATCTTTAAAAAACAAGCCAAAAAACCTCATTTAAAATAGAAATTTGGGTTGTTTGTAGAACCTTCTGCCACAGGATTGTAATAGTGGTTTTTTTCCAGGGCCTTATCAACATCCGTTTCAGTGGCCTCTCGTAGGACAGTTTGGTGCCCGGGATCCATTTCTTCACTTATTCTACAAATATCTGTCGAGCGCCTACCTCCTGGTGCCCAGCCGGCTCCTCCTGACTGGGAATGCAAAGCAAGCTTGCGTTCAGGCCCAGCTCTCCCAGAGTTTAGGGTCCCCTGGGCTGTGGGGAAGTCAAGTCAACAAATCAATACTATCCCTGAACTAGTAGTCCTAATTGGTTTGATAGTTACCTTCTATTAAATAGTCTAGAGTTTTCTACTAATACAGTGAATTAGCATATTCTAAGAAAGTTCAAGTGCAGAAGGGACACACTGCTGAGCCAGTGTAAGCTTTTCTGTCTGTAGGAGGGAGCGGCCCCTGGAACTCGATGGCTGTAAGTTTAGCTGGATGACTTAAGTCCTGAACTTGCAGCGCTGTCCAAGAGAACTGTCTGATGGAGGAAATGTGCTCTCCACTGCGGTGGCCCTGGCCACGTGTGACTGTTGAGCATGTAACGTGTGGCTAGCGCACGTGTGCTGTTGAATTTTAAATCTTATTTTAAATAGTCACATGTTTAGTGGCTACTGTATTGCAAGCACAGCTCTGGCTGGGGACGGACAGTGTTTTTCAGTGTCTGGGCAGTCACTATTTTGGGCTATGATGAAAGCAGCCATAGACAGTAAATAAGTGAAGGGACATGGCCGTGTCCCACTAAAGCTCTATTTACAAATGCAGATGGCAGGCCAGGTTGGGCCCAGGGGCCACAGTGTATGGACCCCTGCTCTAGACTATTCCTTGAATTTTTTAATTGCCTATTAAGAATAGTAACCTAGATGTCTCGTGGACTTGCGTCTTCCCTCTACTTGATGGCTTGGTGGGGTTTCTGGAGTCGGGCCCTCACAGAGCTCACGCTCCCTTCCAGAGCTGGGTTTAAGGCAGGAATGCCAAGCCAAAAAGACTTTAATGGCTAGAAAGGAAGAGAGGGATGTGACCCTTTTCCAGCTGGCTTTCATTCTGGCCTCAGGAACATTGCTAACTGCTCTAATCTTGTCCTGGTCGTTTAGCCAAGCCCACCCGGTGATGGTACTGGTGACGATGGTGACAAGTGTGTCTTTGAAAGACTGGTGGGGAGCCAGAGAGCAAATTACACTTTTTGTGCAAACCCATTCTTCTGGGAAGTGGAGTTCTGATTATAGAAAAGTTTGTTTTCTCACGAGTCTTCCTGAATCACCAATTCGATGAAAATTTTCACCTATCCAGTAAAAATTTGGAGGAGACTGTGCAGGAAGGCTGTGTGGAAGTCAGACCCCATAATGTCACTTCCTGCTGCGCGCAGCCTGGTGACTTAGCCAGCGCCCCTCACACAACCTGTACACACATACGTGGCCTTCTGGATGGAGAGCGTGCCGTGTGGTGTGCAGTCAGTACCAGGGAGAACATGCCTGGGATTGTCCTCATTCCCCCAAGTTAGGAAGGAAGTCTGTTTCAGTGATGACCAAAAATAAAAGATCCTTCCAGAGATCTGACTGGTGAGCCGTTCCCTGAATACTGCGTCAGCTCACCTCAGATGACTTCACTAACACCTGTATGCTGTGTGACTCGCTCGCTTTCTGTGAAGTGACTTTTTAGAAATGCACTTTTAAAGCTCTCCTGACGCAACCCTCTGTGTCAAGTTGTTTCTTTTGTATTCCTAAGGTGTGTGGAGGGGGAGGGGGTACATGTTTGTGTAAAGCCTGAACACCTTACCTTGTTAGTCTGCCCTTGAACTTGGGTACAGTATCTATTCAGAGGTTTCTGATCATGATTCCTGCCAGGCAACCAAAGCTTAGCTGTTGGAATTTTTTCGTTAAAATGTTAATTATGGAGAAAAGGGAGAGAAAAAAGGGTAAGGTTAATAGTCACGAAAAGGACGTGTGTTTCTAACCCTAGGAAAAGGCCAGACTCCTCACAGGCGAAGTGGTTGGGACACATCCCACTTGTGGTTCTGGGTCGCACATGGCAGGGGCTTGGCTCTCTGATCCTACAGCACTGACTGACCTCTCCTGCCAGCATCCCTGCCTGGGAGCTGAGACGCAGTGGCCCGGTCACCACCCGGTCACCTGACCTCCCCACGGCCACCAGCATGTAAGGCCCAGGCCAGGGCCCCTGCCCCCTGCCCCCTGCGCCAGTTGCATGTCCCCGAGCCCTGCTAGTGGCTGTCTGAGCACCTTCCGTGTGCTGGGCCAGGGCCAGTCTTCCCACCTCTGTGCTCTCTGATCGCCCAGTGCTGTGAGGCACGTTTACTGCCTTTCTTTTCTGGAAGAGCCAAGGCAGCCTCTTGCCCAGGGCCACAGAGAATGAATGAAACAAGAGTCAGCTCAGCCCTGTCCTCTGCCCCCTGTCAGGGTGTCAGGGGTGATTGTGGAAGCTTCCGGGTCACGTGTGCCTTCTGATTGTTACTGTTCTCTGTACTGTGCCTGGAGTCCAAATGCATCTCAGGTTTAAATGAGATCTTGTGAAACTTCACACGTGTGCTCGTGGCGTGAGGGGGAAATTGAAAATGCGCCATTTCACTTACCAGGTCTGCCAGGTATTCAGTGTTGGCTTCATTTTCTTGTGTCCTCCATGAATCGTGAGCGTCCCGGGGAAGGCCGAGGTCAGCTGGGTGCTTCTGGTGACACCTGGCACCATCCTGAGTGTGAACGCTCAGTCAGTATTAGTGGATTGAAAATAAAAGTTTCTGGAGGCCCGACTCCAGAAACCCCACCAAGCCATCAAGTAGAGGGAAGACGCAAGCCCACGAGACACTTAGTAAATAAGTGCAGAGACACTTAAAAGAGCAGGGGTCCATACACTGTGGCCGCTGGGCCCAACCTGGCCTGCCATCTGCATTTGTAAATAGAACTTTAGTGGGACACGGCCATGCGCTTCACTTATTTACTGAGTGACTGCTCCAATAATACTTCTCTGGTGTGTTTCGTATCTAATGACTCCGTCACTCAGTACTTGTCAGGCTTCTGAGAAGCTGTACACGGTACCTGGTTGAGAAAGTGGACACAGGTGACCACTCTGCTCTGGGCCTTGCTTCAGACTCGGTCTCCTCTTTCCTGTCACGTGGCAATGGTGCCACCAAGGATAGCAGAGTCTTGGGGAACTCTAAAAGACGGGGTAAACAGTTTCCATCACTAAGGTACTTAAAAGTCTTGTAGGTCCTGAGACGTTGACTGAAGGGCTTCAGGACTGACTGGTGCAGCAGGTGAAGTCGGGTTTTGCTTCAGGCCCTTCCTTGAATTATTCATAACTCAAAACCCTTCTAGTTTAAAAATCAAAACTAAAGAGATGTAACAATGAAGTACAGTGAGTGAATCTGTCAGACCTTTGTTCTCAGAAACCCGAAATGAAACCTCTAGAACGCAGTCCTGACGTAATCGGAGAGTTGCATACAGACACTGATGCTGTGGAATTCCTGGTAATCCTCCCGGTGTGACAAAGGCGCTGTGACATCTGGAGCTGTCCGCACTCTTGGGGATGGCAGACTGAAGTATTAAGGAGTGCGGTATTGTGATCTCTGCAACTTCAAATGATAAAAAGATAACTGTAAAGGAAATACCCTGAAATAGGAACAGTGGCTGAATCTGGGGAAGAGGGTATACAGGCATTCATTCGGCTTTTATGTAGGTTTAAACTTTTTCATCATAGTTGAGAGAAATACCTTTGAAATGTTCTGCTTTAGAAAAGAATGTGCAAAGGAAATGTAATTATTTAGAATTGTTTCCTAAATAGTGAGCAATGGTCTTTTATGTTGGAGTTTGGCTTTTCCTATGTTTTTCCTTTTGTTCCATTGTTGACAGATTAGTGACTGTCAGTGAAATAACCAGGCGAAGGCTTGGCCACCTGGATGGGGGAGGTCAGGACCCTGCAGCCTGGTTCCTGAGTGCCAGGTGTGTCCCCTGCCTGCTGGCATGGTCCCCTCCTTGCTAACTCATAGTGGCTGCATAGACCGCTGCACCATTTTACCAAACGGTATTTTGTGGGTATACATCTTTTTTGATGTTTATTGGCATTTTTATTGGTCTTTTAAAGGGTGATGGCCTTTAAGGCACACTCAAATAAAAACAAGGTTCCCTCTGAACTTGAGAAGCAGGGTGCTTAGTGGTTAAAGGTGGGGGTCTGAAGCCACAGGGCTGGGGCGAGCTCCTGGCCCCACCCCACCCCACCCCTGGCTAGCTGAGCCCTCTTGGGCAAGCTGCTCATGCTCTGTGCCTGGAAATGGGAATGAAATGGGAATCAGGCGACTGGCCTCTCTGGGTTTGATGAGGGTTAAATGAGTGAGTACACATAACGTGCTAGAAATGGTGCTGGTGGTGTTGGAAGACTCTCGAGGTGTCAGTGGTTGCTGGGTGAACATGCCTTTTTCTAGGTCGAATGTGGCACTTGGGAGCCCAGCATCTTAACCGCTCTTGTTTGTTTTTCTACTGCTGTATTGCCTGTTCTTTTTCCCTCTTGAAGCTCGTCTGTCACCCCCTTCCCCACCCCACCCCAAAGCCTTTTCTCCTTTCGCAGTTTGCTGGTCCCTGCACCCCCGATGAATCAGCCCCATCAGTAGTCCTGGAGTCTGCCATGTTCTGCTTGTAGGTTGTGTATGAAAGTCCCTAATGAGGGAATCCCAGGTGCGTCCCCATGTCGGTGTTCACCAAGCACTCTGCCCCCTCAGTCTTTCCGTTCTCATGACTCCCCTCTGTGAAGTAAAAGAAGAAATCAGCATTTATGTACATTCCTGCCCCTTCACCATTTTTAACTCTTGAAGAAGAGTTTAGCCTAACATTCAGAAGGAGAGTTCTTTAGTAGAAGTTAAAGATATTATCTGTGATTAGTCCCAAGTAGGATGATGTCACTTGTCACTTCCTTTTAGTTGTTTTTAAATGCGGATGTTGCTTTCCTGGCATTAGCAATTTTTTTTTCTAAAGATTTTATTGGGGAAGGGGAACAGGACTTTATTGGGGAACAGTGTGTACTTCCAGGCCTTTTTTCTAAGTCAAGTTGTTGTCTTTTCAGTCTTAGTTGTAGAGGGCGCAGCTCAGCTCCAGGTCCAGTTGCCGTTGCTAGTTGCCCACCATCCCTTGCGGGAGTCGAACCAGCAACCTTGTGGTTGAGAGGACGCATTCCAACCAACTGAGCCATCTGGGAGCTCAGCGGCAGCTCAGCTCAAGGTGCCGTGTTCAATTTTAGTTGCAGGGGGCACTGCCCACCATCCCTTGCGGGAGTCGAGGAATTGAACTGGCAACCTTGTGGTTGAGAGGACGCATTCCAACCAACTGAGCCATCCGGGAGCTCAGCGGCAGCTCAGCTCAAGGTGCCGTGTTCAATTTTAGTTGCAGGGGGCACTGCCCACCATCCCTTGCGGGAGTCGAGGAATTGAACTGGCAACCTTGTAGTTGAGAGCCCTCTCTCCAACCAACTGAGCCATCTGGGAGGCAGCTCAGCTCAAGGTGCCGTGTTCAATCTTAGTTGCAGGGGACGGAGCCCCCATCCCTTGCGGGACTCGAGGAATTGAACTGGCAACCTTGTGGTTGAGAGCCCACTGGCCCATATGGGAATCGAACTAGCAGCCTTCGGAGTTAGGAGCACGGAGCTCCAACTGCCTGAGCCACCGGGCCGGCCCCTGGCATTAGCAATTTGGCTTACAAAGTTTTACTGTCTTATTGTCAAATCCCATAACGTTAACCTCCTGAATTCCTTTCTTGTGTTGGGGTTTTTTAAATTGAGATAGTATTTGAAGTAAGTGGGATCACAATTGTAACCTTACTGTTTTAAGTTCTAATGTTGTATTTTTAATAGAATTTGAGTTACTAACACTGTTTGGTTCAGTTTTTCCGTCTCTTGGTCATTGATGCTTGTGAACTTTTAATGCAACGTTTGGATTTTTGTGTGCTGGTTGTGTTGCTCATCAACAATGTGTTCTAATTACGGTATTTTGAGTTATAAAGTTAGTAAGGCAAATAGGAATGTCCTCTGGGGAACAAGCCCAGTCCTTCCTGAGTTGTTTGTCCCTGATTCTTGGTGGTGAGCATGGTGTGTACATATGATGCGGTTGTCCACAATGTCTGTACACACACAACTGGGAATTGGTTTTGTTCACCTTTATGTAATAAGCCAAGCTTATCGAGGGGTGTCATTTGATAACCACATTCTCAGAACTCTGAAATTGCGAAGCCGTCCTCATTCTTTACGTCGGGTGGCATTCACAGGTGTGGAGACCCTGACACCCTTTCCAGGGTTCTGCAAGGCCACACCTGTCTGTCTTCATGAGAACACCAAGACCTCATCTGCCTCTCTCACTGCGTGGCCATTTGTCCTTGTGGTGCAAAGGCGTGGTGGTGACACAGACCAGCTCCTTTCCTCGAGCAAGGTAGTGGTGTCCACGTGGCAGTCACCCTGTGCTCCACCACATATACTGGTCTGACCTCAGAATGACCTTGGTGAAGCATGCGAGGGCTCATTTGGGTCCATCTCAATCCTGCACACACCTTTCAACACTGTGTGATGAGTGCAGAGTTCACAGAGAGCCCTCTGCACACTGGCGTGTTCTACTGTCCAAGGAAAACTGCGCAGTCGCTCGAGTTGCAAGCTGAACTAGCCACTTTTCTCAGGAACATCATTTTTACTGAAAGAACAAAAGGCAAACAAACTGTGGTTGTTAAGGCTTTAATATTTGACAGCATTTCCTTGAAAAGGAACAAAGGGAAACAAAAGAGACACGATTTTGTCGCCCATGATAAAATTCAAAGCAAGAATTTGAATTTTGGAGAACTTGAATCTGCCAGCGTGAGCTGGACAGGTGCCAGTGGTGAGGACTCCCGGTGTTGTCAGCAAACAAGTTTCTTGACGTGGACACTGGAAGGTCTGCATGACTCCACACACCAGCCCTATCCACATGAGCCATACACGCTGCTGTGAAACACACGTGGGCAGAAGAGACGATCAAAGGGCAGGACACACCCGGGATTTTGGTGTAACTGAAACATCCACCAACACGGTTTCAGATTCCACATTGCAACTGATCTTTAAGAAACTACCTCTTGATGGATGTTAGTGTAGAATCAAAGAAGAACACCCACAGTTTTTTTAAAAAGCCATTGAAATACCTCCCTTTTTCAACCAAACATCTCTGTATAAAGCTGGGCTTTTCTTCATAAACTTCAACCAAAACAACATGTCAGACATTGACTACAGGAGCAAAAATGCAAGTCTGCCTGTCTTCTGCTTAAGTCAGACACTAAAGAGATGTACAAATGTAAAAGGCTGCCGTTCTTCCTGCTGACTGTTTTTTTTTTTTGTGATGTTTTGGAAGGTAAAGTTATTTTCATAATGATATTTAAGTTAACACGAAATGAACCTATTCTTACTATTGTAAATGAATTAATAAGTGAACATTTTAAACGTTTCTCCAATCTGGTCAGTATGAATAGATATAATGCACATAATCCAAGCTCTTCAGGCTCCCCCATACTTTTTTAGAGTGAGCATGGGTCCTGACACCAAAAAAATGGAAAACCCCTGGCTTAGGAAATCTCCCCTGCGTGGACTGGATGTGAACCTGACCCTGTTTTTACCAAGCCTCTGTATTTTCTCTCTTCTCCCCTCAAAAAAAAACTCCCAAATTAACTAGTTAGTCAGCCAATCATGTAAGGAGGCCTCTCGGGCCACAGTGACAGGCAGTGGTGTGCCCCTTGGTGGGCGGTGGGCAGTAGAGTCACCCAAGCCCTGGAGCCTCCCTTTCTGCCTTAGCCAGCTTCCTTTTATCTTTTTCTAATCTTTAAAAAAAAAAAAATCTATGTGACCATAGCCACTTTAAAAATGGTTTTGAAATTACAACTAAACTAAACTCCCTGGCCCTATTCCCCAAAGCAGTCTCCTGCCTTACCTTAGCATCTTGCAGTGTATCGTTCCGGGGGGGAGGGGGGGATGGAGGGGAGAGTGTTTCACATAAATAATATAAGTATGCATTTATTTATTCACAGAAAGTATGTTGTTGTTTTTTTAAACAAGAAAAATTGATGAGCGGTTTTAGGAGCCTAAGCATTTTGCATATTTTCAGTACCCTGACAGTACTCTACAATGCTTTGTGATTGAGCTAACATTGTTACATTGTATTATATACAATGCATATATAATTGTGCTATATATGCATGCATGGCTTAAACTCTAAGTGTGGTCTCCCGTCTTTCTTCTAACTTGGTTTAAACTCCCAGATTAGGTGGGCGTCAGGGAGGAGGCGGCTAGTGGGGCACCTGCCCTAGGCCTGGGACTGTCCCAGGGGTTGTCACAGACACTTAACGCCGACACCCCAGCAGGAGAGGAGCTCTGTGCCCATTTTATAGTTGTCAAAATAAATGTCCAGGAGTAGACCTAACTAAACTCTGGGTGACAAAGCCAGAATAAACCTCGGGTGTCTGACTAGAACTTAGTCCACTCCTGTTACACCAAGCCGCTGAGAACGTGGGGTTTGTTTCCCCAAGCCTGAGACCTGGTCCTGAGGAGGCTTTTTACTTTAGAGAGCATCACTGACCCTTCTATACCTCTTTTTAAAACTATTTTACTACTAGGGAATATAGTCAATAATACTGTGATAACAATGTATGGTGTCAGATGGGTCTAGGCTTACTGGCGTGATTGCTTTGTACATTATATAAATGTCTAACTGCTACGTTGTACACCTGAAAGTAATATAATACTGTGTGTCAACTGTAATTGACAAATAAAATTAAAATAATATTTAACTTAATAATAATACATTATTTATTAATAATATTTAATTTTGAAGGGATTTGAAAGCATTGAGGTCTTGTTAATTTAGTGACCTGCCCCTCCCCCACACACACCCCTTTCTCAATTAGGTCCAGTCACACTGTAACCTGGAGCCATTAGATCCAGGGGAAGGCTGACAGTGTCACTTGCTTCGGTCCTTGATGAAGTCTCCGTACCTTCCTGCACCTGTGACTACCTTAAGTTTAAAAATGCATTTGATTAGATGACTTATTTTCAAGGGACTTGAAAGAAAGGCGCTTAGTTTCCCATTCCGAGGACAAAAAACACGAGAATGCACAAACTTCTTTTATCCTGAGTTAGGAGAAATGCTGCACCAGTAGAAAGCTTGAGTGTCCAATGAGTGAGGGTTTCGTGAAGATTCTAGTAAATTCAGAAGCTTTTTTCTCTTTGCAATAATGTGTTATTAATCTTAAAGTTTAACTTAAATTTACACTTTAAGCCAAAGTTAAACTTACAACATCCTGAAATTTTTTACTTCCTCTCTCCCTACTTCCTTTAAGCGCTGCTTATTTTATCTCAGTTATTTTCCAGGTGAGGCCTCCAGGTATTGAAACTGGCCTTTTCAAAGGCATGTAAACTTTCTTCGGGTTGACTTTTCTTATTCAAATAGTGCTTATGAATCCTACAGATTTTACTTCTAAATTTTGGGTATCCATTAAATGTAAACTTTCAAATTATTAATCTTGAATTTTTGCATTTGATTTTGATATGAGTTGCAGTTATCAGTATCCAGTTACGTGAACTTAGTTTGTCCTGCCTCCGTAGATTAGAAAAATATATTGCTGGAGGTGGAGGTGGGGGGCATGTGCGTGCACGTGTATTTATGTAAAGCCAGATACCATGTATAAAAACCAGTTAAGTCTGTAGTCTTCTTATTTAGTATAATTAGATGGACTTAAACATTTGCTTATTTGAGAATTTTCTCTATTTTAAAAAATGAGGAAAGCCTTTAAGGGCAATGTAATCTCAACTTGGAGCCCCCCAAATACTTTTTTAACACTTATATTCATGTTTAAATGTTAAACACAGTAATAAAGGGAAGTTTAGGAAGTGTGTTCAGTAAAGCGTTCTCTGGCAGGAAGCAGGAACTTATCAGCCAGTTAATAGCCTGGCTGTGGCCTCCATAGTAACTGCAGCATGCTGCCCGGGTAAATATTTATACCAGCGAGCGAGGCGTATGCAGAACTGAGGCGGGGCTGCCCCGGAGCTCTGCAGCTCCAGCGTCTGCCATCTTGCACAGATCTGGTTCTACCCAGTTCTGCCATTCCCATCATTCACTTCTTCCAGAGTTTTCCACCATTCTGTAGCCTTAAGAATCATTGTTTCAGAAGAGCAGTTTCCTCGGAGTACTTCGGCTCTCCCGGTTTGTGGCAGGATAGATACCCACAGGAGGATGAATGGTTAGACGTGTTTGTCATTAGCACCAGGAACCTTTTTCATCTTCAAAGCTCCTTGCAAGTGTTCATTAACTGTCCTCTTTCAATGAGGTTGCAAGCAGGTATTATTAGTCCCATTTTTACAGCTGTAGAAACCAAAGTAGAGAGGTGCCCAAGCTTGAGGCCCCAGAAGAAGCTGGTGACAGAGTGGATGAGCACTGGAGTTTCTGACTCGGCTCTGAGCGTGCGGCTCGGCTGCTCCCGCAGGTCCATTTGTCCCAGGTCGAGCCACACAGCACTCTGCTCTTGGTTTGTACAGTGCTGTAGAGTCAGGGCCACTGGAACTAGGTTAGTGCATCTTTCGGTGTCACCTAGAAACACAAGAGATGCAGATTGTGGGTCATGAAGGTAAGGCTGTCCTCTGGGGGCTCGTGGTTACGGATGGAATTAACTCTCTGACCTTAAATTGTCTCGCAACCGACCCACAGGGCGACTTGCCCCTTAGCACAGCCCAGAAGCCTGCAAGAGACACGGACTTCATGACAGTTGCTCACGGTTTAAGGATCTTGCACATCCTGAGGTTTGTGCTGAAGTCCCATTTCCAGCATAGCCGAGGAGAGTATTTATTTCATGCTAATCAACTATTACAGACTCCTTGTGATAACTTAGAATTTAGTACAGAGTTAGATATTGTTCTGTTGGTGGAGCCATGGAACGAGCCGTGGAGTAGGGGTGAGGGCACGTGTATCGGGACGGTGGCTGTTTTAGTACAGGCCCTTGTCCATGGGGACGCAGAGCTAAAGAACTATTTCTCAGTGCTATGTGCAACTGAGGGGTTGTTTACATTGTAGTGAGAAGGGCCCTGATTTGCATAAAGCCCTAGAACGTTTCCTTCCCCATGCGCTCCCATGTGTACGATGTGTGCTCTTGATTTAAGCGTTGGTGGCATAACAGCCCTATGCCCTTTGTTGTGCCAAATAAGGTCAAAATTAAGACCAGAAAAGTTTAGGTAACCGAGTTCATTTCAAAAGGCGGGTAAACTTCATGGAATATACTGAACACGGAAAGTGCACCACTGTTCAGTTTGACCTTCTGCCTGGCAGCCACCTAAAGCCATTCATTCCTTTCACATGGGTTTGGAAATCGCTGCCTTGGAGGCTGGCACTGTACTCGGCACTGAGGACTGGTGGTGGTATGGGTCCCGCACCAGCCTCCCAGGCAGAGGGCGCGACAGGAGTCCTGGTCGGTAAGCCCACTGATGGTCCCAGAATGCAGTGGGACACCGGGGGTGACTTACTCAGCAGGCTGGGGAGTGTGCTGGGCATGGCATGTGGTGAGAAGCAGTCCTGGAAAAGGGTTTTCATGAAGTGAGTAGCATCTCTTTATGGACTGACAATGCAGCACGTTGGAGAGCAGCGGAGTGAAGAGGCCGGGGCAGAGCAGGGTTGCAGCCGGCCGCTCTTCACTACACAGGAGGGCGATGAGGATATTTGTTACGGTTCCAGAATGAAACTCAGAAGACAGACAAGAAACCAAGAGTGATACCTGGGGTGGGGGAGTCAGTGTTTTCGCCGTGTGTGTATTTGAACTGTTGTAAACATATTACCTTTTCAACAAATAAAAAGAAGATAAAGCATGAAAAGTGCGAGGCGTATACGGATGACCGGTCTTCCCAGTCAGCATCAGGGATCGCTATTTTTCTATGTCTTTGAAGTTACTGTTGTGCTTTTCATCGGTTAACTGGGTAGAACAGTCTCGAATGGCCAAGATCGTGGATTTGGATTTGAGACATAGCCTAAAGTTTACTTGGCTCATCCCATCCTAGCGTGTGCACTCTCCGCCCTGGCCCAGCCTGTGTGCACCCTCGCTCGTGAGGGCACAAAGCACGAGGATGCAGGTGGATGGAACAGGTTGGTCAGCCCTTAACTTCCCACGTAAGGCCTCACTCAGATGGTATCATTCTGCTTAAACTGACCTTTCGTTGTTGCAGGCCACTTATTTGAATGAACCGGTTTTGTTGTATTTCAGACATTGTCACTGTGCATTCAGCCCTGTTCCTTTCTTAGCTGTGAATGATGATTCTGTGAAAGCCAGAACGTTCAATGTTATCTTCAGCAGAGAGGGTTTTCTGGGGCAGGAAGGGGAATTTAGAAAGGAAGTTGGGTCGGGTGGGGCCCAATGGCTTTGGTTTTCCTAGTGGCACAAGAGACCACTGCAGAAAGTCAAGGGGGACAAGGTGAGGTGGGAAGTGTAAAGAATGAAGAGGGAGCTGACCAAAGATGGGGGAAGTTGTCACCTGAAGGGCGTAGTTAGAGGTGGCACTCATGACTTTGTCACAGCAGTCTCACATCTGGATGCCAGTCTCTTATCAGATATGCTTTGCAAATATTTTTTCCCCGTCTGTGGGTTGGCTTTTCACTTTCTTGATGGTATCATTTGCAGCACAAATGTTTTTAATTTGGATGAAGTCCGAGTTATGTAATTTGTCTTGTGTTGCTTGTGTTTTTGGTGTCATATCTAAGAAACCACTGCTTAATCCAAAGGTTTGCTCTTAAGTTTTCTTCTAGGAGTTTTACAATCTTAGCTCTTACATTTTGTCTTTAATCCATCTTGAGTTAGTTTTTGTATATGGTGTTAGGTAAGGGCCCAACTCCATTCTTTGGCATGTGGAGATCTAGTTTTCCCGGCACCATTTGTTGAAAAGACTGTTCTTTCCCCATGGAATGGACTTGGCATGCTTGCTGAAAATCAATGGACCATAAATGTGAGGGTTCATTTCTGGACTCTGTGTTCTAGTCCATTGGTCTATATGCCTGTACCAGTCTTGATTACGGTAGCTTCGTTGGAACTTTTAAAATCAGGAAGTGTGAATCCTCCAGCTTTGTTCTTGTTTTTCAAGATTGTTTTGGTATTCGGGTCCCTTCATTTCCCTGTGCCTTCAGGGACAGTCTGTCGGCGATCCCGG
Organism: Rhinolophus sinicus; assembly: GCF_036562045.2. NCBI lineage: Eukaryota > Metazoa > Chordata > Mammalia > Chiroptera > Rhinolophidae > Rhinolophus > Rhinolophus sinicus. The sequence continues at coordinate 3,189,156 of NC_133753.1, read as the reverse complement.
CCTCTTTCTGTAGCCCTGTCTGCACTATGATTGGATAGATCCAGACAGTGCAGCCTGGACTCTCCCTGGCAGCCGCGCCGACTCTTGAGGGGAGAACCCACTCCTGTGGGGCGCTGGGGCCTTGGCCCACTATGGTCTACTGAGAACCCCCAAAATGTTTGTTTCTGAAGTCTCAGGATTTGTCATAAAAAGCTATCTGAATTTTATCCTAAATTATATTCTCTTTCCTAATTATTACAGTTTGATGTAAAAATATTTAACATGATTTAGCTACATTGGAAAACTGGTATTCCAGGAAGTGTAGCTTGTTTATCCTGTGGCTTCATGCACCCCCAGAACGCATACCCCGGTTTAAAAGGCTCAGCTGAGAGAAACCCGCCTGTGAGAGCTCTTGTGTTTGTAACGGTTGTTTCTTTTTTTTTTTTTTTTTTAATTTAAATTGGGGAATATTGGGGAACAGCATGTTTCTCCAGGGCCCATCAGTTCCAAGTCATTGTCCTTCAGTCTAGTTGTGGAGGGCGCAGCTCAGCTCCAAGTCTAGTCACCGTTTTCAATCTTAGTTGCAGGGGTGCAGCCCACCATCCCATGCGGGAATTGAAGCCATCTTGTTGGGAGCTCGCGCTCTAACCAACTGAGCCATCCAGCCGCCCTAAAGGTTGTTTCTTTGACCATTGCCCTCTAGCCCCTCCAGACCCCGTGCGTCCACACTGGGTGAAGTGGCGGTACCTGATTTACAGTGTGTGGGTATCTCTTACGAAACCGCCGTCCTTCTCTTTTGGTTCTGGAGATAGACTTCGATCCTGTCATTCTTGCCGTCAAAAAGATTTAATTCTTACAGGATGACATCGGTTCATTCCTAAGTTACCCTTTTTTTTGAAAATCAAGTTCTTGGCCAGGGAGCACACATCCTGAGTTTATAGGTGCAGGTGTACCAAAGATGGCGGTCCAGGCTTAGTCATGTCTGTGGCCAAGTTTTACCTGCCTGAGGCAAAAATAAGGTGTAGCATGAGTTTTTCATAAAAGTAGGCCTACTTTTTATTGTAAGATTGTCCTTTTTTATATTAAAATATCTTTTCTTGATTTTTAAAAATGTTCTTATTTGTTAGGGTGGTAAAACAATGTCAATCTTCAAGATTCTTTGCAAAATTTTGCTGGTCTGTAAAATCCTAACTCCAGAATATCATTTTAAACCACACATCCCAGATTTTCACCTCGTTTACATTTGGAATTACCACAGTATTTCAGACATTTTGTGTAACTTAAAAACCCATTTTTTGTTCCTTTTATATGAAATGTCCAGAATAGGCAAATCCATAGAGACAGAAAGCAAATTAGGGGTTGCCAGGGTCTGGGGGTGGGGAGTGGGGAGCGATCACCTAAAGCAGGGGTGTCCAAACTGTGGCCCGCAATCCATTTTTAATTGGCCCGCAGCAAATTCCAAAAATATATTTAGTTTACTTAAATAAACCAGGTGAGGCAATACGTACTTCACCTCGAGTGAGTGGCCCGGCTGTTTGTGTATTTTACCGCATATGGCCCTTGGTGAAAAACGTTGAAAAAAGTTTGGACACCCCTGACCTAAACGGTACAGGGTGTTCTTCGGGGATAGTGAAAGACTTTGAAACCAGAGAGAGGGCGTGGTTACACAACCTGGTGAACGCACTAAATGCCACTGGATTGTTCACTTCAAAGTAGTGCACTGTATGTTACATGAATCTCACCTCAGTGTTTTTTTAAGCCCACTTTATTCAATAGTATAATCACGTATCAGGCTGGAAGGTGGGAAGGGGTGTGTTGTATTTGGGTTACATAAATCCAGGTGAGCATACAACATATGCTTACGCGTACACATGCTACATGTATGTGATTAATTCGTATCTCTAAGCATAATCATTAGAAGCTGATCAGGTCGACACACGTGTTTTGGGACAGCAGAAAGGTTTGTTTTAACAGTCCACTGAGACTCAAAGAATTTCCTTATTCTCACATCAGAAACATTATACATTCACCAACTTTTAACAACCTCTCACACTGAAGGTTGAAGTTTTAAAATTACCTTCGGTGTTAATCTGAGTCAGGTTTCTCTTACTGCTCTGTCTGGTGGATCTGTTGTCCATGTTTACTGGGACGCTGGCCACCAGTGAGGGCCGTCAGCGGGGCCCATCCTGTACTCCTTGGAAGGGAGCATGAGATCTGCCCTCCCCTCCCCGCTCCTCACCTCAAAAGAAAAGGAAGGGAAAAGAGGACAGTGCTTTGTGTTGAAGTGAGGAAGAATCCTTATTCTGAATCCTGGGGATAGTAGTTTTTAGGCTTTGTTTCCCTGCTGCTTCCGGAAGGAATCCGCAATGGGGGAAAGGCCGGGTCAGAACCCACCTGGACTGGGGGTTCTGGGCGTTCTGAATATTCACTACTGTTCAGATTTCTTAGTTTCCTGAAATGATTGAGCTTGTTGCCTTAACTTCAGTTAAAATACTGATTATGCTTTACTTTTCACAGACCATTAAGACCTCTTATAATATTCTACATAGTGGATTTTTTTCAAGAAAGGTGATTTCTCCACTTAACTTTGTGTAAATGTGTCGTGTTTTGTCAGTGTTAGATGGTTTGCTGTGCATTGACCCTGATCCCAGAAGGACAGCCTCACACATCCTGATCACACAGGGGAGGGATTCAAGCACACAGTTCCACGTGGTGGCAGTTCCGGGCCCTAGTCCCCCACCTCGGCACCCTTAAGTGATGCCCTCAAATTGCATTTCTTCATGAACAAGTAGCTCGGTCCCACTTTTGTTGTTGTAATTATTCTTAATATTCTTTGCAGTATTGAAATTGTGCTGCTAATTCGGTTTGGAAGCAATACTAAATCTCTTGCTTTGAATACCTGGAAGGGTCGCTTATATCCTCTCATTCTTACTTGCTGTGTCTATAGCTATTACCATTTCTATACAAATGGTCAGCTGTCCTCTACTCAGGCAAGGCCTGTGCAGTTTCCTTGTACGTCATCTCCTTAGCGATAATCTTCTCTCGCCATAAATGCGATTAATCCCGTGTTTTAGTGTCCTTGATGACAAAAAAGAAGAGTTTTCAGGAGCTGTTTCCACTCAGGCCCTGCTGCCGCAGCTGAGTGCTTGGCGCTCTTGCCGTGAAGAGCTGGAACTGAGACGAGGACGTGCTTGGTGTCATCTGAACCTCAGGTTCCGTGAATGTCATTTCTGTAAAGAACATAGCTGCTTAGTTGGGCCTGTCATTGGGGCAGAAGACCTTAAATTTATGACTCCCAAGCTGCAGTGTAACTCCTGGAAATGACACGCTCTTCTCTCACACATTCCCTAAGACTCACTGTGCAGTGGTCCAGAGAGAAGGGCACTTCCAAGTCCGAGAACACGCGTCCCTGCTACCAACTCCTGTTCGCAAGCCTGGAAACTATTATCTCAGGGAAGTCTTCAGTTTTCACAGTGCAATTGCATAGGATGTGTGAGCTCCATGCTGCTCTCTCCAAACGCGACCTGGGTTTCACTTCACCTGACAGGATCACCTACCTCAGGACGGTAGGCAGATTCTCAGCTGTGGCTTAGGAGGTCTGACCCGACTCGGCTCTGCCGTCAGACTCTCCACAGCCAAGGCTTAGCCCCGATCAGTGGAAGCCAGAGCGACAGAACCTTCCCCCGGACTGGGGCTCCTGCCGGGGTGCCTGGAAGGAACCCGCAGCGGGCTGTGTTTGCACTAAATGTACGTCCATCCAGTGAGATGGATCGTCCCTAGCAAAGGTACTGTGGTATTCTGTTAAACACGTGATTTCTATTAAGTTGGGTCAAATTATACATACTTGACTTTAAAGGTGTGAAGGGAAAGCTCAGGTCCGTAAAGCAAAGAACACAAAGGTCAGCGAGAGTGCCTGCCCTTGGGGAGTGTGCGACCGGTCTGAGGGGGACTGAAGAGAGTCAGTATCTACAGCAGAAGGTCAGAAGAGATGCTAACAAGTGTCACCGGCAGGCGGCTGGGCTTTCAGCAGTTGAGATGGGATGGGATTGGGGACAGCAGGGGGACCTGGCAGAGCAAATCACACTGATGGTGAAGAAATGGCACAGGTGCCGGTAATGGGGGAGGGTGGTGGGATGCAGGGCCGGGTTCGGCCCTTATTGTAAATATATTCCTTCAGCACACATTTCTGAGCTTTTCTGTGTCTGATGGCTGTCACACAACGGGTGGAAAAGGTAAGGCCAGCATTACGTGTGCAGAGAGCAACAGTGTCGCGTGTGCGTGCAAGACTGGCAGCTAGCTGTGCAAGGATGTTAACAGAGCCCGGAGGGGGTGCCCCGCTCAGCTTTGGGGAGCAGAGGTGTAGCTTTTATGTTTGTTTGTTTGTTTTACCACAAATGAAATATGGCCCTTCTTGTTGGAATATATGATAGCCTGATATTTAAGACATGCTTACATTTTTATGTAGGAAGTTTTTTGTATTATATATTGGCTACTTCCCAAAAAGAATTTGAAATGCCCTAAAATAATTAGAATTTATGCAACAGTATGTTAAAGGGAAAAAAAATGACTAGGAGCCAGGTTGGAGGGCCAGTTCAACTTTTGAATGGAGTTATTCAACAGTTTCAGGAAAAAGTTTATGCTACCAGTGGGCACCGCATCTGTTTAAGCTTTCTTCTCACAAGTGACAGCAAATGCACTGAAAGCGCACAGAGAGATGCGCCCCTCCTCTTTGTTTGTAAGATGGGACATGCCACCTGCTCATACAACATTCTTAAATAAGTAAAAGAATTTGTCTGCTGTTTGCACTGGTTACAGTTGAGTTTAATTTGTCCAAAGATATTATTGAACAAAGATATAATTTGTCCAGCGATATTATGATGTAAATTTGAAGGCAAAACTGAAAAGACCTAATCGATAGCCTAAGATTGGTGGAGAGAGTCTAACACTGGGTTCCTAAACAGTATTTAATTTATGGGAAAGGCTGAGAGGACTTGTCTGTCTGTCCTCTTGGTGAGAGAAACAGCGTACAGTAGGGGCAGAGCGATCTTGGTCCTCGTTCAGGACAACAGATGGAAACTCCAGGTCCTATACTTTGTTGAGCAGTAATATAGAAATCTACAACTTAGGTGGAATAGGGGGTTCTTGTTTTGTTCTTTATTCTGTGGGTGGCCCAGGATTCCTGAGTGTGGGAGACATTCACCGCCAGTGGCACAGGAGATGCTTTGGTGATTCAGAGTTGAACATTATTTTCATAATTATATATTGATGAATATAAACTACATAATTAGCATGTCAAATCCATGGTTTCTTGGGTTATTATTGCGTAGGTCAGAGCTTAGTAAAAAGTGTGGCCACTTAAAGAAAAGCACCAAGGAAATGATAGCACAGCTATGGCAGAAATCGAGGTGTGAGTGAGTGCTCGCGTGTGGGGACCCTGTGACCCACTCGCCTGCCCGCCGGGCTCTGAAGAGCCCTTCCAGTCTCTTGCGTCTGATTCCCCCACACCCAGTAGCCTGCACAGCTGCGCCTGGGGACCGACTGGCCTGGGGACCGATGGGCCTGGATCCCAGCAGGCTTGGGGGCAGGGGGCACGGCAGCTCATCTCACAGCTCCCTCTGTGGGGCCGTCCCCGCCCCCCTGCTTGTTCTCTTCCCCACCTTCTGGCCTCGCTGTCTGTCATTCGCGGGCAATTTCTCTGCTTGTCTCTTCACTTCTGCTCAAGGTACGGCTGGAGCAAGTTACTTAACCTGCTGAGTAACTGTTTCTTCATTTGCAAAATGGGAATAATAGCAATTCTCCCCATGGGTGGTTGTGGGTATTCAGTGAGCTGAGGGCGTGAGCGCTTGGCGGAGAGTCTGGAACATACTAGAGTCAGGAATGTTAGCGATGGTGACTCGATGTACCCGATTCCTCCCATGTCCCAATTCAGGTTCCGATTTGTGCAGACTGATAGTTGGCAGCTTCAGTTTCCAGGAGAAAAGCGTTCATTTGCCAAAATGTTGCCTCTAATCAAGTCGTTTGCTCTTGGCCCAAGGGCAAACGTGGGAGGGGGTCCTGCAGCCTGGGCCTGTCCCTGTGGCTGACGGTGGGCCCGGGGTGCTGGGTGCTTCTGTTAACTGGCCAGTGTTGGGGTCCCCATTCGTGTGGGCAGGGGCTGGGGAGGCTCCCACTCCAGGGCAGGCCCCACCCGTCAGGAGTGAGCAGTCTCGGCCAGCTTTGTTTGACTAGAGCAGGTGTTTTAAGAAGACAGGTTACTGAAGGTCAGCAGGCAGATTCCTAGACTCAGAAAGTTTGGCACAAGTTGTCACAGGATCACAGAGTTGCCTAAAACAACTGATTTAATTTCATGGTTTGATAATTCTTCAGAAACTACCACCGTGGGTAACCTACTGATCACCCAGCCCAAAAGCCCCCTCCCTGACTTACGTCTCATCTGATTTCATCTGGAGAGGACACAGTGTGTTGGAGTGAGAGGACCCAACTAATTGTCAATTCAAGCAACTGCTGCAAACGGAGTTTTCTCCTGGGCTGGTTCTAAGGGTCAGGCAGCACGAGTCTGTAACTATGCTGTCTGAAACATCAAAGTGCTACGAACAGGTTTTGTGCTAAACGTTCTCTCTAATACAGCTGGGGGTGCTTTGGTTTTAACTTCACGTCTCCACAAGTTTAAAAGTGGTCGTCCTTCTGACTGACCACATGGGCCAGTCAGGACAGTCTTGTCGCACATGAAGGACACCTTGAGTGCTGCGTGGACTTGGACCCCACAAGCCTGGCTGTGGAGCTGGGCAGCCCCTGACCTCATCCTGTCCTCCTTGTCCAGCTCAGGCTGACGAGGTTGTGTGTGGGGCTAGTGGCAGCGACGGCGACACTGAGGCCAGTTGCAGGAAGAAGGAGTCCTTTTAATCCATACGAAAAATAATCTTCGCAAGAAAAGGAGATGAAGAAAGATCGTGACATGAAACAATCCCTTGATAAGGCACCTGCGTGTAGCTGTTGAGTGGGCAGGCCACCAGGATTTAGTTGGAGTGGGTGTTTTCCTCTGTGGTTGGCAGCTGCTCCTGGAGAAATGGCTCAAGGGGAATTCTCTTCCCAGACTCAGTGTCTTGTAGGTGAAACTTCAAGCCTGACATCCAAGTCCCTTAAAATTATGAGGTCATACGTGTTGCTTGGGGACATCTGTACAAAGGATTTATGCATTGAGTTACTAATTTGGTCTTATCAGGAATCTGGGTGGGGGTAGAGGATTGAATCTTGATAGTATGCTGGGAAAGTCCAAAATTAACCCTCTCATTGACCACCACTACCCTTTTCTCTCCCAAGATGACTTGGCTATAAAACCCTGAGAAAAAGTCCTCAGACCTTGGAGAGTCACTTCAATTCAGGGACAGGGAGCATGTGTTGAACACATACTCCTGGGAGCTTGTGTTGAAAAAGCCCCAGAGAAAGGTTAGAAGGTCTGGCAGGATCTTCTTGTTTTGCTTCCCTTTCTTGTCCGATTCCTGGAGAAGCCTTTTGCTCTTAGGAGTGTGTTCTGCGCCCATGAATAGGGAGAAACACACGCAGCCTTCGTCTGGTAGGCGTAGGGGTCTCTGATTGCGCCTGGCTGGTGGCCTCATAGCCTGGACTGTGTTGCTTACGAGGACACAGCTGCTTGGCAGCGGCTGCCAAAGGAAGACTGTCTGGCCCAAGTAGGAGCCGTGATGGTCTGTGGCCTTCAGACCCCAGAGTCACAGCTTCTAGGAGCGTGCAACGCTCGTAGCTAGTTTTTGTGACGTTCAATTCGTCCTGTCAATGAGTCATTCTGTAATTTGCGAAATTTATATCTCGCAATATATATCTGAAGATCTTTCTCAAAATGCTATTTAAACTGAATAAATTTATTTAAATAGAATATCTAATAGGGTGTTAAATACATTTTTCTAGGCTAGCAAAATTTAAAGATTACTTCCATAAATTTAAGTTACACTTACATAGGCATTACTGTATGTAACAAATTGAACAAAATGTGATTCTAACTTCTGCTTTAAACCCTAAAATGAGGTGGGTAATATATAAAAGGGCATTAAAACGAATAGAGAAGAAATATGAAAATGAAAAAGGAAATATGAAGGCATGTTAACCTAAAAGTAAAAGGCCTTTCAAAGTGAGAATCATTGATTCAGACAGAAGGTCAAATAGTGCTCTGATTGGGAGACAAAGACAAAGGGTGTTTGTGAGAAGGAAGGGTACGTACAGTCAGGTCCGTAGAAGGCATCTCCATTGGGGCAGATGACATAACATAGTGACACTAATTCTAAACAGTTTTTAATTTCAGTCCAGTAGTCATATTATCTGCTTTCTTGTTATCTTTGCAAACAGTTCTTTATGGGCACAGAGGTGCTTTAGGCTCAGGCCAGAGGTTCCTTTGCTCTGCTCTCACATTCCAGAGGTCTGAGGTCTGAGGCCTGAGAGGGCCAGGCAGGTCCTCTGGGAGGGCAGCTCCCACTCCATTTCACATTGGCTCCGTTTATACTGTTTTTGACAGGCAGATGCAAAAGAAAAGCAGGGGTCATGACTTTAATTCTGGGCTAAGGTGAATTCAAGGCCAAAGAGGCTGAGGGAGATAGGATTGCTCCATCATGCTGAAGCGCACCATCCACAGGGTGACAAAGCCACCATGCACAGAAGTAGCCTAGACGATTGAACGGCAAGAGCTGGAGGGATTCTGAGACCACTTGCTGAGGCCAGCAGTGGTGGGAGACGCGCCTGCCTGCCCAGCCCTTCCCAGAGCAGATGGAGCTACTGCAGCGAGCCAGAGGGACTTCAGAAAACAGGTGCACACCAAGTGTTTCAGTTTAACACAGAGTTGTTCACGGAGAAGCCTCTGCAATTCCCAAAAAGTTGAAACAAGTAGAAACCATACTCTGTCACGTAATGCAATAAAAATAGGAGTAAGTACAGGGGCAGAAGGTAGGTCTCCTCCTTGGTGCTGGCGCCTCCATGGTCAGGGCTCCTTAGCACCCACTGCTGCTCTCTCCTTAGCATCCACTGCTGCCCACTCCTTAGCACCCACTGCTGCCCCCTCCTTAGCACCCACTGCTGCCCCCTCCTTAGCACCCACTGCTGCCCCCTCCTTAGCACCCACTGCTGCCCCCTCCTGAGCACCCACTGCTGCCCCCTCCTGAGCACCCACTGCTGCCCCCTCCTGAGCACCCACTGCTGCCCCCTCCTTAGCATCCACTGCTGCCCCCTCCTGAGCACCCACTGCTGCCCCCTCCTTAGCACCCACCTTTCAGCTGGGAGTTATCTCCATGGACAGGCCCCCGGCCCCATCTCACCCTTTACTAGGGTTTCTTCTTTCCTAAAGTTGTTCTGTTTTTTGGCGGTTTTTTTTTCTTTTTCTTTTTACTTGCTTGTCTCCCCCACTTGAATGAACCCTCCATGAAGGCAGGGACCTTACCTGTTGGATCAAAAGCTTTATCCTCAAAGTAAGAACACCGTCTGGCACTCAACCATGTTGTCAAATGAACACCAGCCAGTAATAACAACGGTGCTGCAGGGCCGGTTCTAAGCTCTTACACCTGTCATCTCACTTCTTACATTCACCCCGAAGGGGGTACTGCCAGCGGCCCCATGTACCCATGAGGGGACGAAGCACAGGCTCAGCTCACCCTCCACAAGTGGCAGCGGGCGAGTGGAGGACTGAGGTGTGAGGCGAGGCTGCCTGACGGGCTGTGCTGTCGGGTCCCGGGCCACCGATGCTTCCAGTGAATGAGTGTGTGTAATAAGGTGACAGCTTGCAGGATTAAAGAGCAGGCATGGTCAGTAAATGAGAAGAAATTATTTAAACACTGTTTTAAATGATAGAAAGGATCAAAATAGAGAATTGCTGTATTCTATTCTGTAAAGACAAAGGCAGAAATGCACGAATTAAGAAACTGATAACAAAGAAGGATGAAGCCCAAGAGCTGGTTTTGGAAGAGGGGTGGGCAGCGGAGGAGGGGGAGGAGGGGGTTGTGTAAAGGCGACGCCTGGCTGGCCTAGTGAAGAGAGAAACCAGAGCAGCTCGCAGTAACAGGTCAAAGCAAAACGGAGCATCCCGATAAGTCCGAAGGTGGCATTTGGGAAAACTCAGCTTCCATGCTTTATTTGTGCTGTGTTTGTGTTTAACTTTCTGAAATCATTTCAAATATACAGAAAGTTGAAGAAGGGCACAAAGAATTTTTGTCAGGTTTCACCTGTTTGTCCAGCGTTTCGCCACATTTGCTCTGTCGTTTCTCTCGCGTGTGTATGTTTGGTCAGTGAGCATGGGGGTCTACCCAGCCCCCGCCCCCGGGAGGGCACGTCCCCCTTCCAGAAGGGAAGGGCGACCCCAGATGCAGGGCTCATCTCTTTGGGTTTCTGTTGTCTAGTCTTCTTGATCCTGCAAATCCTCACTATTTTGTGAGCTCATTGATGCCTTTAAACACATTGTTTTAAAAAACATGTTCTCAAGTATTTCCTGCTGCAGAGGAAAGACCTCTACTTTTATAGTCACGGGGGAGTCAAGGGCCTGCGGAGGACAGTTCTGGCCCCTGCACCCTGCTTCCAGGCCCGTGGCCATTCTTACCAGGGCCTCTGGGGCTTCGCCAGGACATCCCAGGTGGCTTCTCCGCCATCCCTCAGCCACGCCACTGCCCTGCACCCCCGTCGCAGGCTGTCCGGCCAGCCTCCCTCCACCTGCCCTCCAGCCCAGCAGTCCCGCTGCCTTGAAGGTGTGAGCCATTTACAAAATTCACTGTCCTTTTTAGTGAGGTTTTAGAAGGGAGTAGAACTAGATAAATATGTTCCGTCTTCCACCTACTAGTATAATCACAAAGCACGGTTTATAATGTTTTTTTAAAGAACATTATGAAAAGACTGGTTTGATGAATTAAATTATAGCACACATGTACAGTGAAACTCCAAACAATTACAAATGATGTTGGTCTGTGTATTGATCTGCGGCCATTCTTGACACAGGCTCGAGGGAGGTGAAAACCGGAGTGAGTGATGCGTGGTGTTCAGTGGTGTAGACGGGACTCAGCCGCCCTGTGTGTGCAGACTGTGCAGACCCCATGTGGACACACACCGAGCTGCCAGCAGCGCTTCTCTCTGAGTTTCCCTTATGTCATTTGCAGTTTTTATTTCACAGCAAACATGTATCATTTTCCTGAAAAAATTCTTCAAAAGCAATACATTAATATATCATATGTTAGCAGTTGAATAGTTGAATACTAAGTTCCAGTTTCATGTAAAGACCACTGGTTGACTACATGCAGAGAGAAAGATTTTACATAAGGTTCACGCCCGTGGCTTTCTTTCTGCATGTTCCTCCCTGTGCTACCACTTACCGGTTACTGTACTGAATTCTTTTTTTTAAATCATACCATTTTTCCCATTTCTGTCTGGAGATGCTGTTGTGTTTCCATCTTTTCCCCTCTAGGAACCTGCTGCTGGTACATTATAGTCTCTGGGAGAGGGGCCCTCACACAGCCTCTTAGAGCTAGAAAGAACCTCACTTTTCAGATGTGGAAACTGAGGCCCTGAAATACCAAGCAGCCGGTCACAGTGATCTGCTTGCTACTTTCCAGTGTTATTTATCTTCTTATCCCTGAGAGCTTCTAGTTACCTCCCCCCCAAAAAAATTCCAGCTCCACCAAAATCCTTTATAAGCCTATCAAACTTGAAGGATAGTTTTCCATTCTCCTCTAGTTATGCCACAAATTGATAGTTCTAAAACATCTGTGAACTCGTCAGAGAGATTGGCTCCTCTGTGACCCAGCAGACAGGGGTGTGATAACTGGATTTGGGGTTCCCTCGGCCTCTCCCCACCAACATTGCGTGGCTGCCCTCATGCCACAGCATTCTCTGCTGATCTAACCGCAGACCGCGGTCGGTGCACTATTTGCCAGCACATCCGCTTAATTGCCTTACACGCAGCCAGACGCCACCAAACTGAGGTTTCACCTTGTCCTGGGTACCATTTAGCTGCCGTGTGCATTAGTGGCCTGCTTACAGATGCCTGGATAGGATGAAAACCAGCATTGCTTCCGCGACGGATATTTTTCAAGGATAGGAGCATAAACAAGGTTGAGAGATAGAAGCTAACACGTCTGCTGGCATCCAGTTAACAGAAAACAAAAACCAGGCACCTTTATTGAGAACAGACTATTTCAGACGTCACTCTGAGCATATCCTATCTGTCCATTCACAGCAGCCCTTATGCTACTTATCCCCATTTTCCAGTTGGGGAAACTGAGGCCCAAAGAGATTAAAGTACTCTGCCTGAGATCACGCAGGTAGTAACAAGCCAAGCTGGGATTCCAATCCAGGTATTCCCGCTCTCCGCCCAAGTTCTACCCACCTTCGTTCTGCTGGGGCCATGTCTCGGGGGCTTTATAAATATTTGCTAAGTGAAGGATATAGAGTGAGAAACGAAGGGGCAGCTGCATCTAGTGAGGACCTCCAAGTGCCACGCGCATAAGTTCTTTTGATTTAAACCATAAAACGTGGACCATAGAGAACAAGGCTTTGAAAGTACCTTGTACAGAGGCGTAGATTTAGAGGACTAGACAATGGAGAGTCCCCCAAATGGCACCAGCTCAGGTCACCAGGAAGCAGTGTCCTGCTACAGGTCCCTCGAGGGCACTCTGTGTCCAGACAGGTGCTGCCACTGCTGGGTGCACCACTGTGGTGTTACTTTTGTAATAAAACACTCTGCTTTCAAATGCAGAGAGCTGTCGAGAATAAAGATTCTGGGGGTGCAGGCTGGGACGTGCCTGATGAGAGGGGAATCCTTTGAGACCAAGGGGGGCAGCAGGGCCCAAGATGGACGAGCCACCCCAAGGCTGGGATCTCACAGTCCCCAGGACCTGCCCAGGCTTAGGTTGGGAGGAGGAGCAACCTTGTCCTGTCCTGGCACGCGGTGCCCGCCCTGCCTCAAAGACGACTGAGGCTGCAGCGGCCCCGTGGAACATCTTGTGTGTGTTCTTGACACTTCCTGGGGATCAGCACTGCTGGCCAGCACGCAGTGGGGCTCTCGTCCTCCCCACAGGAGAGAGGAGCTCACCTTCCAGGTCCAGGCGGCTCACCTAGGTCCCCCCGGGAGACCCCGTTGCACTGGCAGACTTAACCCTGCCACCTCAAGGAGGTCGGAATTGAATGGAAGTGTGTACATGCATGAGTCAAAGCTTAAGCTCAGCTTCCTGTGCAATTTGGATCAAATATGTAGGGAAGGATCAGCCAAATTTTTTTCAGCACATGCAAAACAGTTGAGTTTCATGTTTTAACTACCGTAGTTCCCTGAAAATAAGACCCAGCCGGACCATCGGCTCTAATGCGTCTTTTGGAGCAAAAATTAATATAAGACCCGGTCTTATTTTACTGTAATAAGACTGGGTCTTCTATAAGACTGGGTCTTCTATAATGTAATATATAGTGTCTTATATAATGTCATACGTAATACAGTTGTGCGTGGTTTAAGGAGCGTGACGTAATCAGGCCTTTTTGTAAAGTGGCGAGTGGTGCGGGTCGTCCCCGGCCAGTTCCTCAGTACGCGCTTGCCTCCCTGCAACGAGGAGGAAGGCAGGGACCAGACTGGTCTCCTCGCTCAGTGGTCTGCTTTGTGCAGCTGGAGGGCCCCCTCTGGAGAGTTTCCTGGCGCATTGGGGGTGCACCTGGCTTTTGGCCTCCGACTGTGTGGGCTCCGTCCAAGGACCCACCTAAACTCAACCCTCGTGACAGGGATGTGGGCGAGGAACACGTTGCAGACGGTGTCACTGCTAATTACCCCCGCCACCTCGCCGTAGAGGGGCCCACTCAGGAGGTGCAGGCGTGGGAAGACGCGTAGTTATGGGTGTCACCCGGGATTATCCTCCAGTTTCACAGACTTGGGACCAGGCCCCTGGTGGGTCACATCTGCCAGGCACAGGGGACAGACCTGCCGCAGCACAGTTGGTCTTCCTACCAAGCAGCCTTCCAGCTTTTCTGTCTTATTGTTTCCAGCTCTCAACTAAAAGCTTTCTCTTTATAATTTAAGCATTACTTGAGACAGTGAAGTGACAGGTGTACGCTGTGTAGCTCCCCATTTTGTTTGTGCCTCAGGATCCTTTCCTGCCCTCCACACCAGGCATCCCACCCAGCCCGGCCTGAGGGCCACCCGTCTAGAAAGGGACACCCCTGCACAGCAGACAGAGATCCCTATAATGAACACCTGTGGTTCTGTCCTTGTCAGCGTCATTAGTGTATGTGACACATTTGTTGCATGCCTGTCATTTCCTGGGGTACAGCAGAGGTGGAGGATGCCACACCCCTCTGAGCCTTCTCGAATAGCAGCCAGGTTACATGAGAGCCCGTCAGAGCAAGTCAGGAAGCCCAGGGAAGGCTACTCCCTGCCATCAGGGCCCCTGGGCCCTTGGAGAAAAGAGCTAGCATTCCTCTCTATTGGCTTGTGACATTCCCAGTCTTGGTGCCTGGCAGGGATTAGTTGATGACTAGGTGTGATGAAGGCTGAAACCCAGCACGGGTTAATATTGACACAATAAATACTGATCCTCTAGGGGTGGGTGGTGGGCATGTGTGGAGATGCTGGGAGTGGGGACTAGAAGGGTCCAGCACTTATTTTCATCCACGCCTCCCCAGAGGGAAGACACATACACGCACACCCAGTCCGTGATGTTGTGGTTCCCGTGTGGCGTGCTGCCTGTATCACGTTAGGGCCCTGAGTCCCAGGGCTATCTCTGCAGGTCCTGGAACTCAGGCCCTGAGACTGGTTTGCTTGTGCCGTCCTCTAATCCTGCTGCAGCTCTGCACCAGACATCATGTGTGAAAAGCCCCAAATTCGTCATCAGCAAGCTCGTGTCCAGAAAGAACCACTCCTATGTGTCTATTTGAGACACAGAAAAAGGAAGTAGAGATCATAAAATGAAAGTGAAAAGTGTGTATATATTTTCATTGTGTCCTTTTCATAGCTCTACACTGTCCTGTCTGCTGATAAACATTAAAATTCTGAAATCTGCCTGTGGCAGTTTCTGGTTTGTCGCATGTGATAATAGCAGGTACTTTTCCTGAAATGGTACCTGTCCTTGCTTTAGATAAATGACCTACTGTGTGCTGGAGCTGTTGGTCACCAAGTACAGTAAGATTCTTTCATGTTTACTATTTCAGCAAAGATGCTCACCTGAGTGGAAGACGAGGTGATATGGACTCCTCCCGAGGCGCTGAACATGTGCTCATTTACAAGGCACTCTAGGTTCTTAAGCAGCAACTGTGGCTGCTGTGAATAAATCAGGCTGTTTGGGGATTTAGACCTTTCTTCCTAGGACCCTGACTTGTCTCAGTCTCTCCCTATAAGGAAGCCAAGGCTTCAGATTCACCTACGATCTCTTGAGTTCCTCTTACGCATCGCTTGTCCCGGGAGGTGGGGACACATTCTGAATATACACGTGTGTCCACAAGAGGTCCTGAAAGGACTTGACGCTTAGACTAATGTCTGCATTCTGCCCTCTGTTCTGAGGTGGAGTCTAGACTAGAAGTCATTTGTTTCTTCATGACACTTCCTCACTGAAAAACTCACTTGCCTTAATGAAGAGCTTTTCCAAGGAACCAGTCTTTCCTGAGCTTAGGCAGATCTCAGTCTGACCACACTGCCTCGCCACCCTCCCCCATTGCCTTCCCACCGGGTCCCTGGCAAGGCTACCACTTCTCAGGGGCACAGGGCGAGAATTAACTAGACCTTGGCTCCAGCCCCTGCTTTTGAAATGAAAAGATCTGCCTTATAAAATTACACTGTAATTTCATGAGAAAGGGATGGTGGGTGGGGGTTCCTGGTGGAAGGTTGTGAGGACAGTGTATGCTACCCCTTACTCTGTATGCAAATGAAGGCAGGCTGCAGAATCAGAATCGCAGAAAAACTGAAAGGGGTTGGGCCTCAGTGTCGGAGGGGAGCAGCTCGGGTTTTGGGGGAAGCCACTGGGGCTCCACACAGGATCTGCTGTCCTGAGCAGAGTTCACCCCAAATTTGGCCCAGGGTTAGCAGATGTATTCCTTCAGGCAGGGAGATCGAAGCAGCTGGATGCCTGTGAATAACACGCTGATGCACTAAGTGGGACATTAAAGGGAACATTCCTAATGCCGGTTGTCTCCAGCAGAACGTGTTTAAAGCAAAAGTGTCCCTGTAGAAACTTCTGGCCAGCCTCACATTGTTACCAAATTTCTGTCCAAATTAGCTTAGCAGGCAGGACTTTGGTTTTGCCCGAGCGCTAGGTTCCACCCAGAAAGCCTGGGAGAAGCAGTTTTCAGTGTGCTGGTGACAGGAAGGCACGCTGCTCGCCTGTTTCTCCTGGAACACCACCAAACGAAAGGGTCGATGACAGGCACACAGCACTCCGTGGTTTTAAACTAATGAACACTCTTAGCATAGTGACATTGTCCTTCAGAGTCATGTCGGCTTCGCGTCACCAGTGTCACTGCATCTCCTTGATATTAGGTAATACACAGAGCATGTGGGGGAGGGGCACAGTGGCTGTATTTAATAAAACAGTATCCACCGCCGAGACACCCGCTTAAGTATGCTGCACTTAAACCACCACATCTCATCAGGTCCCAGGCGCCGTGAGTGTGGGGCAAACCGTTTTATAAGGAATCCCAAAAAAGAAAGCGAGACCACCCATCGGGCAAAGATGCAACTTGATGTGGGGATGTTAACTTGGAAAGTGTGCATTAGGATGGACAAACTGTGATACTTGCATTCTGACACTGAGAAATTCATTGTCATTTTGAAAATTATCAACCAAATTAGGAACCATTTAGAGGATTAACTCAATTTTGAAATCACGTAGGTGCTAAGGGTCAGGGTACAAGTTAGTCTTACCGTTTCATCTACATAAAAGTGAGTATTTCAGTCAGTCGTGTTCATCAGGCTTTTGGGTTGTAGAAGTTGGGATCTATAGAGTAAGAGATCACTTTTACCACAAATGGTCCCTGACAGGCCAGCTCCCTGAGGGACCAGAGCACAAGGGTCGTGGTAGCCTCCTGAGAAGGCTGAGCAGTTGGTTTCATAGACTAGCCTTTTCTTTTGAGGTAGATCTTCCTGCTTCTGGCACCTTAATTTCAGTCCCTGTGTCACTTTTGAGGAGACCTTTCTTACTCTCAGATCAAGTTGTATCACTCTCTGTTTAAAAGGCATCTGTGATTCAAATCTCTCTACGCCCAGTACTTTCCACATTTTTCTATCAAAGTCTCTCTGACTAAGAGATTCCAGAGTGCTGAAATGCCTGCTCTGCGCAGTTTCTTTGAAGACCTTGATTTTATCTTGAGTTTGTGTAGACTGCGTTCTACCCTAATACATGTGGCATTATTTTAATATAAATATGTTGTAAATTCTGGTACTTTCCACTTAAATTACCTGACTTTATTCCCTTCTGGTTGATTTGTTCACTCAACAAATATCTGAGGCCCCACTGTGTGCTTGGCCAGTTTTAGCTACAGGAGATAAAGAGGTGAACAAAACAAAGTCCCTTCTCTGAAAATGTATGGTTAAGGATCCAGTGTGATTAATTTAGGGCTTGTGAAATGTGATCAGTGGTGTCCTGATTTAAGGTTCTGTCTTTGGGGGGAAATTGATTTTCCAGGAAAATGCACCCTATTTAATCTGTCCTGTAACTTCCAAGCCCTCTGGTCTGAGAAGAGGGCACCTATAAAGTCTTCCCTGAGTGGGGCCTCAGCCTTCTTGGCGTGACGGGGCTCCTGCTCTTCCTCCAAGACCAAGTTCAAGTTCCCCCAGGAAACCCTGCCCTCAACCTGCATCCCGGTCCCCCAACCCCTGGTTCTCATCATATCTCACGTGTCTCATTCATAGCACTTCACTCTTCTCACATGTTTTAGCTGTTGTTTTTCTTTTAGATCAAGTACAGTCATCCTCCCTTATCTGTGGGGAATGTGTTCCAGGACCCCCAGTGGATGCCTGAAACCACGGATAGTGCCAAACCCTCTATATACTAGGACTTTTTCCTATACATACAGACCTAGGATAAATCTTGATTTATAACTTAGGCACAGGAAGATATTAACAGTAATAATAATAACAGAGAAAATTATCACAACGTACTATAATTAAAGTTACGTGAATGTGGTCTCTTCTCCCAAACTGTTGTATTGTACTCACCCTTCACGTGATGCTGTGAGCTGATAGAATGTGGTGAGGTGGAGTGAGGTGAATGACGTGGGCATTGTGACATCGTGCTGGGCTGCTGGAAGCGTCACTTGACCACAAGCACTGAGATACCACGACAGTCCGTCTGATGGCCAAGACAGCTCCCAGGTGACTCACGGACAGGTAGCCTGTACAGTGTGGATATGCTGGGCAAAGGGATCGGTCATGTCCTAGGTGGGACAGAGTGGGACAGCGCAAGATTTTATCACACCACTCAGAATGGCGTGATTTAAAACTTATGAACTGTTTATTTCTGGAACTGGAATTTTCCATTTAATATTTTTGGAGCACAGTTGACCACACGTAACAAACCCGGATGGGGGGACTACTGTATCTTGTTTTAATTTATTTCTGTCTTATCAGTGCCTACTCCAGTGCCTTGTGTGTGTGTGTGTTGGGTAAATTGTTTAATCCCTTGTGATACAGGCTCCCTGGTCACTGTCGGAGCCTACTCTGAGAGCTCGGTATCTATGTGCCAGGCGCTTCACGCCGTGTGCTTTAGGTCCAATAGACAAGTCATAGCACCATTTATGTTACGCATTTGGGATCATGATTCTGATCTTTTCTGAGAGAAGGAGGGGAGTGGGAGAAACTGTATAAATAGGAAACAATTAGAAATCACTTAGAACTTCATCTTTATAAAAAAAAAAAGATTTTATTGGGGAAGGGGAACAGGACTTTACTGGGGAACAGTGTGTACTTCCAGGCCTTTTTTCCAAGTCAAGTTGTTGTCCTTTCAGTCTTAGTTGTGGAGGGCGCAGCTCAGCTCCAGGTCCAGTTGCCATTGCTAGTTGCAGGGGGCGCCGCCCACCATCCCTCTTGGGAATGGAGGAATCGAACTGGCAACCTTGTGGTTGAGAGCTCATGCTCCAACCAACTGAGCCATTCGGGAGGCAGCTCAGCTCAAGGTGCCGTGTTCAATCTCAGTTGCAGGGGGCGAAGCCCACCATCCCTTGTGGGACTCGAGGAGTTGAACCGGCAACCTTGTGGTTGAGAGCCCACTGGCCCATGTGGGAATCGAACCGGCAGCCTTCGGAGTTAGGAGCATGGAGCTCCAACCGCCTGAGCCACCGGGGCGGCCCTAGAACTTCATCTTGATTGGGAAACTTTTTCAATTAAAAAAAAGATATCCAGAGCTTAAATTCTTCAACATAAACACTATGTAGGGGAACATTAGACAATGTGTTGGGATTGTGTGTGTGTGCACGTGTGCACATGCGTGTGTGTCTCTGTGTCTGTATGTGTGTGTGTTTTCTAGTCCTAACTAAATTGAGGTTAGTTTGTAGGTTTTCGGGGTTGATTCATCTAAAGCGTTGTGGGAAAGCCTGACATATATACACATGCCTGGAATGTGTGCATGGACAGCTCTGGGGGACACCAGCTGGCAACCGTGGGTGCCTTTGGGATGAGAGAGGGTCTTTTTGTGTGTGTGTGTGTGCTATATGCATGTATTCTGCAGCCTTTTTAATTTGAAATATAACTCACATAGAGAAGCATATAAAACAGATATGAACTATAATGAAGTGATTATGAAACAAGTAGTCATGTAAGCACCACCCCAGACCAGGCACCCAGAAACCCCCCTGCAGGTCCTGTCTGGGTTTTAGGGATGCCTGTTTATAGAAATGAAATCATGCTGGATGCGTCCTTTCGAGCTCGCCTCTCTCCCGGGGCAGTGCTTTGTGAGGTTTATCCTTCTTGTGTGCGTTGTGTGTGCTGCATTCATCTCCGTCGTTTAGGGATGTTATGTAATGTCCACTGCTGCTGGGTACTTGCACTGCTGGTACTGCTGTGGATGTCCTTTTATGTATGTTGTGGTGCCCGTGGGCGTGAGCCCCGACTCGCAGGCGTGTGTGTGGCATGCACTTGCTAAAGCCTCAGCTGCAGCCCCCTGGCCCGGTGTGAGAATCCAGCTCTACACCTCCTCCCAGCACTTGTGTCCTCAGACTAGTGAGTGATCGTCGATCTGCTGGTGTCTCACGGTACCTCGTGGTGCTTTCGGTTTGCATTTGTCTGGTTATTAATATGCCATGATCCTCTCATATGTGGTTAGCCGTTTGGGATGTTATGTGAAGTTCCTGGTTAAGACCTTTGCCTACTTTTCTGTTGGTACTCTGGGTTTTTCTTACTGATTTATTGGAAATGTTAATGTATTCTGGACATGAGTCCATTGGCTGTCTGTATTCAAATAGTTCCCCTACTCTGTGGCTTTTCTTTTCATTCTTGGCGGTGTCTTGACGAAGAAAAACACTTGGTATTATATAGTTCAATTTATCAATCTTCTAATGATTAGTCTTTTTATGTAAGAAGGCCTTTCTCTCCCCCTTTCTCTACGTAAGATATTCTTCTGTATTATTTTCTAAATGCATTAGAGCTTTGTCTTTCAGATTTAACTCCAAACTCTCCAGCTTATTTTTTTCCACATAAAGATATTTTTATGTAACTAAATACTTTTAAAAAACAATGACTTAATTATTTTTTGTTCTTGTATATAATGTGATCCATTTCTCCTTCCTTCCTTCCTGTCCCTGGGAATCTACTTGTCCCAGTACCATATATTTAAAACGACCTTTCTTCACTGGTCTGTAATCCAGTTGGCATAAATCAAATACCCACATATGCACGGGCCTGTTCTGGACTCTGTTCTCTGGCATTTCAGGGCTTGGCTATTTTCATTAATGAAGCTTTACAGTTAGTCTAGATTTCTGGAACAGCGAATCCCCTACCCTGTTGTTCTTCTCCAAGGGGCCTGGTTAGTGCTGACCCTTTGCATTTCCATGTACAGTTTGGAATTTACTTGTCCAGTTCCTACAGTCTCTGCTGAGATGGATTGGGGTCGCGCTGAATCTGTGGGTCAGCTCGTGATCTGCTGAATGTTGTCCCATCCTGACGAAAGCATCAGACTCGGTGATGTAGTGAGAGCTTCTCTCCGAGAGGGGATAGGCGTCCCTCTGGGGGGGGGTCCCTTTGAGGGGGGGAGAGGCGTCCTTCTGAGACAGGGAAAGGTGAAGGGCGCTGCTCTCACCGCTTACATGCAGCGTTGCTCTGGCAAGACAAAGAACAGAGTCGGCATTTGCAGGTGAAGGGACGGTACACACAGGAAACCAAAGGGATTTACAGATATGTTATTAGAATTTATGAGTCAACCAAGGTAGCTAGATACAAAAGTAATGCCCAAATCACTTCTTCTGTACCGTTGCAGCAGTTAGAACATTGTCTTTTTAAAGATACTATTTACAGTAGCAGCAGAACATAATGAATACCTAAGAATAAATCTTAAAAAATGATGTGTAATAAGGAAAACTTGAGTAATGAGAGAAATATTCCATGTCCACAGATGGGAGGACTCACTATCACAAAGACTTCCATTCTCCCCAAATCAATGTGGGAAATTTAAAGGGCCGCGAATAGTCGAGACACCAAGCCAATCAAGGTGAAGGGCTGGCTCTGCAGACAGTTGGTCTTATTCTAAGGCGCTGGGACCTAAGACTCTGGTGTGGGTGCAGTGACGGGTGACAGATCAAGCATGCAGATGCTTGACCTAGGACAGAAGGGACACAGGAAGCATTGGGGCAACATGGTCATTTCAGAAAATGCTGCTGAGTTTGTTTTCTTGGTGGGAGGATTTGCCATCTGGAGCTCAGGTAGAATTTAGTGCATATTAATGAAGAATCCCAAATATACACCAAGTTGTTCGTAGTGAACTGACTATTCCTGCTGACTTTGCACTGAGAATAAATGACTGGAAGACGAGATGACGCCACAGCTGAGGTTCGGCTCTTTGCTTTTGGAGAAATTGCTCATTTGTTGCTGTTTTGCCTGAGGTATGTCTTACGGTGGGCTCATGACTTGCATATTTTCGTAGACCCTCGTGGGCCCCCTGCTCCCTGCCATTAAGAAGGCGGAGCGAACACTCAGGTTGCTGGTGGTGACACGTGATCTCTCAAGCTACCTTGGCTACTTAGCGAGTATTGTGTGACCAGTATTGTGTGACCAACTGGGAAGTAGTTCACACACTCGCAATTGTACCTTGGGGGCGTCTCTTGAGTTGATTCTTTGGCCTATAGTTTCTGCTGCTCTGTCTCTGTTTCTTTGGGGTCATGGTTATTTGGGAAAAGCCCTCATCTCTGTACCAGGAAGGCCTGGCTCTGCTGTCCTCTGTGGCTGTCGCGCAGAAAGTCGGTCCTTTTTGTATACTGGAATATTTCTTTTCACCGCCAAGACTTGTCATGTGAAAGTGGGCTTGGCTTTTTAAATTCTTTTTGTCTACAGAGTTCACATGATGCCTCCTTGCCTGTAGCGACGATTTGGTACTCAGCCTTAGCACGTCCTACGAGGTGGTGGTCCAGATGTATTCTGTCCCGTCTCACAGTCCCTGCTGTCGCTGAGGGACACATTCGCAGCCCCAGGAAAGCTGGCCGGGCTGTGATTAGCTGTTTAGGATGTCCTGGGAAAGCCTGAGGGCTCCTTGTTGCCTGCAGGGGCTCCAGAGCCATACCTCCAGTGGGCACCGATTTGTGGGTTAAATATTAGCACCTCTTACTTTTTTATTCTTTGTGGGAGAAGAAAACATTAGTGGAAGTCCCCGGGGCACACCCCCACTTTGGAGGTCAGGGGGCCGTGCACCAAGTCTATTCCATATCGCATGTTAGAATGCCGCCTCCCTCCCTGTGGGACCAGGGACACCTACCAAGCCAGAAAGGGTGCCACACCTGCTCTAATGGCAGCCTTCATTAAGCCTGCCTATCCATCATTTACTAATTACCGGCTTCCCTTTAGTAAATGTGTTTTTAGAAGAGTAACACGTCCATTCTTATCTCCGCCTCCTTTGTGTTATTTCATACGCCATGGGTCAGTGTCTTCTCCCCTCCTCCTCCCCTGCAGGTTTTACATGAGTATGCCCATGCATTTTGCTCCTTTTGTCCTTAAGGCTTTAACCTTGACATAATAGGGAAGCATCCCAAGTTCACATAGCAAATCAGTGAAAATACGGGGTGGCGTGGGGCGGAGCTAAAAAGATTTATACAAACATGAGGTGCTTGTGATATTGTTTGTGTAGAAGAATATTAGCATATTATAGCTCTCAACTTTAAAAATAATAAAAGGAAGCATTAACAAATGTTAAGAATGTTTTCCAGCCTAAACTGTGATAGCCTCGTTTATATTCTTTGCTCTTAGAGCAGCAGTTTTGATGTAATATCTGACTTTTTGGTGGTGTCACAGGACATTTCCTGGCAGGTGTCCTTTCTACACCCTTTCTAGTTAAAAAGCCCTGTCATTGGGCAACTCCAACAGGCTACATTTGTGCTGTTTAGTTGATATTCTCTGTTGGGATCAAGATATATTCATTAATAGGTTCTGAAACAAGTATGTCAGTATTATTAGTCTGTGTACAATTCAAAGTTAAAGTAAGCCACTGTCATGCATGGGCACAATTCAAACTCCATTATTATTATTATTATTATTATTATTATCTCTATTCTGCATCATAGAAGTAATTATAAGATTTGGGTCAAATCTTAAGGTCATGGTTTATTACTTAAGAGTTGGGCAGTCTTGAATACCAAGCAACTGAAGTGTAGTCTACCAACAATGTCAGTCCTGGTTAGTTTTCAACATTTGGTTTATAGTACATGGATAATCAGAAGAGTAAAGTCAAGTACAGGTTACAGTCTGTCATACCTTTTTTTTTGTCTTTCAAGATTAGCAATGCTAACTTATAAAGACTTTAGTTTTTAATTGCAAATCAATAAAGGCATAAAGCATATTCTTTCACCACCTCCACTCACTTTATTCCCCAGTGGTGCAGTCCTCTTAACACAGCAGAAAGTAAAGACTTTTTCAATATGCTGACCAATAAGCAGCTAAATTAATTTGCATTCAAAAACATGGAACTATTTGATAGGGACTAAGAATGCAGTATTTTTATTATTGTACTCAATTTCATGGTTATATAGATTTTTTTTAAATAATGAAATTATTTTTTTTTAAGTAATAGCCAAATGAAGTTTTAAAAAGTAAAGAGAGCTCAGGAGATTATAATCATAAACTTTTTTATAAAGTATAAACAAATATAGTACTCTAACACCTTAGCTGTCTGGAAACCTGGAAGAATTGACATAATTTCCAGAAAGTTGAGATTTTCTTGCCTTTTAGAGGAATTTTAGATGGAAATTATATGAAAAAAAGATTTTACCCTCCTCTTCCTTCTTAATCATAATAGGTTTGTTTTAGTGTTTTGGTGATAGCAAGTCTTTTCTCTGAATGTCAGTCACTATACTGTGTTTTAAAAGTGAACAGTGCTTTCAGGCCTTTTGATGTATGGAAGATTTCTTTGACACCACCCCAGATGACCCCAGCATCCGTCTGGGTCTCGATGCCGTTGTGTTAGAGTGCATTGTACAGTCACACGTGTGCTGTGCCACTTCCCCGCGTGGTGGCCGTGAGCAAGGCGTGTTAGCACGCAGGGTCTGTCATCATCTCCACCTGGTGCAGCCGTGCCTGCCCGGCTCTGTGCTTACAAGGTTCATGACGAGCTGTGCCTAGTGGGGTCACCTGGCACTTCTTAGAAGCCATGCTGAGTAGGTCCTGAGTGAAGGGTGTCAGGGTGGCCCATAGGGGAAATGAGGACTTCTTAGTTCTCTGCAGTGCCGAGCATGAGCATGTCCGAAGGTCCCAAATAGACAAGCTGTGACTCTGTGACTGCCAGAGGTGATCCCGGCAAAGCAGATCAAACGAGGTGATCCCGGCAAAGCAGAGGGAGGACTAAGGGCACAGACACGAGGGCTGGAGTCAGGCGAGGAGGCCGTCCAGAAAATGACAGCTTTTCATTGGAAAGGCTGGTCGTGTGACTGTTAGGAGACCCAAACACTGTAATGACTGTTACTTGTTCAAAATGACTGAATAGTCACTGAGTAATCACAGTGTTTGTGAATCACATTTTGGTTTCCATGGTTCCCTAAGTGTCCTGCAGGCAGTGTGCCTTACCCCCTCACCCACATCCCTGCACGCAGTACAGGAATCGCGGGGACACGAAGTGGGTCAATTCAGGTTTGGGCATCGGGGACAGAGGGAACTGGAGAGCAGTCTCCTGGCACCTGCTCTCCAAAAGCATCTCGTTGAGGAAGAAATCGTAAGCTAGCTGGCTACCTGTTGAAAGCAGCAGGAAGTGCTAAATGGCTGGCTCAGTCTCGCACATCATGTCTAACTAGGAAGTAAGGACTGGCCTGTAGAAGAACCCAGAACAGGAAGTGGACAGGTAGGGCTGGAAGGCAAGAAGTGTAGGGATGGCTATCGGGAAGAAGAGGCAGTGAGCATGGGCAGATGAAAGCTGGAAAGTCCAAGGGCCCAGGAGGTATGCCTTGGGTGCAGGCTGGTGGGGGGCAGTGGTCTCAGGACCCCTTCACACTCCGCAAAACCAGGTAGGCCCCCAAAACTTTTGTCTATGTCGATTTAGCTGCTGACATTGACCACGTTCGAAATTAAACCACACACACAAAAAGTTAAGTATTATTAATTCATTACTAAAATAATAAACCTGTTACTTGTTACCAGAAATAACATAGTGTTATGAAAATACCATGTTTCCTAAAACAAAAACAAACTTAATGAGAAGGTGGCATTGTTTTATATTTTTGCAAATCACTTGAACGTCTGGCTTCTTGGAGATAGCCAGCTTCTCCTGTGTGCTTCTGCGTTCTGTCTGCTGCCACATGTTTTGGTTGAAGTGTAGGAAGACTGGTTGGGAAGAGCAAGAGCGTCTTAATAGCCTTGGGTCATTGTGGACATTTTCTTTGCTATTACACCAGAACTTAACAGAGGGGTGTTTTCTTGAAGGGATCGGCGGTGTGGAATCTGAAACCATATCACTAAGCTGTCTACACTTTATGACACTAAAATCCAGAGGATTGTCGTGCCCTTCGAAGTGCTCCTTTGTCCTTGAATGAGTGTAGTGCTGTTTATTCATCCCTCGGGAAGTACTGGTCACTGAGTTCTACAAATCTCCTGAGACATTTGTAAATCACAGACACGTTTCAGTATATTTATCAGTAAATGCTGTCGTTAGCATCAGCCTCATCTCTTCCTCACCCTGGGAAGCTGTCAAGCTCACACTGGCAGATGGAAGTTTCCCAAGCTTCCCGGAATCCTGGAAAGGGACACAGAACTCCATTACTTCCCAGCCCTACGCTGACCCTCTAAACCTGTTTCTTAATCTTGTATTGTTGTGAAGATGACACGAAAAAATTGTGTAGATGTCTATAAAGCTTTTAGGTTGGTACCTGGCCCAGGTAAGCACTCAGTAAAAAATAGTGGTGGTGGTTATTATTAGTGATTTTCTATACTGCTGTCATCATAGGTGATGTGTGATAACCCAACCCCAAATGGGGAATGAAAAGTGCTTTGTGGAGCAGCAGGGGTTTATAACAGCTCATTTTGGCAATCTTCAGACTCCCCTGTACGTGTACAGCACTAGCAGACCTGAGGAGACGTCCTTCCCGTGTCCTTTTCTTGTCTTGCCTATACCTGTGATCTCAGTTGTCACGTTGGTGTCAGTGTCCACGGCCCTCACCCCAGGCCGAGGCCTGTGGATCGCCTCTTGTTCCGTTGCCCACACGGTGTTGGCATGTGATAACTGGCTCTCAGATAGTATTTACTGAATGAACACATTTAGAGGGAATTTATTCTGAACTGCTCTCGATGTAGTCTCAGAGTTAAGAAGTATAGAAACTATCATATGAAGCATATGTTCTGAGCAGTGACTAGTGTTTTTTTCTTTTCATTTTCTTTAAGGAATGTTTAACCTCTAGTCACCCCACCCCATTGCTTTTTTTCGTGAATATCTATTAATTCAAAATAAAAATAGTAGAAGGCTTTAAAGTGTTTCACAATAATTTGGGGTCAAGCATTTTTGTGATCAATATTCTTTGCTTTCTATTTTCAGATGTTCCTCCTGCTGATCAAGAGAAGCTTTTTATCCAGAAGTTACGTCAGTGTTGTGTCCTCTTTGACTTTGTTTCCGATCCACTAAGTGACCTAAAGTGGAAGGAAGTAAAACGAGCTGCTTTAAGTGAGATGGTAGAATATATCACCCATAATCGGAATGTGATCACAGAGCCCATTTACCCAGAAGTAGTGCATATGGTAAGTGATTACAGCTTAACCAGCATGTCCCAACCCTGAGGTACCACCAGGACTCGGGGATTCTAGAATAAGCTCAGACCTTTGAGCCTCACACAACACTTCCCACAAAAAAAATCCTCCTGTTCCAGAATTTGTACTTGTGCCTTGAAGAATGAAAATCTTTGCAATGTGTCCTGGATTTTAGTGATAATAACAGTGAGAGAAATTGAGTGCCTTCAGGGGGCCAGCTGAAGTGTTAACTCATGTAATTCTCACAAGTACTCTATGGCGTAGAGATGTTAGAACTTTTATTTGCACTTATTAGCTTAGCCTGTTTAAATTGTTTCTTTTTAACATATATAACATTAATATAATAATGCCCGTACATAACAATAGAAGTAAACATGTTGCCCACACGTGTGCAGGAAAATTCTAAGGATGGGGTGGAGTGAAAATAATGATGTAGCCAAGCTGGTGTCAGGACAGTCCATCCTGATTGGCCGGGCCAATTGTCAATGCCGGTATCAGGACACACCCAATGATGTAGCCAAGCTGGTGTCAGGACAGTCCATCCTGATTGGCTGAGCCAGTTGTCAATGCCGGTATCAGGACACACCCAACTCTGTCATCCTCCAGTTAACTCATTGCTGGTTTCATTCAGCTCCCAAATCTCAGACCTCTTGGGTCTCATATTTCACAGCCTGGTTTCAGGTCTTTTGCAGACTGTCACTGTGACCTCAGTACCACCTGGAAACACGTGATGCCTAAAGTTACTAAAACTCTTATTGACACTGAACTCCATTTTTCTGTTGAGTTTTTTTGAATTGTTGATGTTTTATCTGCCTTTGAAATTAGTACTCCTTCCCCAGTTAGTAGGGAGTTCTTGTTGCTTAATATAAAATTTTAAATCCTGATTTTCATTGAACTCCTTAAGTTTCTGATTTTTCCCCCAAAGCTATATATTTTGGAATTGACTTGTTGACCTAAATTATGTTTATTTCTCACTTTGGTATGTTTGCTTTGGAAAAAGAAGGTGAAAATAATGTTCTTCTGTAATTCACAATCTGTTGTGTCAGGAGTTGCGATCAAATTAATTGTTTTAATTTATTATTATTAACTCTTAAAGTTCAGAATTTACCAGCGTGTGGTCATCCTAGGGCTGCAAGGGCCACATAGGGCCCTTCCCCAAACTCACACCTGAAGAACAGTCGTAGGCACATATACTGAGCAGTAAATACTCTAAAACCTTACCCATTCAGACTAAGGAAAATTGGGGAATATCTTTTTTTCTCTCCTTAATTTCAATTCTCAATTACTTTGGAAGGCCTCCAAACCCTAGGATCACAAAAGTCTCTAATATCCTAATACTGTCATAATTTTTTTGTTCACAATACACTTTATAATCTTCCTGAACTTTTTTTATGGTGCAGGGTAGGGATAAAACTTTAACTGTCTTCTAAGATGATGGGAAAATCGTGTATTGAATATTCCATTTCCCCCGTTGATTTTAAATGCTTTTTATTATATAGTTATATTTATTTTTAAATTTATTAATATATATTAAATGTATAAACACATCAATTTATTCTACATTAAATCACATGTATGGAAGGGTTTCTGTTTTTAAGGAGCCTTGGCTGCTGGCAGCCCCTGAGTCCCACTCTTAACCCTAGAGGGGAGTCTGCAGAAAACGAGAGTTCAGTTGGCCTGGTTTGCCTCAGATGCTTGCCTTTGACCCAGTGTGGCCCGCCTGCTTGAATCAGTCTGTCGCCTGCATTTATTTCACAGTAGCAGTATGCATTCACAGAATCACTTAGGATACTTAAAACCATTAAGACTTCTTTTTTTATTAAATAATCATTACTTCTCCTCAAAAAAAAATTTTTTTTTTTTAAATCATGACCTCTCTTCTCCCGGTCAAAATTGTGTCCTAACTAGGTTCTCTTCCTGCTGTCCTCACTTTGTTCCCCACCCTGAGGTTAAAGCCCGGCTGCAGTGTTGGACAACTTGCCCTCTAAAGCATTTAGCAGACCTTGAGCATCTACTGTGGGCCAGACACTGTCAGGGGAGGAAACAGGGTGGAGCCAGATTTCTGCCATTCCAAAGCTTTCCTGTTTGTGGAGAACAGGCTTCAAGTAATGCAGCCAGTTGTGTGTCATTGTAGGTTATGGTAACACTGTGAAGGAAAGTGTAACGGAGTGGACACAGGTACAAGCCTGCCATATGCCCAGGTGGTGGGAGAAAGGTGCAGAGAAAAGTCTGTGTTTGGTGAATTAGACTGGCCCGTGAAGATAGGTGCACAGGAGGTACTTCTGTGTCACCAAGAGCACAGAGGACTGTTCACTCTTTGCTGTGCTCTGATTGGAGGGGGTGAGGTGAGAGCACAGCCTTTCCCTTACCTCCAGTTTGTCTGGAGCTTTGGGGGTGCAGGGCGGGGTGGCGGGCAGATAGCATATCCATGTTCACTTGCTATTGTTTTGTTCTGGAGACACGGGGCCTTGATGAAAGGTATAATGAAAGAAGAAAGAGTGTGGTGGGGGTGATTCTGACCTCACAGAGGTTGCGTGGCTGCAGAATTTGAGCAACCAATAGGACTCCACCCCGAACAGTGCCTGGACCCAACATGGCAGGTGGAAAAGATGGGGCCCCTTCGTGGCTCCATCCAGGGGCCCTGGTGTGCTTGCCACTGACCCAGCACACAGCGGTGTGCTTGAAAGATGCGTGTGTGTGTGTGTGTGTGTGTGTGTGTTGTCATACTGTGTTTCCCTAAAAATAAGACCTAACCGGAAAATAAGCCCTAGCATGATTTTTCAGGATGACATCCCCTGAACATAAGCCCTAATGTGTCTTTTGGAGCAAAAATTAATATAAGACCCAGTCTTATTTTCGGAACGGAGTATTTTTATAGATATTAATTTCCATATGCTTTGAAGAATCCAAAGCTTTAAAGAATTGTACTCCTTGTGCTTACTTCTTTTAAATAGATTGCCTGTTAGACTGGACTACTGCAGGGGTTTTTAACAGGTGCAGAGAGGGAACTCACATACCATACAATTCACCCATTTAAAATGTACAATTCTGTGGTTTTTAATATAGTCACAAGATTGTGTAGCCGTTATCACATCTAATTTTAGAACATTGTCGTCCCCCTAAAAGAAACCCCATACCCGTTATCGGGCACTGCCGTTCCTCCCTAACCCCCCCCCCAGCCCCTGGTGACCACTCATCTCCTCTCTGTCGCTATCGAGTTGCCTAACCTGAGCAATTCATAGAAATGGAATTATGCAGTATGTGGTCTTCTTTCACTTCGCATAAGGTTTTCAAGGTTTATCCACGTCGCAGCCTGTATCGGAGCTTCTTTTCATTGCTAAGTAGTATTCCAGTATATGGTTATAGACCACACTTGATTTATCCATTCATCGTTGATGGTCTTTTGGGTTATTTCTGCTGCTTGGCAGTTATGAATAATGCTTCTGTGAGCATTCGTGTACACGCTTTGGTGTGCATATATGTTTTCATTTCTCTTGAGTATTTACCTAGGAGTGGAACTGCTAGGTTACATGTTAAATCTACGTGTTTAACGTTTGAGGACCTGCCAGACTGTTGTCCGCAGAGGCCACGCCATTTCACATGCACCACAGTGTGTGACGGTTCCAGTTTCTATATCCTCACTACACTTGTGATTGTCTGCCTTTGATGACCGCCGCCCTCGTGGGTGTGAAGTGGTGTCTCACTGTGGTTTGGCTTTGCATGTCCCTCATGGCTGTGTGTTTATACGTGATAGACTTCAGTCCTAGAATGTAAGAGAACCGTCCAGATCGTCTAGCCTGACCCCTTTATCTTCCAGATTAAAAACCTTAGGTTCAGGAAACGAGGATGAAAAGGAGCGGTACCCAGGGGTAAACTCCCGGCATCTGTATTCTCAGGCCTAAATAACAAACTTCATTGTCTCTTAATTTCAGTCATCTTTAAAAATATAACCAGCCATCTGGTTTTTTAATTACATTATCTAGTTCATCTGTTTTTTCAGACATTGGCATTTTTCTCATAGTTAAAACACTGCTAGCAAAACCAAGGAGCCACTTTTTTCACGGAATACCAGTTTTACTTGAAGAATGACTGACAAACTGGTTATTCAGACTTGAACATTTAGCCAGCATTTTCTCACTAAAACGAGAATGTCAGTCTCAGGAAAACAACTGACAGTGTTTGTTGTCGATGATGAAACTCGAGGTTTCAGATGAAAATCTGAATTTTGGAAAATTTGTGTCTGTGGGAACCTCCTCTTCTCGGTGCCACAGCCTCTCCTGCTGGGATCGGGGGTGAGATGAATGGATGGGAGCTTTTAATACATGTGACATATTGAGTCCCCACTGGAAGATGTGCATAATTCATGACCAGTAATTTCCAGATGAGCAATAAAAGATGTTTCAGAATCACTCACAGGCCAGAGAGCCATTCAGGTGCACGACACCCCCACTGAGGAGATTGGAGGCTCCACAACAGTGACCCTTTATCACCTCTTGGCTAGTTTTGCTGGAACACCAAAGAAGTCCACTTACCTGAAAGGGCTGTTAGTCACCCCTCCCTCTTCCGGCTGCGTGTCTGTGGGAGACGGATGTTTCTTCCTCTTTCAACCAAACCAGCATTCTAAACGCAGGAGCAGACATGAGCAGCCAGCTGTTTTCTATAAAGCCAGACGTGAAAGAGGTTTGCAAAAATGTAAACCAGTGCCACTCTTCTCACTGAGTTTGTTTTCGTTTGGGGAAATATTTATTATGAGTTTTTTTATGAAATAAATAATATTAGTTGTTAAGAAAAATTATTTTTTGTAAATGTATGTTATTTGTATTAAGACATAATAGTTTATTATTTTTAATGACTTAATATTTTTTTTTAATTTCTCTGGTCTAATTTCCAAAACAGTCAATATCAATAGCTATAACTCTCTTAGACAAAAGCTCTTCGGGGTCCTCAAGATTCTTAGGTGATTAAAGGGTCCTGAAACCAAAAAGCTTGAGATCCACTCTTCTGAAGGAGTGCCAGTGAGAGGCCACAGCTGGCACCACCGGGGAGCTGGTTAGAAATGCCTCCTCGTGGGCCGCCACCGTCACCGGGTGTCCAGTTCTTCTGTGCCAGGAGCTTCAGAATCACTGTTGAGATGAACCTTCCTGCGCTGCCCACCTGACATTAGAGCCCTCATAGGGGGGCCCAGGACAGGTCTCTTACCGGCGCAGGCCGTAAACTACCCGGAAGGAAGACTTGCGTGCTTCCTCCTGTCTCCCACGGAAGTCAGCTCACTGCCTGCCCGCCGTTTCCTAGGGGCTCTGAGAACGGTCCCTGATGCCACGTTTTCTGCATAGACGTGTGCACTAAGACTAGTGTCAGCAGTCACAGGTGAACATAAGCTGAAGGGCAGAAAGGGGTTGGCTAGGTTGACAGCAGAGTGAGTTGGGTGGCACACCGTGGCCTCTCCAGTTACCCACACGTTCCGTGCTGGGTTATAAGAAGACAGTGAATAGCAGCGGTGACTGCCCTACACCGCCCCCCTTGTCTGGGAGACTGTATTCAGAGGAATACAGTGCAGACTATAAATAGTAGCTGCCTTTGGGTGGTGTGATTATGTGGATTTTCCCCTTTTACTATATTTTTGTAATTTTTGAAAATTTTAATAATAATTTTGTCGTCATCAAAAATCATTAAATATGTTTTTCTTTTTGGAAAAACAAGCTCTCCATATGTAGTATAATAGTATAATAGTACTGTTCTTATCAGGACCCAAGTTGGATTTCCAGGAAAAACAAGTTCACATTTTAATGGTACTGCTGGTAAATGACTTGTCTTGTGCTTCACTTAAGGATTGACGTGGGACGCTCTCCTTCTTCTGTTGTCATATCTGATATACATAGTGTGTTCTGGGAAGTATTACTTGCTGTAAGGGAATGGGAGAGGAAAGAATGTTTTGAATAAAAGAAGGTAGCGTATTAACCAGTGAAGCCTCAAATAGTCTACAGATTTTCAAGTGGTGATTTCAGTCATGCGTTCCCCTTTGTGCTCAGTTGTTTCTGCTTCACCAGAGTCACCATCACGTGTGCGCTGACATCAGCGAGAGCTAAAGTGATTAAAACAAAGTGCTTTTGGAATCCAGAGAATGATTTTTCTACTTTAAATAGTAATGAGCCATTTCTTGGAGATTTGCTCTTATTTCGAGAGAATTTCCCATTGGATTGTTTGATGTTTTTGAATTATAAAAGAAATGCATGTTTGTTTTATAATAAGTGAAATAAATACAAAAACATAGGAAGTAAAACTTCATCTTTTTCCTGACTCCACTCCCCCTACCCCCCAATTCTACCTACACCCATCCCGATCTCCAACCGAAACTTTTTTTTTTTTTTTCAAAAGGCTACTAAGAAACTTTTGGGGATGATGGATGTATTCATTATCTTGATTGATAGTTTCACAGATGTTTGCATATGTTTAATGTATCAAATTGTACACTTTAAATATGTGCGATTAATTATATGTCAATGATACCTCAGTAAAGCTGGGGTGTTTTTTTTTAAGCTCCTAAGTTGATGGGTATTTCTTTGGTCTAGGAGCTCAGTGAAGAAATCCTAGACACTAGGGACATTGTCACCAAGAAGGTTTGGGAACTTAATGCCTAGTAAATAGCTTTCCGTTACATTTTTTTAAATTTAATTCACGTACAACAAAAATCACTCTTTTTAGTGTACGCTTCTCAGAGATTTGATAAATAAATAACCACCAGCACAGTTAAGATAGAGAACATTTCATTACCCTGAAAAAGTTACTTTATGCTACTCCTCTGTAGTCAGGCCTTTCCCGTCCCCGTTATCCCCGGCCATCACTGGGCTGTCCTCCAGCCCATTCATTTTGTCTTTTCCAGACTGTCACATAAGTGGATTCGTCTGGTGTGTAGCCTTCGAGTCTAGCTTTTTTCCCTTAGTATCATCTGCTTGAGAGTCATCCGTGTTGAGTTATCAATAGTTCGTTCCTTTACTTGCTCAGTAGTATACAGGAGTAGCACAGTCTGCCCACCCATTCCCCAGTTGAGGGATATTTGGGTTATTTCCAGTTTGGGGCAATAAAATTATAAATATTCATGTACAAGTTTTGGACATAGGTTTTTATTTAACTTGGGTAAACACACAGGAGTGGGATTGCTGGGTTGTATTGTAAGTGTCTGTAGCTTTCTGAGAAACTGCCCCACCATTGGACAAAGTGGCTGTACCATTTCTGCACTCCCACGAGCAGTGTGTGAGAGTGCGAATTGCTCCGTGTCCTCCTCTACATTTGGTATCAGCAGTCCTTTTATCTCCTTTGGCTTTAATTTGCATTTGCCTAATTACTAATAATATTGTTACTGAGTTTGAGATGACTTTCCATATCCTGGATGCACATTGTTTGCCACTTCTGTGATTTGCAAGTATTTTCTCTGTGGCTTATCTTTTTCTTTTAACAGTGTCTTTTATAGAGTTTTTTATTTAGATGAAATCTAATTTATAATTTGTTTCTTTCATGGGAAGTGCTTTTGGTGTCATATCTAAGTAATCCAAAGGTTTTCTCCTAAAAGGGTTGTAGTTTTACATTTAGGTCTATGATGCACTTTGAGGTTCTTTTTTTTTTTTTTTTTACATGGATGTACAAGTAATTATATTTATGGAAAAGTGTTTAAAAGACTAACCATTCTCCATTGAATTGCCTTTGCACCTCTGTCAGCAATCATTTGACCATATCTGTGAGTCTTTTTCTGGATTCTCTCTTCTGTTCCATTGATCTATATATCTGCTCACCAATCCTGTCTGCGTTATTGTCACCTTGTAGTAAATATTGAGATCGGGTAGTGTGAATACTCCATCCCTGTTCTTCTTTTCCCAAATTGTTTGGCTGTTCAAGTTAGTTTAACTTTCCATATAAATTTTAGAACCAGCTTGTCGTTATCTACAAAATACCTTTCGGGGGTTTTGATTGGATTGCTTTGAATATGTAGATTTGGAGAGAATTGGTATCTTAACAGTATTGAAACTTTTGATCTGTGAGCGTAGTGTATCTCCCCATTTTGCTCTTCTTTGTTTTAGTCTTCAGTATGTGGATCCTACATGTATCTTTTTAGACTCACAAATAAGTATTTCATTTGGGGGTACAATTGTAATTGGGGCTGTTTACTTTCTAATTCTAATTATTTATTGTCTATTTTTCTTGCAGTTCCATCAGGTTTTACTTAATGTTATTTGGTATATAAATGTTAGTATTATTTATTAGTTGAATTGATCCTCGTCTTCATCATTATCAAGTGATCCTTTTTATCCCTGGTAATGGTATTTGCTCCAAAATCTACTTTGTCTGATGTTAATGTAGCCACTCGGCTCTCTCGACTGGTATTAGTGTGGTACTTCGTTTTCCTGCCTTTTTCCTTTGACCAATTTCAATCTTTATAGCTAAAGTGAGTTTATTGCAGACAGCACATAGTTGGGTGTTGCTTTTTTGTTCAGTCAGGCAATTGCTGCCTTTCGATTGGGGTGTTCAAGCCATTTGTTTTCTGTGTGAGTATGGATATGTGGGCTTTAAATCTGCCATCTTGCTGTATTTTCTGTTTGTTCCATTTGTTCTTGTCCCCTTTTCCTCTTGTTCTGCTTTCTTTTGGATCGACTGAGCACTTTCATGAATCCATTTTATCATCTCCTTTGTTGGCTTTTTAACTATAACTCTTACTTGTTTGATCTCAAGTATTTTGCTTTTCTAGAATATGCCTTTCACTTATCACAGTCTCCTTCAAGCGGTAACATGCCAGTTCACATAAAGCATAAGAACTCGACAGCAGTACACTTGCACGTCTCCTCTCCTAGCCTTTCGCGGTCTTTGCCGTGTATAACATTTTACCTCTTCGTATGTTATAAACCCCTCAACATACTATTTATTTTTTATTTTTAAACAATTATCTTTTAAAGAGATTTAAGTAATTTTTACTACCTTTTCTACTTCCCCAAGTACCATTTTTAGTGGTCTTCTCTCCATTGTGTAGATCTAGAAATCCATCTGGTGTCGATGTCTTTCTGCCTGACGACGTTCTTTAGTATTTCTTGTAGCGCAGGTCTACTGGTGATTAATTCTTTCTGTTTTTGTCTGTCCAAAAAAGTCTTTCTTTTGCCTTTGATTTTGAAAGGTGTGCTTGTGGAGTATAGAACTCCAGGTCCAGGTTTTATCCTTTGCCAGTTTTGCTCCACTGTCGTCTTGTTTGCACCATTTCTGGTGAGAAATCTGCTGCCATTCCTGTTTTTGTTCCTCTGCACAAACGGTATCTTTTTTCCCTCTGGCTTCTTTTAAGATGTTTTCTTTTGTGATTTTTAAGCAGTTTGATTATGATGTGCCATGGTTTCCCTCTTCTTGTGTTTGGAGTCCGTTTATAGTTTTTATGAAATTTGGAAAAGTGTCTGGTCTTTATCTCTTCAAATACTTTTTTCTGCCCCCTTCCTGTCCTGCAGGGATGTCAGTCACATAGGTGTATATTAGGTTTCTTTGAGCTGTCCCCACAGCTCACCAGTGCTTTTTCTAGTCTTTTTTCTTTCTTTCTTTCATTTGGTAGTTTCTCTTGCCATCTTCAAGTTCACTAATCTTTCCTGCGATGTTTTATCTGCTGTTAATTCCCACCCAGTAAAATTTTCACCTCACACGTAATTTTCACCTCTGGTAATTGTGTCTTTTTTGTACCTTCACGTCTCCACTTAACTTTCTGAACACATAGAATACTCTTAATATCTTTGCTACTTCTAACATGTCAGCTCCAAGCAGTTCAGTTGATTGGTTTTTCTCTCATTATAAATGACCTTTTTCTGCTTCTTTGCATGGCTGGTAATTTTTTATTGGATGTCTGACACTGAATTTTGCCTTGTTGAATGCTGTTTCCTTACATATTTCTATTAATGTTCTTGAGATTTGTTTTGAGAGGCAGTTGAGTTACTTGCAAACAGTTTGATCCTTTTCGTTCTTGCTTTTGAGATGTGTTGGGAAGGACCAAGAGCCACAGTAATTCTGTGGCTAATTATCCCCATGACTGAAACAAGGACCTTCTGATTATGAGCCCAGTGCTCCGTAACTTGGGAAGTTTTTCAATCTGGTTGGTGGGACCAGGCAGTGTTCCCAGCCCTGGGCAAGTACTGGTGTCTTCAGTCTTTTCAGGAGGTTCCTTTTGTGGCCTCCGTGGCCTCCGGTGCTCTCCTCACACAAATATGCTGATCAGTCCTCTGCTGTCAAGCTGAGGGGGCCTCTGCCATCTCAAGTGTTCTCTCTCCTCTCTGGGTCTTTGTCTTGCAAATTCGAAGCACCTCTGTCTGTGTGGCTCCCCCGGGATTTTTTTCTCCCTGTGCTGCAACCTGGAAATTCCACCCAGGCAGGCAGCTGGACACTTGTGGGCTCACTGCACTGTTTCCCATCTGTCAGGGTTTGTCCTTCACTGCCTGAAAGCCAGGGTCCTGAAAACAAACCATTATTGCATATATTTTGCCCAATTTTTTGGTCAGGAACTAGGGTAAATCCCATCACTATTACTTCATGTTGTCTTAGAAGTATAAGTCTATGTTAATTTATAGTAAATAATCAACACAACTCCATCCACACAGGTGATCCAGCAATGATTCTAAAGATCAAAGCTTATATGTAACATTTGTAATTCCATAACTACATATATCTAGTGGGTGGTTAGGGCCACAGCATGAAAATGGTTGGCTATACATACAGACTGGGAAATGGTGAGTATGGTGAGTACTTTAGCTCTGAAACTTCCCTGTTCAGTTTATTTATATCGTGTAGGCTACAGAATATATAGTTTTGTTATTCTAAAGCATTCCTAAACTCACATTTTTCTACAAAAAAAGATCAGAATATGTGACAAAGCAAATATATTAGAATGTAAGTGTAAAATCTAGCTGGTGGCTATACAGCTACTCCCTGAGATGAGACTTTTTTTATTGGTGTTTTTCATAACAAAATATTGGGGAATATATATTATACAGAATCTATGCAAAACTAACCTTTGGCCCAGAGTAAATCACTTAAGAGAAACTTCCAAATCCTATGTTATCTTTAAAGAACACTAGTTGAATTGAATTATAAGTCCTCACTTAACATCTTCAATAGATTCTTGGAAACTGCAACTTTAAATGCAACAATGTAGCACAACAAACAAAACCAATGTTACCAGAGGCTAATTGATATAAACAAGAGTTAAGTTCCTTAGGCTTTTTTCTGGTCACAAAAACATCACCAAGCTTCTAAATGAAGACCCAAAACACTTCTAATATTCAACATTGAAATAAATGTGAGCTATACAGACACTTAAGCCTGATCAATAAAAACAAGTAAGATAAGTCAGGGTCACAGTTGGCTGGAGCCAGTCCCTGGCAGCTCAGGGCACAAGGCGGGACCACCCTGGACAGGACGCCCTTCCATCACAGGGCCACTCACACCCCCACCCACTCACACTGGGACAGTGTAGACACGCCATTCACTCCCAGGCATGTCTTGTAATGGGGGAGGAAACCAGAGTCCCGGCAAAACCCACGCAGACCTGGGGAGACCTGCACACTCCACAGATAGGGGCCCCGTCTGGGATTTGATTTTTATTTTCTCATTAACATTGTAATGAAATGGTGTTGAACAAAATGACATTACTTGAGGACCTGCAGTATTACAAACTATTGCTTATCTTGTGTAAGTAGTCTTTCTATTCTTAAACTCAAAAATAAAGAGATAAACTCATACACATGATTATAAATGACTAGCATATTTTAATGCTTATCTGAAGTAAGATGGTATTGTACATGGAGTTATGAATTAGTCATAAAATTAAAATATCCTTTGTTTAAAAAATTGAGACTAAACCTTTCATAAGGTTGTTAGTGTGTTTTAGTTGTAGGTTTTTTACTTCCATAATATCTTTAACCAATATTTAGGAACATACTTGAATAATTTTAAAAATTGCAAGCTATTCAAAATAAGAATTAAACTTGTAGTTCTTTTCTTCGCTATCATATTCTGGCATCTATTTGGAAATAAGCTACATTCTTTGAAGGCAGCTCTTGCCTTAGAGAAAGTGGTGATGTCGCTTCGTGGAAAAGGGGACCCTGCTTACTGAGTGCCCGTCTGTGCCAGGTGGTGCAGTGACCTGGAAGGTGGTGCCGCAAGGAAGACGTTAACCCAAGAATTATCCAGCACTCTGGTTATATTTGAGACAAATATCACATGGAAAACGTACAGTCTGATAGACGACCTTACAGTGAGGAACCTAGTTAGGACTGGTCGAGACAGGCTCCCCCAATGAAATTACACTGCAGCTGAGATCTAAGGTTTAGTTGGAAAATGTTCAGTTTTCAGGCACTTACGTGAAGTTGCAGTTAATAAGATGACAGAAAGCAGGTACTTAAGGACATCCTAGGTGCCAGCCGCTAGACAGTCGGCATGAGTGAATCGTGGCACCTACATCCCCAGGATGACAGCTGAACTCTGCTGGGAGAGCAGATTAGGACTAACTTTACACATAAGGAAAGGGACAGCCCTTCCCTTTAAAATTGCTACGAGGCTCAGGTGGTTGGAGCTCCACGCTCCTAACGCTGAGGTCGCCGGTTC
Organism: Rhinolophus sinicus; assembly: GCF_036562045.2. Classification (NCBI taxonomy): domain Eukaryota; kingdom Metazoa; phylum Chordata; class Mammalia; order Chiroptera; family Rhinolophidae; genus Rhinolophus; species Rhinolophus sinicus. The sequence continues at coordinate 3,149,201 of NC_133753.1, read as the reverse complement.
GATTCCCACATGGGCCAGTGAGCTGCGCCCTCTACAGCTAAGATTGTGAATAACAACTCTCCCTGGAGCTGGGCTTCCGTGAGCAAACGGAGGTTGGTGTGAGCTGCCACAGACTGCTGTGGGGTGCCGTGAGCAGCCGGCAGCCATCGTGAGCAGGCCGGCCGACCTGTGACCGACTACCTCAGCCCGGGAAACAAACCAGAGTAAGGGGGCGGAGGGGGGGAAGATTGCTACTAGGACTTTTATTATCCACCTAAATTTTAGATTACATCGAGTTCGTCAAAAATCTAATTAGAATTGTGTTTCAGATTGCATTCAGTGTCTGGACTGCTCTGTGGAGAATGACATCTTTGTAATAGGACGTCACCCCACCCTGGAGAACGGCTGGTTCCTCCGCCTGTGGGGGAATTCTTCAGTGCCCTTTATTAGGGTTTTCACATTCTCACCACCGACGCCTGGTGACTGGGCAGTGCGTCCCTTGGTCATTCTTGTGGCTGTGTACCTGGGGTCCTCCTATCAGTTGTGTTTCTATGTTGCTTGTTAGTGGAAGGGATCTTGCCATTAGGATTGTATTTCGGGGTTTTGTATCCATGGCCCTGCTGTGATGGTCAGTTACCTCTGTTGGTTTTTCCAGATAAATTATATCATTTACAAACAAATATAAATTTCTATTAAAAAAATAATGTAGATGGACTTCCCCCCCCCAAAAAAAAAAAAAAATGTGTGTCTTAGCAACCTGACTCTCTCAGAAGCTAGTATTTCCATTACAGGAGGAACTGTAATTTGGCTTGCGATGGACTCAACTTTGTAAATCCTGTCCACATGAATAAAACAGCATAAATAACATTGTAGAATAGCCCTGTGGTTTTGAACAAAAAACCGAATAATCAACCTTTCTTTCCTCATTGTCTCTGAAGTTAGGTTACCTGTGCTGTTCTTAGGAGCGAATTCCTTCCTGTCTTAAACCTCCACGTATTCTCCTATGCTGCGGTTGTCAGAGCATGAATATTTTATTATATCCCCCCCTTTCTATACCTGTGCTGAAGGTTACAAGTATAGATAGGCTGAGAGATACTGCTGAATTGTAAGAATTTTCCAGAATGTTGCTTCCTGAGCCATTTTGGTTTGCATCTAATTGAATAAATTTAGCAATTTGGAGAACATCTGCAGGGCTGGTTTTAAGCACTGAACATAAGAGTGTCAGGAAAGCTGGAGTAGCAGGTGCTTCCTCATATTAGAGGCACTCCATGCCACACAGGTGGCCATGTAGACCACAGATGTGCGCGCACGGACTGTTCATGCTGCGAGCTGTTCCATTTCACACGTGCGTGGTGCAAAGAGGGCTTCAGCAGATGAGCAAGCTGAGGCGTGGGCAGGTTTTTCAGCCTGGGGTCCTGCTTCTGGGTAAGAAGAGGGCTGGACGAGGCTGTCCCCACGAGGCCTGCTGTTCTGTGTCGCCTGATTCCTCTATCCCACGCCTCGTGGCTACTCTGCTTCAGTGCGTTTCCGCTGAGAGGTGGAAGGGATCTATGTGATCGCATCAGACCCAGGATTCCACCTGGAGTAGACACAGGGTTCCATGCAGCTTGTGTGGCATGACATTGACAGAGGTCGCCTATGGTTCTCTCAGACTAAACTCCACACGTCTGGACAGCACTCGCTCTCTCCGAGCACGTGGACATTGGCACCACGGCGCGCAACTAACTGGAGCCCCGGAGCCATTCTGCTAAGCAGTGTCGCGAGGGCAGAAACCCAAGAGTAATTTGAAGTGGCCTACTGTTTGCCTCCTTCTCTTTTTTCCAAATATGAGTTTTTAGCATAGTTAACCTTTTCTAGACATGAGCATTAAGTTAATGCAATGTAACGTGGCAGGAAATTGGGTAGAAATGACAGTGCAAGATTTCTGTGTTGCATAAAAGAAATAACTTTTTATCAGGGTTAGCTAATGATAAAACTTCCCAGATCTGGGATGATCTTCCTTCAAAGATACTAAAAAGGGGACTTCTGCATTAAAGGCAAGTCAGTCCACATCCCCTCGAAGACCCCTAACTCAGCACCTAGGATTCGGTGATGGGGATGGGTCGTGGCTGACCAGACGCCAGCAGTGGGGACTTCAGCTGGACATGTGAACCGTTGCTTTGCTGCTGGGAAAGCACAACCAGCTCCCTAAGGAATCGGCTAACTGGTGTGTCAGTCAGAGCTCCGCGAGAGAACCGAACCAGTGGGGCAGAGAGACAGAGATTGAGCAGTGGACTTCAAAGCGGTCTTAAGCCTTGAGGAGGCCAGCTGGGCAAGGCCAAGTCTGTGGGGTGGGGGAGGCCGGACTGAGGCAGGAGCTGCAGCTGCGGTGCCCTAGAATTGCTTCTTCCTCAGGCACCCACCCCCACTTTCACTACTAAGGCTTTTCAGCTGATTGGGTGAGGCTCACCCACACCCGAGGGTATTACTCTCCTTTACTTAAAGGCAACTGATGATAGATGTTAACAGCTACTGAACACCTTCTCTGCGACACTCGGATTGCTGTTTAATTGAATAACGGGGTCCTCTGAAGACTGGGCATCACACTGGGGTACATGTTATTTTTCTACCATGATCTTTAACCATGACCTGCCAAATTTTCCTTTCCTGCCCCTTTTTATTCCTCTGGCTGTAGCTGTCCCACCTGGTTTAAGCTCTGCTCCCAGACCCGGAACCTCACCTCCTCTCCTCCCGGGGGCAGCCTGGCTGGGGAGGGACCTAAAGTGGGCGAGGCGGGGGGCAGCTGCCTGCGCGTGTGAGTACACGTATGTACACACGTGCGTGTGCCCCATGCTACCTCGGTCTCTGCCCATGTGGCGGTCCTTCCCACGTGGGGTGCCTTACATTGTGCTTTTTTTCTTAGAGAGCTGATTTCTTATTAACCGTGTGGGCATTGAAATGTACCTGTGCTCCAAAGAACCTTACATTTTCTATAGAAAACATCTGCTGGGAAACACATTGATGTTTTGAAGTTGAAAATAAACGGAGCCTGGGATGGGGGGCTGACTGGTGAAGGGCGGTGTGAAGCTGGGGCTCAGAGAAGAGGGTTGTGAGTCCTACGAGGGTATCGTCCCAATGCCAGAGATATTTCTTCTTCCTGTCACTACTTTGTAAGTTCACACAGACTAGACAGCTCGTAAGTGTGTAGTCCCTGGGCACACAGCCAGGCTGCCCTCTCACGATCCCTCTCTTTGCCAAGGGGCAACCTTTCTCTGGGAATGACCCTCAAGCCACCCACTCGGAAGTCATCTGTCCTGACTGTCGCCACTGTTGCTGATTGCAGAGGATTTCTGCGGCAAGTCACACAGGGCGTCCCGGTGCAAAGTGGCATCTGCACTTTCAGTTCTTGGTCTCTGCTCTTTCCTGCACAATCTCACCCTTTTCTTGGTCAACCTGGAACGTTCTCCTTGCTTTTGCACCTACTGGATAATAAAGGCCTGAGGAGTCATCACTACCCATTAGCATTTGTTGGGGATTTGTCTGTGAAAGTTGACAGCTCAGGGTCAAGTGGCAGTCTTGGTGGTCACCTGTCTACAGCCATGTTTCCTGCTGCAGTTTTGACCCAGGATCTCATTAGGGACCCACACTGCTTCTGAATTTTGAGAGTAAGGACAAGCCAGACAACCCCTGGAAGCATCTCTCATTAGAATTACTTAAGAGTTTTAAAAAATGTTCTCTGTAAATATTTTTAACGTCCTGCTTATAATTATAGAATATGTTGGTTTTAGTTTGCAGTTAACATGTTTCGAACATTACCGCCTTCCTCCAATCCTACGGGAGCAGAATTTGACCCAGAGGAAGATGAACCAACGTTAGAAGCAGCCTGGCCTCATCTACAGGTACTAAACTCCGAGAGTGCGCCAGAAACGGGCGTGAGCTAGGTGTGTGTGAGTGGCTTTTCCTGAAGCAGGTACACTGGCCCTGGGGCCTCACTCCAGCTGGGATTAGATTGGCCTCACTAATCCCAATCATTAGTGGCACAGACCTTGCAAACCTGTGCCTACAAGAAAAGGGTTTTCGCAGGAGAGAGAACATTTAATAGTTTGTTTGTTTGCATACTTTATATAAACTCCAAAGATAGGAATTATCAATAGTTTTTTAATGGAAATGACCACTTTGCTGATAGCCATTGAGTTGCGGCTAGAGGACTTATACAGACCTTTCCCAGTTTTCGGGAATTAGATTTAAGGTGTGCCTGCTATGTGCCCCAGTGCCTTTCTCTAATGCACTTGTAAGGTGAAAGGCTGATTGGGCAGGACGCCTTCGAGAAGGTATGGAGACCAGCGTGAGCAGAGCCTAGATGGGCGGTCTGGGTCGTCTGTAGGAGGGGATATGGAGAGGTGAGAAAGCCAGGAAGGACCTAGGTGGGGGCAGACGAAAATGGAGGGCTGTCTCAGTAGCAGAGCGCAGCCTCCCTCAGCGTAACCATGACAGCATGCCACCTACTCATGAAGGGGGAGGAAAGTCCCGGCCCAGGTGACTGTGTCTATGACCTTCTCACCGAGCAGTCCCAGCTTCCTGTTTGCCTGGCTCTCCCAGGACACTTGTAGGTGACAAGCTGCAAATCCCACTCAGAATTTGGTCACAGCCCGCTTGTGGCCGCTGTGCACTGTGGTCTCCGAGCTGCATAATTTAAGCATTGATGACATCAGCATGGAAATCATTTTATTTAAATGCCATTTTAAGAATATAGTCTGTGGTTCTTAGCTAAATAAAACAATTACCATCCTCAGTTATAATTAAATTAAGCCATGTAATTTGGCATTAGTTCTTAGATACGTGGCTCTTTTTTTGAGGCTAATATTTGCAGACAAATCAACTTGTGGTGTATTTTTAATCTTCGTTTAATAAAATTCCATGTTATCTGACTCATTATTTGTTTTTTTTTCCTTCCTAGCTTGTTTATGAATTTTTCTTAAGATTTTTAGAGTCTCCAGATTTCCAACCTAATATAGCGAAGAAATATATTGATCAGAAGTTTGTATTGCAGGTAAGGTACAAATCAGCTGAAGCTACAAAAGCCCTCATTTATATAGAGAGAATACCAACTCACTAAGTGTCTTTTTCTTCTTGTAGCTTTTAGAGCTCTTTGACAGTGAAGATCCTCGAGAGAGAGATTTTCTTAAAACTACCCTTCACAGAATCTATGGAAAATTCTTAGGCTTAAGAGCTTACATCAGAAAACAGATAAATAATATATTTTATAGGTAAGTCACTGTGTGGGTGACGTCTGTCTTTTTGCATGGCGATGCTGATTTTCACACTTGCACCTCATCATTCCTTTGACAAGTGACCAGGGAGCATCAGTGGCTGTTTCCGAGCAACCTGCTGGGCAACCCACCGTTTACAGGTGGCCCCAGAGTACACCTGCGTCTCTGGGCTGGGGTCGGCCCCCTCCCCCCACCTCCTCCCCATGGGCCACTCCCCAGCACCTCACCACACGTCCTTCCTTTGTTTTGGTTTTTACTGAAACGTCCAGTTGCCCTGAGTGTGGTTCCCTCTGGAATGTGGAGGAATGGATGTGTCCAAGGCCAGCTGTTCCTCCTGTGCATTCCTCCATTCTTCCCCGGTGCTTCTTGGTAAAAGGAGGAAGGAGGGCAGCCATGGATCTTGAGGGAATCTCGGAACTCTGAGCCTTGTGTTAGAGGTTTGGAGACACCGCTGTGCACCATGGGAAAGGAGGTCCTGCCTGAAGCAGCACGTGGCGGCCAGGCAGGTTTCGGCAGTCACGGGCTACAGGACCACGGAGACTGGTCAGGCTGGGAAGCTGGTCACAAAAGTTGTCCTGTCTAGGTTTACGTGGAGGAGGGCCCAGCCCCACCACTCATGAGAGAATGTTCCATAACGTTCCAAGTGCAGTGCTCACCTTGACCCCTCATACATCCCACCTCCCCATCCCAATCTCAACACCCCTCGCACCTCCCTTTGTCTCTGCTGCTACCTCTGAGTCACACAATGACCGATGCCCTTTGGATGAATGGGTGTTAAGTCCTGGGTGAGACCCTTGGGGTCCTGTGGTCCAGGCCGGGCTCCTCATAGTCTGCTCTGCTTGCACCTGGGCTCCTTCCATACAAGCACCTGGCAGTCTTCTTTCATCCTCCTCCCTTCTCCTCAACCTCCAAGGCTTCTGGAAATAGCCCCTCACCAGGAAGGTCTCCCTGGCTTGCGGGACGAGCTCAGTGTCCCCGTGAGGACAGGCACCATGTGGCCTGCTTTCTGTCACCCCCAGTGCCAGCTACATACCCAGCCCCAGTGGCCTCAAATAAATGTTGATGGATGAAACAGTTAATGTAGTTTCTTCTCTGTTCCTGGAAAGCTTACTAAATGAGCAGTTTACTCTGAATTTTGGACAGAATCTCAGGAAGGCTTCCCCCTAAGTCCCCTGACTCCAGGATCGCGCAAGGAAGTGACAAATCCTAGTGAATCTCAGAGCCTTACGTTAGAGCTCTTATGTCTGTGTCCGGTTTCGTGACAGGCAGTGTGCAGGTCCCTCTGCGAGAGGAATAAGGCGGGTTTCTCATAGTCTAGCTGCAGAGGGCAGCCTAGAGGTGTCGGCCAGAGCACCGCAGAGGCCGGGCAGGTCCCTCCTAGTCACCGTATCAAGTGAGGGAAAAGAAAAGGGGGCTGAAATGGATGGATGGACGGACGGACGGACGGACGGACGGATGGATGGACGGATGGACAACAAATAAAACCCCACCGCTGAGACCAACAGCCCTTCTGGGAATCCCATCACCAGTGCCTCTCGTCCTGCCACCCGCTTGGCCCTGGTGGGCGACCAGTCCTCAAAGTATTGCTGTCCTGCCCATCTGCCGTCTTCAGGGTCTGATCCTCTCCCTTGTCTTCACACTCGAGACGCCATGTCGGGGTTAGAACCTGCCAGTTTGTGTGTGCCTTCCCTTTGAACTCCACCCCGCTCCCCACATCCCATGTATATACTGGAGCCAGGCCGGTCACACCCACCGTGCTCAGAATGACGTCATGCTTCACAAGATCATTACTTAACCTGTCAAAACATAATGTACATTATTTAAACAACAAAGAACAGGCACAATTTAAATTCTAGTCTTTTAGGCCTAAAATTAAAGCTCTACCTAGAATAGGTTTTTTTCCCCTTAAACTTAGGTGTTGTTCAGATAACAGAATCACAAATCAACACCTGCATTAAAGAAGCAGAAAATGTCTGCTCCCTTAAAGAACCATAACTTAATAACAAATACTTAAATAGATTATTATTGAAAAGTTATTGCTAGTTTAATTCAGTTCTCGCTAAATGCTCAGTGCTCGAGTGTGGTATTTTTCTTTCGTTTTTCAGTAATCTTTTCTGTAATTATCGTTCCTGATAGGTACAGTCAGAAGTAAGCGTATGTAGATTCCATAATTGTCTGGATCTCCACCTTCACTCCCCTCCCTCATTTCATGTAAGAGAAATTGAGGTGAAAGGTCCTGACAGAGGTATTTGCTCCTCCAACTTCCAAGATATGTAGTACAACTGTATCTTGTAAGAAAGAGAATATTCAAACGTTTTTGGTCCAACTTATGGAAAATGTTAAAATTCCTGTTTCTATAGTTTCTCTTTCTAATCAGCATTTTTAAGATGTGGGTTAAAGAGAGCTCAAGATACTGCTGACACCTGTTTTGGCAAACAGTGGGACCTGGGGGTCAGGTGGACACGGGGGGGCTGGGCTTCAGACCTCTTCGCTGCGTAACAAACCACCCTCCATCTGAGTGGCTGAAATCCACATTTTTTATTCCTCACGATTCCGTAACCTGCACTGGGCTCCGTGCACTGGTCTGCTCCACACGCTGGAATGACCAGAGTGGCTCTGGGCAGTGCGACCTTTTACAGCCTCAGCCGGCTCCCAGAGGGAAGGAGCAGAGCTGCCAGGCCGCGTGAAGGCGTGGCCGGAAGTGGTTCAGCCTTCACCCAGGTAGCTCAGGACAGCCCAGACCCAGAGGAGATGAAATGATTCTGCCTCTTCACGGGAGGGCAGAACGCGTCCTGCAGGGAGGAGGGGAATCCACGGGTCCGTTTTGGATACCGCCTGCAACAAGCAGTGTTTAGAGTCCTAACCCCTTTTTTTTTGCTGAAAGAGTAAGCAACCCACTAACCTGTTGCGCATGGATCTTTGTGGTGTCCCTCCCATTTTGTACCCTGCGTTTTTTGTCTGCCACTGGGAAAGTAAGGGACTATTTTCTCTTATACCTACTTCAAATCGGGTTAAAATAATTAGAAGTGAAGAATTTATCAATAACAAAATAATGTTGACTTAGGAAAACAAAATGACTTATAGCTAAAAGCCATCATTTAAATGTTAAAGCTGCCGGAGATGATCAGAAGCCTTGCTAAGAGGTCGGACTTCTCTGTCTCTGGCCGGAACTCCCGCCCAGGTGTGTCTGTCTCTGGCCGGAACTCATGCTCAGGTCTGTCTGTGTCTTGGGTCCGGAGCTCACGCCCAGGTCTATCTGTGTGTCTGGCCAGAACTCACACTGAGGTCTGTCTGTGTCTCGGCCGGAGCCCCTGCCCAGGTCTGTCTGTGTCTCGGCCGGAGCCCCTGCCCAGGTCTGTCTGTGTCTCGGCCGGAGCACCTGCCCAGGTGTGTCTGTGTGTCTGACCGGAGCCCCTGCCCAGGTCTGTCTGTGTCTCGGCCGGAGCCCCTGCCCAGGTCTGTCTGTGTCTTGGCCGGAGCACCTGCCCAGGTCTGTCTGTGTGTCTGACCGGAGCCACTGCCCAGGTCTGTCTGTGTGTCTGACCGGAGCCCCTGCCCAGGTCTGTCTGTGTCTCGGCCGGAGCCCCTGCCCAGGTCTGTCTGTGTCTCGGCCGGAGCACCTGCCCAGGTCTGTCTGTGTGTCTGACCGGAGCCACTGCCCAGGTCTGTCTGTGTGTCTGACCGGAGCCCCTATCCAGGTCTGTCTGTGTGTCTGACCGGAGCCCCTGCCCAGGTCTGTCTGTGTCTCGGCCGGAGCCCCTGCCCAGGTCTGTCTGTGTCTCGGCCGGAGCACCTGCCCAGGTCTGTCTGTGTGTCTGACCGGAGCCACTGCCCAGGTCTGTCTGTGTGTCTGACCGGAGCCCCTATCCAGGTCTGTCTGTGTGTCTGACCGGAGCCCCTGCCCAGGTCTGTCTGTGTCTCGGCCGGAGCACCTGCCCAGGTCTGTCTGTGTGTCTGACCGGAGCCCCCGCCCAGGTCTGTCTGTGTCTCGGCCGGAGTGCCCGCCCAGGTCTGTCGGTGTCTTGGGCCCAGAGCTCACGCTCGGGAGCCTTGTGTGACCTACTGCTTGCACAGCTCTCCCAGTTATAAACAGAGGAATAAGAATAGAAGTTGCTTGGTCGTACTATATGCAAAGCTGTATTTAAAACATTTAAACTGTTTTAAGTATTTCAAACAAGTGAAGCGAAAGGAAACCTTCCAGTGGAGTTTTATCAATTAAGGTGCTTCTTGGTGTAGCCACGCCCCAGAGGCGGTGACTTCCGTGGGAAGCAGCAGCCAGGCTCAGGGCAGGTGCGGCAGGAAGGGGTCATCTGGAGGCATGTGTCCGGTGGTGGCTGGGACCTTTCCTCACCGCCGCCATTCTTTCCCACCCCCAGCTGCCTTCAGACCAGCCGCCACAGGTTCCTTACTGTATCTGGCTGCTCAGTGGTTCTGACCCTTGGTGCCAGAGGGTGGGGGCTCGAATCCGAATCTGTCTGAGCTGGTGTCCGAGCCACTCCATGCGGCTGCCTTGCCCACCTTCCCAGCTGTTGCGTGACGCCCATTCTGAGTCACAGCCCTTTCCAGAGATTGTAAATATTGGAGGCTTTTAAAATTAAGATGTCCACTTCTGTTGAAATGCAGCCAAAAATTAAGACGGGTAAATGGATGGATAGAGGGATGGCTAGGTGGATATGTGACACAGCAAATAGCAAAGTGTTCATTGTCAAGCTCAGTGGTGGAAACATTGCTACTCACTATAAAATTCTTTCAGCTTTTCTTTTTGTTTGAAAACTCAAAATAAAATGATGGGGGAAAATTTTGAGCACACTTGTGCTCTCTGCCCTCTGCGTGTTTACACACCCAGGCTTTGAGAAGTTTATTTGGTGACGAGGAGCAGTGCCCGGGGATGGTTTTCACAAATGGATGTGCTTGTTGTTGCCTGGCTGCCTGATTTCCTCCTAAAGGAATTGTTTCCTCACTCAGAGGATCTTAATCTTTCCAGCTGTTATTTCACTAATTCTGAAGGACGCATTGCTTTTCCTAGGTTTATTTATGAAACAGAGCATCACAATGGCATAGCAGAGTTACTGGAAATATTGGGAAGGTAAGTTGTCTCTGTTATTGGTAGTGAATGACTTTACATGGAATTTATGCCAGAATGAACCCACTCATTGCATTTCACTGCCCCCCGCCGCCCACCAAGCAAGGCCATTTAGACCATTCCGCAAAAGAACTGAAGATCTCACCTGATGGAAAGCGTCCATGAGCTGGGATTAGAGCCCACCAAGTAACTGATGCCTCCCATTTGTAAGGGTCCGTGTATAGACTAATCTCATACACCTCAGTAGCATTGCTATGGAAACACAATTGCAATTATTTCCTCAAGAGCAATTTAAAAATAGTTACATTAAAAAGGTTTCTATTTGACACTTAGAAGAAGAGACCATTTATTGTACATTTGGGAGGTTAAGTAAATGCTAATATTGCAGATTGCTTTGTGTAAATTTTTCATATGTATACTTGTAACATAATTAACATTTCAAAAATACCTTAAGCCAGGTAAAGTTCTTGCTTGTTGTCATTTTTGTTAATGACTACAGATTTTATATCAGTCTCCCAACCCCCTGTGCCCAGAGTTCCTCGGGGTCCCATGGCCTTTCCCTGGGGCTCAGGGTATACTGGCGGCTAACAGTCCTGAGGGATCCTGCAGTGAAGAAACGTGTGGGCTTTTGTTTAGTGATTCCCAAAACAATTTGAACCCAAGAAGCTTTTCTCAAGGAACACTGTTGCCATCTGTTGGGTGTGTGGTCCTGCCCAGGAGTTCTGAGAAAAACTGTCCTTGCTGTTTTGGATATAATTTGGAAAAAAAGTTAGTCCTCAGGGAGAATTCACACTTGGTGGGTCTCTTTCCCTCAGGACAGCGCAGTGGGCAGTTAGGTGGGTGCCCCTTACAGGCTGTAGGACCTTGGGCAAGTTCCTTATGACTCTTGTTTCTGTTTCCTTATCTATAAAATGGGAAGGTAATTAAATTCACCTCCCGGGTTGCTGCGAGGCTGGGTGCCGGTCTGCAGTGTCCAGCATAGTCTGGCACACACGGCCTCGTGTCCTCCCACCACTAGGACTGATTATTTTATCCTTCCAGAAGAGGGGTCTGATCTTCTCCCCAGTGGATGAGCATATCGCCCTTCATGGCCACTTAAGCCAAACCCTGCCTGCAGGGCACACGTCCCTGAGAATCATGAATGATGGGGGAACAACTTAGAAATCGCTTTAACTGCTTCTATAGCTCTCGGTAACATTTATCTGCCCCTGACTAATTATAAAACCAAATAGATAGACTACTTGATGTAGAGACAGAAACTTCAGTTTTCAGGTTAAGAGTAAAACCCCATTTCTTTGCAGAAGGAAACAAGGTTCTTGCTGATTTTTAACCAAAGTCCATTCTGTACACTCAGACTCGTGTTCTGCAGCATTAGAATAATGAGCCAGAGTCTCTGGGAAAGTAAATTCCTAAAGACGGGTGAAGGTGCTGGGTGTGAGCGGCCCTGGAGCTAGGGTCCCACCTGAGCTGATTGTCTTTGTGGCCTAAGGAAGGTTTTCCTCCCAGAGAGTCCTTCTGTTCTGGGTAACACCTTGTAAACCCAGAATTTTAAAATTATACCATAGTTACAAAGATAAAATGACTGCTTCCTTGAAGATATGTAATTTTCTTTTTAATTTCAGCTGATACCCTCCTTTTTTCTGAAACAAATGTTTTGCTTGCTGGTTTTCGTGCTGAACACAAAAATGGAAAGAAAAATAGCAAGATATTTTTTGTTAAATCCGAAATTGATAAATATTCAAACTATACATGAATTCTGTTTTCACAGTATAATTAATGGATTTGCCTTACCCTTGAAAGAAGAGCACAAGATTTTCTTACTGAAGGTGTTACTGCCTTTGCACAAAGTGAAGTCTCTGAGTGTCTACCACCCCCAGGTAAGGGGTTCACTGAACCACTGTCCTCACGGAGCGTTCAGGACTCAGGACGCTGAGTCCAGCCTTTTAATTGGGAAGGTTTTCTTTCTTATCTCACGTTACTGATGTAGGTATCAAGGTGCTGGTGACAATTGAAAGGATAAGAGGGTAAAGCGAGATTCCTTTTAAGAAAATCAGAAAAATCTCAGGAATGGAGGATTTTAAAACATTTTAAGCGTAGAGAAGGGAGTGACTAGCTTGGTGAAAAGAGTCGAGGAAGACTTCTCAGAGGAAAGTTTTCTATAGTATAATGTAAAATCTAGCACCTTAAAAAAAGAAAAAAGAAAACCTGTATGCCATGGCCAATGAAATGACCTATGAGAAGGTTTGTTTTTGAGCTGTGCATTTTTAAAACTTTGTGAAAACCTAACTACAGTTACACTGAAAACTTGGTGCATAAGTAGTTCCTAACTGCTGCATCCCCAGATCTGGTTGTCCTTCACTCTTATTCCTGTAAGTTCTACGCAGACTACCTCAGCTACGCTGAGTGCACCACGCTGCGGGTTTAGCGGGACTCCCACCTTCAGCTGCAGGCGATGTGTTGGTTCCTTGTGGCCAGTGTGTGTTCCAGACGCCAGGAACCTCCACTCTGCATGGCTTCACTTTGGGAGTTGAGGCGTGGGCTAAGTTACAGAAAGAACAGTTGACCCTGAACAACATAGGTTTGAACCGTGCAAGTCCACTCATGCGTGGATTAGTTTTTCAGTGGACCCACGCAGTTCAAACCTGTTGTTCAAGGGTCACCTGGTGGTTAGGATTCCACGTAGGCAGAGGGCTGACTTAAGTTGTACATGGATTCTCAACGGTGTGGGCAATTGGCGCCCCTCATCCCCACAGTGTTCAAGGGTCAGCTGTGTATCCGTTAGATGATTCTAATGACATTGGCTTCCTGGGAAATATTTAGCTTAGAGTTTTTTTCTCTGATTACTATTAACTGGTAAGAGCTTAACATCCTGCCTAGTTGTTATATTAATTGTTCTATATCAGAAATTAATCGTTCATAGATTTAAGATGGAACCAGATTTTCATCAGTTTTTCCCAGCTGTTGGCTTACTTGTTCATTACAGTCTCCAAAAGACCACAAGAAAAATGTCCATCAAACCTGGGGTGACTTGTTGGTGTTAGGCCAAAAGACAGTTTCCTGGTTGTTTTAGCGTTCCGATGTACCGTCTGCAATTGGTGAGGGAGAATCATCTGTCCTGGGGTCCCTGCCTGAGAGGCTCACTCTGAGCCTGTGATGCAGTCTACAGAGGGGAGCCCACACCTGCCTGGCTGGGGGGTGCACTTGGGGGGCAGCACCTGTCACATCAGACCCTTGTCGCAGCAAAGGAAGGAGTTAGAAACACAGCCGCATCTCCACATTTAACGGAAACGTTAACGCTTCTTCTTTTGCTTTTTAGCTGGCATACTGTGTAGTGCAGTTTTTAGAAAAGGACAGCACCCTCACTGAACCGGTAAGTGCACCCTCTGGGCAGGGCCCGCACGCCTCAGGGGCAGTGTGTGCTTTGCTAAGTGTGAACATCACACAGTGGGTCTGCTTTACCAGCTCTTGTGTCGTAAGTTACACTAATAAACTAATTCTACTCGGGTGTTGCAGGATTTCCAAGTTCAGAGATTTTGGTTACCAGTTCCATTATGGCAGTGATTGTCTTGCGTCACATGATGCCACCTTATTTATCCCTTAATGCACTTCGCCCCTTTGGATGCATAGCATCTGAGCAGTTGTCGCCACGGAATCATGTGCAGTTTAATGCTTCCACATCTCTTGGCTTACAACATACTACAAAGTGTGATCAAACAACATGGTGAATGTTTAAATAAAATAATTTACAGTAAAAGACACATTGCCATCAATTTCCCTCAAAATACTACCCCTCACTTCAAACACACTTATTCCATCATTCTTGCCACTTTCTGAAGCAGTTCTGGAAGTCTTCTTCCATGAGTGTCTTTAGTTGTGCTGTCATGGCTGCCTCGATGTCCTGAATCGATTCAAAACATTTACCTTTCATGGTCATGTGGACTTTGGGGAAGAACCACAAGTCACATGGTGCCAGATCTAGTTAAGGTGGGTGAGAACACACTGTAATGTGTTTATTTGACAGAAATTGCTGTATCAGAAGTGATGTGTGACACGGAGCATTGTCACGATGGAGCATGAGTTACAGCACACTTTAAAACACACCTTCTCTCAACCGTAGCTCACACCCGACTGACTGCACTGAACAAGTTGAAACTTGTCACACACTGTTACTAAGGTTCGTCACACCACTTTCCCATATTGAAGATCCCTGCCTTTCCGTTGGATGGCACTCGGCAGCAGAATTCGCTGTATTTTGTGAGCACCCCTCTTATTGAACTGACTTTAGTCAGAGGAGTTGAAATTAGGGTTCAAAATGCTGTTGTGCTGAAGAGCTTTCACTCTTGAGAAGTCTTTTCAAGTTGGAGCATAACTGTTTTATGATCATTGCACCGTAAGAGAATGTTACGTTGCTGCCACTCAGTGTTTGGATTTCTACATTTCTTGGCATTTTTTCTTTATTAAAAATACAAACGCTGTTGTAGCCTGGAGTAACAGTCGGGTGTGACAGGTGCCAGTGGAAGCATTTGAATACACTCTTTTTTAACAGCTTTATTGAGATATAGTTCACATACCATACAATTTACCCATTCAACATGTGCGATTCAATGTTTTTTGGTATATTGTGTCATAACCTTTTTAAACTGTGGTAAATTGTATATAACATGAAATTTGCCACTTGGATAAGCATGTAGTTCAGTGGCATTACTTATATTCACAAAGTTGTGCAGCTGTCACCACTGTTTCCAAGACTTTGTCATCACCCAAACAGACTGCACACATTACACATTGACCCCTCCCCCCTCCCCCAGCCTCTGGTAACCTCTGATCTACTTCCTGTCTCTGAATTGCCCTACTCTGGGTGCCCGGTAGGAATGCAGTCATACACAATCTGTCCTTTTGTGACTGCTGCTGCACTCAGCACTGTGTCCTGGGGTCCATCCATGTTGTAGCCTCTGTCAGAACTTCCTTCCTTGTTACAGCTGAGTAGTGTTCCATTGTGTGGACGGACAACGTGTGTCTTGTCACTCATCTTCAGTAGACGCTTGTTTCCACACTTTGGCTGCTGTAATGCTGCTATGAACAGGGGTGCAAATATCTGTTCAGGTGCCTGCTTTCAGTTGCTGTGGTGTATACACCCAAGTACAATTGCAGAATCATGGTAATTCTAGGTTTCGCGTTTAGAGGAACCACTGTGTTTTCCAAGCTGTGTTGAAACCAAGCTGTGTTTTCCACCGTGGCTGTCCCACTTTGCATTCCCACCGACAGTGCACTGGAAGCAAGGGTTCCAGTTTCTGCACATCCTCACCAACACTTGTTATTTTCCATTTTTTTGATTCTAGCCACCCTAGTGAGTGTGAAGTGGTATCTGATTGTGGTTTTTGGGGTGTGCTTTTTTTTATTACTGATGACGTTAGTCATCTTTTCGTGTGCCTATTGACCATTTGTGTGTGTTTTTTTGGTGTGTTTTTTTTTGGAGAAATATCTTTAAACCCATTGCCCTTTTCTAAACAAGAAAAAAAATCAAAATTTTAATACATGCACATGGGGGATTCATATAAGCATGAAAATTCCAAAGATAGTGAGGCAACATTGGGTACATACGACATTTTGGGACAGAGGAGAAAGGGGGGATGGGGTATTAGATTTCAGAAGTGAGAATGGGTGGTGTACAGGTAGTTGACAGAGCTCAACACTCATGGCAGGAAAACTCTTGCTGGGCAGCTCGGGAACAGCGGGGCAGAGGGGCATGTAGCTAACATAGCGG
Organism: Rhinolophus sinicus; assembly: GCF_036562045.2. Lineage (NCBI taxonomy): Eukaryota > Metazoa > Chordata > Mammalia > Chiroptera > Rhinolophidae > Rhinolophus > Rhinolophus sinicus. The sequence continues at coordinate 3,133,126 of NC_133753.1, read as the reverse complement.
GCCTGCCTGAAGCTCTTCACCACACTTCATTCAAATTAGGCTCAGGCAGCAGGCACCCTCAGAGTCCCTTCCTGAAGCAGGTTTTTCTGTCTGAATCTCTTGGGCAGGAAGTGGGGAGACCCAAAGGCTCTTTCTGACTCTTCATAAACAGCTTAAAATCAATATTGCCAAAAGACAGCTTCAGGGTGCCAAAACTTTGGTTCCCTTCACTAAGAACAATACTTGGATGCAGTAGAGGGTCTGATAGCTGATGCTGTCTCAGTGGTGGGTACAGCCACTCGGAGGCAATGCTTCTCAATTTGATCGCGCATGTAAAACTTGTTAAAATACAGAATGTGCGCTAGGTGGTCTGAGAGGGGGCCAGAAGTTTCGTATTTCCGGTTCCCAGCTGACCCCATCATGTGGCCTAGGCCCACACTTTGTTTGGTTAGTGAGGCTTGGTTTCCTGCCGGACGTCCAGTGGCTACACATCTGGAGTCACAGCTGGTACTTCTAGCAGGAGAGAAATTATGGCAGATAAAGAATTTCTTTTTACTTTTTTTTATGTAACACTTCATAGTATGTGACTTATCCATCGTGTTGTGGATAAACGTTCAGGTGGTTTCCACTTTTTTTTTTCTGTCGTAAGCACTTATACAGATTTGCATTCCTGTCTTCTCATACTCATGTCACCATTGCCAAGTTTTTCATTGTGTTGTTTTTTCACTATTGAGTCACAAAGTAAAAAGTGTTAGGTGCCAGTTTAAATGTTTGACTATTCTTTTAAAAGTTTCTAATGGAATAGAAAAGGTAAATATTGTGATTCCTGAGTCTTTTCTGTCGGTCCAGCAGTCTTTCAGTTTTCTTGTGAGATAGTAATTTTCATGGTGAAGATACCTGAGAAAGTCTTAAAACTGTATTCCTCAGTGAAACTGACCTCTGATCTCGGCTTTCTTTTAAGCTTCTAAATTCTGTGTGTCGACTCCCCCATCCCACCCACACATTCAGGAATAGCCCTCCCATCGTGTCCCTAAGCTGCTGTCTGCTGAGGTGACGGGGCTGCTTTTCAAGGTGACCCATCCCTGCATTCCTCCCTGGGGTCTCCTCATACCTGTGCCTCAGCTCTGAGGTTCTAGAAGCTCCCAAGGAAATGTACCAAAGCTTATCAGAGTCAACATCAAAGTATTCAGGGTGAAGGTATGTTATTTTTACCCTCCTTAACTAAACTGAAGACATGTTTAGTTAAGAAAAGAAAATTGAGATGGCACTAATAAGAAAAAAGCCTTTTGTAATATCTTTTCTCCAGTGGTGACAAACCTATTTGAATTCTTCTATTTGAAGGTCTTCTTCAAACTGAAGAGTGAGAGTTTTTACTAGAGAAAGTAATAAGTGAGGAAATTCTAACGCACCTCCGCCCATTTTCAGAAACAAAAAGGCAAAGAAAAATATGGAAGGAGAGAAAGTATGCAAAGTTTTCTACTATGATTTTCTTGGTGCATATTTTTCACACTCTGACCTCCCCGTACGTCACCCTGTGTTTACTGTAGACTAAGGCTTCTACCAGGCCCCTCACTGCAGCCCCATGTCTGTCAGAGCCCGAATCCTAATCCTGCTCCAGCAGGACATGGAGCAGGTTCCAGCCTGTCCTTTCTCACCTAAAAGTAATATGAAAGCTGATAAAGTTTATACGTGTTTTTAATTCCCACTAAGAAAGCTAATATTACTTTGCAAGAGTGAATGCATTTAACTGCAGTTGTCTAAAAGAATGCAAGAGACAGTGTGCTGATGTCAGGTGGGTCCTTCCATCTTACGCAGTAGATGGAAAGCTGACTTGGCAGGAGCACAGACACGTTAAGCCCCCACACACCCGGTCCCCAGTGTTTCCACCCCAGGTCACTTCGTTTCTTAATTTCCTGCAGCACAGATAATATAACAGGATACTCTTGACTGTAGAAAGCAGATTTCATTTTCCACACATTAAAAACGTTCAGACCTTTGCCTCAGTAAATTCCCTCCTTTGAAATTCACATATTCTGCAAATACAAAGGCCATTTTGTGTTACTTCAGCATCCAAAGCTTGTCGATAATAAGGTGAAAGTGTAGGCCCTTGTGATGGTGTGTGTCCGCCTGGCAGCCCACAAAGACACTTGGCACACATGAATCTCACAGGCTGGAACCCAAGACACGTCCGAAGTCAGCGTGTGTCCAGGCTCAAGAATTCTTGTGTGTGATCTGTAGTTAAACTTTTTTCATTTGCAAGCTGCATACAGTTCTCAAAAGCATTCTGGGCACATTGAACATGTACACTCTTGTAAGAAAACAGAAGTTCATCAGAAAGCGATGGAAGTAGAATCGTGTTCTTTTTCGCCCGCCTGTTTCTTCAGGCTAATCAAGTTTTGTTACATGGTCTGGTGGGAACTCTCTTCTTCCCTGGTAGGCCAGGATGGGGGCTCCCAGGGTACCAGGCAGGGGCCGCTGGCACGCACCCCCAGGCTCGCCTGTCCTCTCCAGAGAGTGGGCAGCCCCTTGAGTTTCCAAAGGAAAGCCAGTTCTTGAAGTGTTCCTGGCAGCAAGCGGCCACTGTCGCCTGGGATTAGCATCCCAGAGCAGACTCCCTCTCCTGTACGTGTTGTCGCACTCAGTCGGTTATTGATCAGATCACAGGTCGTTTCAGGTAGTGTGAAAAGGAAATCCAGCGCATAGCTCTGGTTCCAGAAATAATACCTTTTCCACGACATTGAATAGTCACCACAGTTGTGTCCCTTAGCTCACACCTTAATGTGTTTCTCCTACAAAGTTCCATTTGTCAAATGGCAAGGAACCGTGGTACAGTAGGTACTCCGTCAGTGTCTAGTGAGTTATTGTGAGCAAAAAGGAGGAGGAAAATCATTAAATGGTGCATTTTTTAAAATAATTCCTTGTAAAGACAATTGTGTTGTAAATTTTTATGTCACATCAGAACTAGGAGTACTTTCTTTTTTATAAGTTTTGGAGTTTTATAAAGTGTAATATAAAAGATCACCCAGAAGCCTGAATGCCAAAAGAATCAAAACAGAATTGTTCTATTATAAATGGGTGTTGCTCGAAGGCCACTGTGGTTCTTAATATGGTGATAATTAAAAGCCGGCCTGCTAAGCAGTGAGCTGGCGTCATTTGCGGGGCTGGAAATGACTCGTAGTAGAAACCACCAGCCAGCCTGCCAGTGCCGACCGACGGTGTGGTGAGTTCCACAGCGACCCTGACTCCTGGGGCCACGGGGCAGTTTCAGGCTGAACAACTGCTGTAAAACAACAGGTTTTAGCTGTATGATCAGGTGTGTACATATGACCTTGCATGTACTCACGTGTAAATGCCTGCTCTGGATTGGTGCTGTTTCAGACTTAGATAGCTAATTCATTTGCACTGAGGCAAATCTGACATCTTGGGTGGACAATATTTACTGGTACCATGTTTCCCCAAAAATAAGACCTAGCTGGACAATCAGCTCTAATGCATCTTTTGGAGCAAAAATTAATATACAGTATAATATAATACAGTATAATATAGTACAGTATAATGTAATACAATATGATGTAATACCAGGCATACTATAATATAATTATAATATAATATAATATAATATAATATAATATAATATAATATAATACAATATTTGGGTATAATATATAATATAATTCTGGGTATAATATAATACTGGGTATTGATTTTTGCCCCAAAAGACACATTAGAGCTGATTGTCCGGCTAGGTCTTATTTTTGGGGAAACAGTATGATTGTGGTAGGAAATGTGGAAACTATAGGAATACGATAAAGGCTGCCCAGCGGAAACTCTCTACCTGCCTGATTTGGGCAAGGAATGTAACTCCAACCCCTACAAATCAGGAAGCCACTGCAGGCGAACTGAACGTGCCTCATGGGCCGCAGACACTGTCATGGTGGGGTCCTGGTCAGGGCCACCCTGCCGCACACCCGCCGGGCCATAGTGAAGTCCCCACAGCAGCCCCAGGGCTGGGGGTGGTTGTGCCGCTGGTTTGTGATGAGGGCTCTGAGGCAACCAGGGTTTGGTGACAGCCCAAGGTCATGCGCACAGAAGCCAGTGTGGCCTAAGCCCAGGTCCCACCGCAGCCCTGTGGCTTGAGCTGAGGACATCAGCTTATTTCATGTCTCTTTTTTATTTATTTTAGCACAGCTAAAAGCACTGTATATATACACACACACAGTGTATGTATGTGTGTATAAATATATGTGAATAGTCAATTAATTTGAGAAAGAAACGTATTGTGTTATGTGTATATGTGTCCAACAGTTTTAAAACTGGCCATTTCTACACTAAAACATGTACATGAACCATATAAGCTCTGTGTTTGTCCATTGGTCCTGTTCTCTCCAAACTTTCCTAACTGCCTTTTTTTTTTCAAAGAACTGACTCTTAACTTGAAACAGTGGTTAATCAGAGTGAGTGGGTCACGTAAATTAAAATTGTCATTCTAAAGTATATAAAATTAGTCCTATTTCTCAAATTATATTTTTTTAAATGTAGCAATTGACTGAACCACACTGTTCCTCCTACAAGGCAAAAAGCACCACCTTATTCTGTTGCTTTGCAATGGGGTCGAAAAAACAGAATCTTAATTTCATGGATGTTGGGGCACCAGGGACCTCACGCTGTGTGTTGTTTCTTCTGTAGGTGGTCATGGCGCTTCTCAAATACTGGCCAAAGACTCACAGTCCAAAAGAAGTAATGTTCTTAAATGAGTTGGAAGAGATTTTAGACGTGATTGAACCATCAGAATTTGTCAAGATCATGGAGCCGCTCTTCCGGCAGCTGGCCAAGTGTGTCTCCAGCCCGCACTTCCAGGTACAGTGGGGCATGTGGGGGGGCTGCTGCGGAGCTCTGGGGGGGTGATATGTTTCTGTGTGTGGTGGTCATATTGTGCTTCTCATGTAATTTGAAGGTAGACTTCAAGTTTTTACTTTAATTGTACTTCGAATAAAATGCTAAGGCTTTAATTCTATAAAATATACTTTAGCATCTTGTCTCCATCACTGAAAACGTTGCTCAGAAAGAGTAATTAAAAATGGCTTCTCTGTAAAACTATCGTTTTGTTCAGTGAGCTCCCAATTTCCCACAACTGACTGAGTAACCGGTATTTACAGATACGATGGCGATAAAACGTCCAGCTCTGCGTCCTCTCCCGCCATAAGGCTCTTTGTTTCTGACACCATATAAATTCGTCTCCCTTCACCCTTTAAAAACAATTACTAGTCCTGATTTTTGTCACTGTGAAATTCCTGTTTGAGACAGGGCCTCAGTCAAGTCACTTTCCACCTTCTTTTCCCAATTCCTTCTTAAACCCACAAGCCTCTTTTAAAGGTTGTCCGCAGTGGCTCTGTGCAGCCTGCCCGCCTCCATTTGATGTACTGGCCACCCACCCTCTGTCTCATTGAGCAGGTATTTAGTGTAACTCATCATGACCAGGGCAAAAGTCTAGGCACAAATGAGCAGAGCCTCGAGGTCTTCTGGGAGTTGGTGACTCAGCAGAGGAGGGAAGGGATGTCAGCACAGCCCCCCAGTGTGACACATGTAGATGTCACCAACAGTTTCAGAGCCGTGCCCCCCTGCTGCCCGGCTCTTAGTCCTCAGCCAGCCGCCCAGCTGGCATCTCACGCCCTCTCCTCCCTGGGATCCCTCCTCAGGGACGTGCTCCATGACCACCCATCTTGGTTGAAGCCACATTCCCCACGCTCACACCAACACACCCCATTCCCCTCCCCTGCTCCCCACATAACTCATCACTTCTAATAAATTAGATCATTCACCCACCATTTGTCTCCTCCCCTAGAATGTAGGCTCCTCGAGGGCAAGGACTCTGCCTCACCTGGTTCCCTGATGAGTCCCCAGGTGCAGACAGCACACCGTACGTGGTGTACGGATGATGGGTGGGCGATCAACTTGTGTCCTCAGCATCTAGCCCAGTGTCTCCCATGAACGTGAATAAATGACAGTGTTCTTGGTGTACAGGAAATCACCTGCCTCGTATAGAAGGCTCTTCAGGGTTACAGTCTAGATAGAGCAGGGGTGTCCAAACTGTGGCCCGCGGGCCAACTGTGGCCCACGATCCATTTTTTATTGGCCCACAGCAAATTCCAAAAATATACTTAGTTTACTTAAATAAACCAGGTGAGGCAATACGTACTTCACCTCGAGTGAGTGGCCTGGCTGTTTGTGTATTTTACCACATATGGCCCTTGGTGAAACCCATTGAAAAAAGTTTGGACACCCCTGCTCTAGAGTATTTAGAATTTGTAGAAATAGAAATTTTCTAATCCAGTGTAACTCATTAGCCTTTTCACAGGAGTAGTAGGAAGGCTGTTTGCTGAATGTTTTTAATCACGCTCACAGACAAAGCTGTGCCCTTCCCGTCTTCCAGGTGGCAGAGCGAGCCCTGTATTACTGGAATAACGAATACATTATGAGTTTAATCAGCGACAATGCAGCAAAGATCCTGCCCATCATGTTTCCGTCCTTGTACCGCAACTCAAAGAGCCACTGGAACAAGTAAGAAGGACTGGCCGCCATCAGACCCATGGATTAAATGTGCATGTTCTGCTCAGATCGCACACCAGTTAGGATTGATACCCAAGTCTGAAATGCCACTTAAAAATGAGATGTTCATTTCTTTGTGGACTTGTAGTTAAGTACAAGTGTGGGTTGTATCGGGGGATTTTGATTTGCCGCCTGACCCCCGTTTTAAGCCCACTCAGAGGTGCGTCCCTGGCAGTGTCAGTAACAGTGTCTTCCAGGCCTGTCATTAAGTTCCCTCCAGAGGAGCTGAAGGTCCCTGCAAAGCTCATGGGGCTCAGCGCTTGCAGGAGTGCGGTGGCCACCCCATTCTTGGGAGGCCCCCAGTCCTACTGTCACACACCCTGGTGAGCCCTACTATGTGGCCAGCAACCACCCCACTGTGCTCACTGCCTGCAGAGCAGGTGGTCTAAACACAGCCTAAGGAATCCAGTGCATTTGCCTGTGCTCCTCTCCTGTCCACTTACAAAATGAGGCTGAGTAGACGGGCTACTCAGCGCTGGTCGCCTGAGACCTTGACATTGACACAGTCGTCATCTCATTGTGGAATATGGAGCTGGGACTCACGTTATTTACATGAATGTGGTGTCAGGGTTTTACTTCATCTTTCATTTCTTTCCCTTCTATATTGCAGTCTTACATCAGAATTTAGAGCAGAAAGAGCAGAGCTAGGATATCTCGTCCTGCCCCCTTTTGTAGGCAGGAAAACGGGACTGGCAGGAGCAGCCCGACCTGCCATGGGAGCTGGTAGCGGTTCCCCGGCCGCAGCGTCTGCCCGCGCGCCCCACCTCAGTCCTGGGGCACGTTCTTGCCCCGCTGCCGACTAGGTCTGTCTCGGCCAGTTTCCTCCTCTGAAGAGTAGAGGAAACATTGGCACCCACCTGAGAGTTTGATGACTGGCCAGGACAGGGTTACTACACAGCCTGCCTCACTCCCTGGCGCCTCACAGATGCTGTGTTTCTACAAACTGAAGGCAAGAGCCTCCACCAGCAACATGATTACTACTCACTCTGCTGCGATGGTCGCTCTGTGGTGGTCGGGAAATGAACCCACAGCATCCCCAAGTGTGCCTGCACCCAGAGCACTCTGCTTTGCAGGGACCTTCCCCTGGTCGTAAGGGAAAGTTAAGGAGTTGTGGGCACGAATCGTGTCCAGTCAGTGTTGGCCGGCAGTGGTGGCCGGAACCGTCAAGCGGTCCCCTGGTCACTGGTAACGTGTCCACTTTCAACAGCCTCTTCTTTGTAGCATCTGTTTTTTTATGGCACTCAGCAGGCGATGACCAAGGCCTGGGGTTTGGCCAGTTCCTGTGGGTGATGGAGCATGATTCCTGCCCAGTGCAAAGAAATAAATGTTTTTTTAAGTGTTATCTAAATATGATTTTGAGTTGTAAAGTGAATTAAAAAGTAGTTACAATTTGAGAATTTAGTGTTTGGTTTTGGGTTTTGGTTTAACCACTGTGTTGTTGCTGCTCACAATTCCATGGGTTGACTGGGCCCTGCTGAGCTCGCTGGGGGTCACTTACGTGGCTGCACAAATGGCAGCTGGAACTGGAGTCCATCCCCCCACAGGCTCCACTGGACACTGAGCAACTGGGCCCCTTCCTGGGTGTCAGAGCCCAAGTTTGACTAAGCTGCACAATGGTGGTTTTTCTTTCTTTCTTTTTTTTTATCCATCAACATTTTTACTTTTATTAGTTTCAGGTGTAGAAAGCTACGTAATAATTAGACATTTACACCCCTCACAAAGTGATAACCCCTCCCCATAGTGATTTATTTTCTTTTCTACCTACCAAAGCTCTGCTTTAGCATTATTACAATTAATTTTTCTGTCCTCAATGAATAAGATTGAAAGGAAACTGATATTTATGGAAAATAAAATGTTTCCGTATTGTCCTCTATATAATTAACTTTGTCTCAATTATATTTGTTCCACTTTCACCATTTTTTATGTGGTTTCTGAGTAAGCTGGCTCTTGCTCCTGTGAGCCGGGACAGTGAGCTGGAGGGCCTGAGGTATTTAAGCGAGAGCAGCTGATGAGTTGCTGACTACAAGAAAATAAACAATGAATCAAAAGTAGCAGCATTTTTATTTTAAAGCTCAGGGAACTTGTGAAATGTGGGACGATTGAAATCACCTGATACATTTGGAATGGAACTAGATTGTGGGCAAGGAAAAGGGGGAGATGGGTAAGAAAGACCAAGTATTCTGAGTTTCAACACAGAGTTTTATTCGTAGGACAATTCATGGCTTGATATACAACGCACTGAAACTCTTCATGGAGATGAACCAAAAACTATTCGATGATTGCACCCAGCAGTTTAAAGCAGAGAAACTGAAGTAAGTTGCTCCTTTCGAAAGTTACTCTTTCAAGGATGTTTTTCCTTAATCTCTAATAACTTCTCTGTCGGTTTATCCTAAAATGTTAGTGTTCACTTTAAAGCGAAATCAATCGTTTTGTACTTGGAAAACAAATAAAAACTTTGTTACAATAACTGATTTTCAAAGAACACATACTTAAAGTTAGGTATTTTCTCCATTGTGCTACTAGTTTAATCGTTTTTCCAAAAAGTGCATGTGTGGTCAAGAATTCAACTTTCAAAATTTTTGCTTTTCTCTGGGGACACTTAAAGGCTGTATGTGTAATTTTTCACATTTATAAGACTAGAATTTGAATTATGTTCTATAAGGTTTATATGAGAGAGTAGAATCTTCATCTCAACCTAGCTTTGTTCTAATTTGGTTAACACGGGCGTTTTCTGGAGTGTTGCCTGTGTCCTTCGCAGAAGAGGGGCCCTGCTCTCAAGCTGTGAGGTCTTCAGAGCCCACATCTGGCCAGGGACAGTGTGAGTGACATGGTGCTCTGTCCCTAGGCTGTGCGAATAATTATGTGATTAATTAGTTATTGAAATCACATCTTCAGAGTGAAGTATAAACTGTTGGCAGATGTTATTCTTTGCTTGTCACTTGAAGCTAAGGTAGATAAACTTGAAGGACTGTAATTCAAATTACAGTATATATAACTAACTGTCATGTTCATTCTTTACACAGTATATTGACACCTATGCCAGGCCCTGTCTTAGATTCTGGCAACACAGCAGTGAATAAAACAAAAATCCCTGCCTTTATGGGGTTTATATTCTAAGTAGTATGGAAAGAAAAAGACAGCAAAATACAAATAAGTAAGATAGAGTGTGTGTGAGATGATGGTAAAGCAAGAAGGGACACAGGGAGACACACAGAGGGTTTCCTGACCCTTCAGCTGCCTGGTCCATTCTTACCTCAGCTGAATGGAGTGTTCAGATATGAAATGTAAAACCATTGGGCTTTCCTAATGGCAAATCTCTCTCCTAGGATATCATAGCTTTCTGAAAGGGACCTTAAAGGTCATGTAGTACATTTTCTGGATTTACGAAAAAAGTTGGATCCAGGTCAAGTGATTGACTTAAGGTCATGTGACTTAATGAGCACAGGGATCAGACTAGAACCCAGGTCTCCTGGCACTGAAGATTGTTCCTTCTTAATGGGTCAGTGTTGGGCCGTCTGCTCTTTTCACCTGGCTCCCTTTACACTGTGGTATATAGTCTCACTGTTCAGGGATACATAAGCTTCTCATCAAAATGATATATGTTCTGTGAAGAAGCAACTAAACGGGATGGATGGAGGCATAAGAAATGCTGTATAAGTGTTTTTAAGAATTTAGATTCTTAGACATGTTAAAATGTTAGCACATTTTTTCACCTTTTCCTCTAAGTCTTGGTGGTTTGTTTTGGTTTTTTTTTTTCATTTCGTTTTTTGTGTACATGCATTGTGGTCCCCTTGGTGAAGTATAGTGGACTGAGACCAGAAAGTAACAGGAAACAGGGTTGTGTTGCTGCCCATTCAGTGTTTTCCCCTTTACCCATTTCTTAAATTTGATTCGTCTCTCTAATACCAATGACATTTTACTGTTTTTCAGAGAGAAGCTAAAAATGAAAGAACGAGAAGAAGCGTGGGTTAAAATAGAAAATCTAGCCAAAGCAAACCCCCAGGTACTAAAAAAGAGAGTAACATGAAAACATTTAGGGTGTTACTTGAATGTTTTTATAAGATAGGCTTGTGGCTTCGTCATGGGAGGGGAGGGAAATCATGTTCACTAACATTGTATATGAAAATATCTGCAATAAAAATAATTTTCAACTTTTGTACAAAGTTATTTTGCCCCAAAAAGTTTTTACCACAGAATTGACATTTTTTTCTTCTGCTTCTTAAATAAGATATGAAGCTTATGAATATACTGTGGTAAAAAGAAAACCAGGCTCTAGCCTCTGTTTGGGGCCAAGATGGTGATTTGCTTTCTCCTGTGATTGTCATAGATGCTGTAGCTCACACCGTATTTCCTTCTTTCTAATATCAAAGTTTAAATGAAATTAGATTTGAAAGAGATTAAACGTATACTTTATGTCCTCTTTCCTAACATTACGTTTCTGTAGGTTGGGCCTTTTATCGTTAAAAATGGACTGACTTATGCCATGTTAGCAACTAACCCTTCCTCCCGTCCTAGCAGGAGGGTCCACCGCTACGGCAGGGGGCGCAAGGCCGTGTCTTCCAGAGTGGCCAGCCGTCGAAGCATGTCCTATGTGACATTAACTGTTGGTTTGGCTCCCAGGGTGGCTGGGGTGTGTGTGGGATTTGTTTGGGTTGTGGTCTTTTGGTGCTATGTCCACTTGTCCCAGTGACTGGAGCACTGTCACTGCAGACTTCCTCCTGGTGCTGATGGCCTGTCTGGTTATCATGGTGTCACTTACTGGAAGTCATTTGTGTGGAAATCTTTGCCACGCTAAGAATTCTCAGGCTTTTCCCAGCTCCCCAGAAAATAAAAGATTTTACTTTATGAGGAGAATTACTCAGCTCACGCCAAACTCCTAACAGGTGCAGTAAGGTGAACTAGATAATAAACCATGTATTTCCTTTGATGAGAGTTTCAGATAAAGAATTATTATCTAAGGTGATGTGTGGCTTTTCACTCTCTCTGACATTTAATAAAAAGTGATGCATGAATACCAAGTTAAAACCATGTTTTTTTACCTGTATAATAACATATTGATTTGTATTCCCTTTGTTAAAACTACAATGAGGAGACTGAACCCACAGAAAAAAACTGAGTGTTCTTGATTCCACCTAAAACGAATAACCAGCAGTTTTCTAACAATATTTATTCCACGCTCTTACATAGAAATGCAAGTTTAAGATTACTGAGAAACTGTGTAGTACTTTAGGCAGAAAGCTATGGGTACCTACATTAAAGAATAGAATTTATGTTGAAACTGAGGTTAAAACACTGGCATTTGTTCTGAAGCAGAGTGGAACCGTAAACCTGGGCAGGTGTAGAGGACGGGCCCTGCCTGACGGGCCCCCACAAAGGGCGTCAGACAAAGGTCCCAGCCAGGATTGTCAAGGACCCCGTCACAACACCCGTGAAAAACTCACAAGGTGCCTGCAAGTCAGAGGGTCTGATTGAATGTATTTTACCTAGAAGGTGGAGACAACCTCATGAAGAATCGCATAAGCTCTTTCCTTCCAGATGGAAAACTGCCGGGTGCCTCTGAACATGCGCGTCCTCGTCTCGGGGCTGTGCCGTAACAGTCCTCCTGAACTTACGTGGCTCTCACTCCCCCTTTTCTGAACTTTTCCTGAGTTTGCTTTCATCACATTGTTATTCCTTTTGGCTGTCGTCCTTCCTCTTGTCTTGGTGACAGCATCAGTGCGGATGGTTTGCCTGCTCAGGTGCGCTGCCCTGTGGTGACCTGTAACCTCCGACCTGAGTGCTGTCCTTCCTGCCTCCTCATCTGTGTGTTGAAGCCACATGTGACTGACCCCAGCACCACTGTGCGCATGCTCCCGTCCCCGTGCACTGCCTCCCGAAGGGAAAATACTTCATGCGCTGCTCCCTTGGGGCTGGCGTTAGGGCCTCGGTACTCGCTTTTCCTTCCTCTTGAGAGAACATCTTTCTGAGTTCTAATCGCTGCTGCCATTCACAACAACAACAAAAAGTGAATAATTTTGTGGGTCATACAATTTGTCTCTTATTTCTGTAACAAAAGTAGTTGGGTTCTTGAAGCTAGGGTCTCCATCTCCCATCTGCCTTCTGGAGAATTGATTTGATAGCTGCCCTTTTGAAGGTGGGTTTGTAGCAGTTGACTGTCCGCTGCTGTGCACCCAGCAGTCTCCCTGGCGCTTACCCTGGTGTGTTCCCAAACCAGGTGTCTCACCTGCTCACAAACGTGAGTGCGTGCCCCATGCAGGCCTTTTGGGACTTGGGAAAGGTGGGGTGCCCACAAGTTCTCGGTCTTGTTTGTTCCCTCAGTGTGGCAGCTTCATTTGGGGTCTTTTAATGTTGGACACGATTTAATTTTTTTAAATCATGAAATAGTGAAGATTTCTAACATAAATGTATTTTTTCTAATCCGCCAAAAGAGGCCATGTAACATTTTACTACTCATTTCTCCCTAACTTTCGTGGGACTCGTGTGAAATGAAGGCCAGGACTTGTGGAAACGCCGAGTGTGGCTGTGGTATGACGTCAGGGCTCGTGCAGCCTCCAGGCGATGCCGCTGGGGCCCAGGGCCCGGGCCTGGCTGCCTTTCCTCTGAGAGATGAGCTTCCTGGGGGATGTGTGTTCCTTTACTGCATTAGGAACTTTCACCTTGACGGAGGTTTCCATTCCTAGTGAGCACCCTGTCCTGCTACGTGACCTTGATCTTGCTGTGAACGATTTGTCGCATCTTGTTTTTTCACTTGCCTTTGCCCTGCGAGGCCTACAAGCCCGCAGAGCTCTCAGCACCTGTCGGTGGGTTCCGGGGACAGCACTCCATTCTTGCTCAGAGTAGCCGGAAGCTGAAATATTGGTTAAGAAACAGTTCCTTTGCTACCCCCCGAGTGGCGTCGTTACTTGTGCTTCTGTCTAGCCCACCCGCTTGTGAGCCCAAGAACGAGGCGCTGTGCCATGTCCCCATCTCCCCTGCGCCAAGCAGGCCACCACTTCACTGGCCAGAGGAGCCCCAGCTGTGTGTCCCGAGTCATGAAACTTTCTGGGTACAAAGATGAGAACAAGACACGGCCCCCGCTTCAAGGAGCTTACAAGCCCTGAGAGGAGGCAGATGGAAGCAGGGACAGCTCAGTTCAGACGGTCAGATTGTAAGATACACTTCATGACGATGGCGAGAGGCCGGGTCATGCCTTTAAAGAGAGACACGTAACGAAATAATTTCGGTGGATGGCCACAGTCCCAGTATCCCCAGGACCTCAGCCCAGCAGGGGCACCTCCTGGAGTCTTGAGTCCGGGGACTTCACCAGTCTGCATTCCAGGGAAGGGGTCAAGGCAGAGCCGGAAAACCAAGTCGTTCAGCACAGGTGGACGGTGGGCTACAGAGGAGGGGCTGTGGTCCCCCTGGGACAGAGCTGGAGAGGGAGCAGAAGTGGGCGTTCTCTCCCCGGAAGGGTGTGCAGGGATTAGTGTCACGAAGAATGAAGTGGCCTGGCCAGACTTGCAGTTCAGAAACCTCTTTCTGGCCGCAGTTGGTCACTCAGGAGGGGCTCTACTGGGCGGGGCAGAGGGGACCTGGGGACCTGCTGGTTTGAAGAAGAGGAGCCAAGGGTGTGGCTCCAGTGAGTGGGTGGTGTTTTCAAGGACTGCATCTGAGGGGTGTGGGACGCACGAGTGAACCAGGCGTGGGGAGGTCCCACAGGAAGTGTGAGACGGGGCAAGGACTGTCGTGGAGAGATGGCCAGGAGGTAGGGGAAGTGGGAGAGTCCAGAGAGGAAAGGCTTCAGGGCTGGTGGTGTTCAGGCCACAGAGAGATCCAGGAGGATAAAAACTGAAAAATGGCTTAGCAGCCAAGAGACGGCAACACCAACAGTCTGGTGCTGGCAGCCCCATCACAAATGTGAGAGCTGATAGCCAGCGGTGATGAGCTAAGGGGTGGGGACAAGAAGTGGGGGGCACTAAGAATTGAGCTGCTTTACCTGGAAGATCACCTGGTGGGAAGAAGGTGGTGAATGAGGCAGGAGGACCGGGTCCCCAACCCAGTGGACGGGACCCTCCCACCAAGGCAGAAAGGATAACAGGTGGGGTGGGGTGAGTCAGTTGGCAGAGTGGAGGACATGTGATGGAAGAGTGCCGGCTATGAATCCCAGCTGCCCCCCCACTGGCCCTGGGGCCTTGGGCAAGGCACCTAACCTGTGCCTCAGTCCTCCCGTCAGTACAATGGGCCCATGGGACCCACTTCATGGTCTGTAAGACCTGTGAAGCACTTGAAATAGCTCTTGGCTCACTGCAGACACATTTTTTTCCTTCCCCTTAGCCTCACCCTTGCAGAGAAAACAGACAGGAACGCTAACAATAATCAGATTGTTTTGTGTCCCTCAGCTCATTTAACTTGTCCACAGCTCACACTGGAGCCTGGCTTGCCCCAGAGCCCAGGGAGAGAGGGAGGTGGAGAGGGTGCCGACAAGAGGCCTGTGGGGACCCGGAACCCCACTGACAGGAGATCCTGGACTTGACAGGCATACCAGTCCTTCCCCACAGTGCCACCTCAGGGTGGCAGTTGTGTAGTTTGTGTGGAGAACAAAGACGCAAAAGGTGTACACAAGGGGTGTGGTCCATGGTGGGGTTTAAGCAAGTTAAGAAATGGTAAAGGAGCAAGGAAGGAAGATATGAGAGGAAAGGGAGGAGGGCCATGAGGTTAGCCGGCGGTGTGCAAAAGTACGGAGGTTAGAGGTGGCGGCTTCAGTGTGAGACAGGTCCCGTGACCAAATCGGCATGCGTAGTGTAGCTCATGTGACGTCAGGACTCCAAAGGCTGCAAGGCGGGTGTCTCCACCAGGGACTGGGGTGGGTCTGCAAGTGACCACTGGAGCCAGCTCTGCTGTCCCCACCACGTGTGACCAAAACTGTAAGAGAATACACAGCGTTCTTGTGTTCAGAAGACTGGCAGGGCCCAGGGCGTTGCAGGTGTAGGCAGCTCGACCCCAGAGGACCTGGGGAACGGGGGTCAGTGGGAAGTGGTACCCCCCATCCCACCCACCCCAGGCGGAGACCCTGGAGTCGCCCCGAGCAAGCGCTAACAGAGTGACTCCACACTTTGCATTGCAGTACACATTGTGTAGTCAAGCGAGCATCGCAAGCATCCCGGTTGCAATGGAGACAGATGGGCCCTTATTGGAAGATGTGCTGATGCTGAGAAAGACAGTGAATGAAGAGACTCGCCAGGTAAACATGCGCAGGGCTTCGCTGGGTGCGCTCGTTGCAGGTGGCTGCAGAGATGCTGTCACTGCAGTGGGTGGTGCACTGGCCAGCAGTGCCTTCCATGTTCGCTAAAGCACAACTTGGTAAGCTCACAATTAGCATTTTATCCGCACTGGTCTAATTACTACTAGACACAAACTTGAAGAATTAAGTATGTGCCTGAGATTTGTCCCTTCGTTTATCTTAACAGCAGTATCCCCACCCTTAAGTGTCTTTAAATGTGAACTTGAACAAAAAAGCAAAAGCTTCGCAGTAATGTCTTGTGCTCTCTTTTCCTTCTCCCTCCCTCTGACTTCTGCTCTTGCCCAGCGGGTCCCCTTTAGTCCCCCATCCCAGTTACTGCCAAGCCCCAGACCCAGACAGCAGGGCCCACAGAGCCATGTCCCTTCCTGAGGATGCATGGCCTGCAGGGCCTGTCCCAGGGCACGGGCTCTGGTGGGCATTCCCGTGGGCTGGGGCTCTGTCGGGTCCACCGCATGTAGTACCCACGCTGCAGTGCTTTTGTTTCCACTGTGGCAGAAATGCATACTTAGATCACCACTGATCCAAAGTCAGACCCATCGCTAAACTGCAGATCTGTACAAAGGGGCTTAGGAGGCGGTGTCCTCGATTCCTGCCTGTGTGCGAGGGCCTTTCCCTTGCTGTTTCTCTGAGCACGCCTCCTGCTTCAGTTCGCGAGAATTAGTGTGGTCCAAACTGGACGGGGGACACGGGCCTTCTGACTTTGAGATTTGAATCCCCTTCAACCAGGGTAAGAATTTTTAGACACCCAGCACTAAAATTCTGACATGTAAAAAGTTAAGAGTGGCTAAAATTATGCTGTATACAAATGGTTCAGAAATGCTAGTGTCACTCGGGGCTCAACTAAACAGAGAGGGGTGTTTTTAATTCAAGTGAGTTGTATTCCCCACCTGGTCAGACAGGAGCAGGCCTACGATCTAGACCATCCAGACTGCACTGTCTGCACGGCAGCCACAAGCCACGTGGCTGCTGTGTACGTGAAATGCAGCCACTGAACTATGCTGTCCGTCTAAAGCTCGGGAATTCCCAGGCTTCATAGGAAAAAAATAATAGAAAACGTCTCATTCGTAGTCTTTTATTATTTATTATATGTTGAAATGATAATATTTTGGATATATTTTGGGTTAAATAAAACATCAAAATTAATTTCACCTGTTTTTTAATGTGGCTACTAGAAAATGGAATTCCATATGTTGATGGAATTATTGTTCAATCGGACAGCACTGGTCTAGACTCCTTTCTCATAATGCTGACCACGGTCATGCCTCTTCCTGCCCAGCCGGCTCCTGGCCTTAGGTTAAAATAAAAAGACGAACGTAGGCTTCTTTTAGTTCATCAAAGCTTGAAAAGACTGAAAATGCAGTGGAAAAACTCAGTATATTCCTACTGAACAGCAGTAACTCATTTTTTACTTAATCTAGTTGAATTCCATCATTTCCTCACAGTTATTACGAGGTGTGATGGAAAAGTACGGTGAATGTTTAAATTTTTAAACATTTATTACAGTAAAAGACACATTGCCATTAATTCCCCTCAAAATACTCCCCTCGCTTCAAACACATTTATCCCATCATTCTTGCCACTTTCTGAAGCAGTTCTGGAAGTCCTCTTTTGTGAGTGGTGTCTTGACTTCATCCTCCATCGTGACAATGCTCTGTGTCACATTGCTTCTGGTACACGGCAATTTCTGTCAAAAACATTATGGTGTGTCCTCATCCACCTTATTCACTGGATCTGGCACCATGTGATTTCTGGCTTTTCTCCAAAGTCAAAATGATTCAGGACATCGAGGCAGCCACGACAGCACTAAAGATAGAAAGAGGATTTCCAAAACTGCTTCAGAAAGTGGCAACAATGTTGGGATAAGTGTGTGTGACGCGAGGGAGAGTATTTTGAGAAGTAAAGGCATGGCAATGTCTTTTTTTTTTTTTTTTTAAGGAGGGCGCAGCTCACAGTGGCCCATGCAGGGATCGAACTGGCAACCTTGGTGGTGTTAGCACCACGCTCTGACCAACTGAGCTAACCGGCCACCCCAGCAATGTGTCTTTTACTGTCATAAATTTTTTTTATTTAAACATTCACCGTATTTTTCTACCATACCTCATATTTTAATCAATGAAGTAGATTTAATGAAAAACATAAAAGTTGTTATATTTTTGTCTATTTATGGAGTGTTAATTTTCCTACTCGATTTTTTTTTTTAACTTGGAAAGGAATTGGAGGTCACCTTTTTGATTACCATTTTGATTCTGTGGCTTAAAGTGTGCTAAAGACATGAGAGCTAACCTCGTTACCTGCAGACATTCAGAGGGGATCAAAGTCAGTGTCTCCCCTCCCTTCCCCCCAGTAAGCCTGCCTGTGAATTTGACACCACATGTTAGTTTTTAAGTCACCTTGGCCATACAAAGTTGAAAAGGAAATTGATGGTTTATAAGCCAGTTCTTCCATGTTAACTACGTTAGGGTTGGAGGATTTTTCTTTTTGGTACGTCTTTTAACTTGATCATTAAAGCTAGGAAAAGAATAAACTATGTCCAAAATGTAATGAACGTATTACATAATTATTTAATTTATCGACAGATGTATGGTTTAGGGCCTCCTCTGTTGGAGATCAGGGACTTGATCATGAACACAAACCAAAGCAGCATTCAATCTCATCTTGAGTAAAACTGCCTTTGAAAGTCAGCATTAGTGTTTACTTGGCCGCCAGTGGCCCTCTATCCAGCGCCTTAGAAAAGGTGTGTCTCCTTCCTGGGGGCAGCACTACACATGCTGTGGGAAGGCATGCGGCTCTGAGCTCACACTCTTGTTTAGTCCAAATAACCGGTATGTAGAATGTTTCGTGGAGACCTCTTATGACATGTTTGTTTTTATGACTCTTGAAATTAGATTATAGAAGGGAGTTTTTTGTGTGATTGACCTTCTTACAGAGATTATCCCCCACTCTTACCTTTAGATTTCTGTGGCTCGCATCCCGGAGTTGGAAGACTCAATGCCATTAAGACATCAGTTCTCCCCAAATTAACACAATCTCAGTCAGAATCCCAGTAGCCTTTTTTTTTTTTTTTTACGAAATTGACAAGCTGATTCTAAAATTTATATGAAAACACATAGGATGTAGAATAGGCAAAACAACTCCAAAAAAGAGTAAAGTTGGAAAAGTAACACTCCCCAATTTCAAGACTTATTATAGATTTCTATGGATCACTTGACTATGCCCCCCACATCTCAACCTATCTAGATGGAGATAGTTACAGTGCAGTGTCTTAGGTATAATATTCAATATGATAGACGCCTTAATTTGAAACTATTTGGAGTCATATTCCTGAAATTCTCAAAAACACTGTTGTCAAAGCAAAGAGAAGATACCGAGATACAGGGAAAATGTATGTGCATAATTTGGAGACCAAATTGACATAAGCTATAGCTAAAAATTAAACCTTTAATATGTTCAATGCCCTTTTATTTTCAGCTAATTTTATTTTTCCAAAATAATTCCACTTTAAAATGATTCAAATGTGGGCTGAGGACGGGACACATGTGAGGTAAATGATAGTATTGCAGGAGGAAAGGGGAGAGGCGCTCTAATGCCAGCGGAATGTAGCTGGTTGGTATTTTGTGGAGGAATTCCACTGTATGTTTACCTGTGAGAACCATAATTTGGATTTCTTTTGGGAAGCTTGTATAACCCTCTATGCAACATCCAAAGAAAACTAGTAAGTTTCATGTGAATGACATTTATACCAGAGACATTTAAAATGTTTACAATTCTCATTTTTAACAGTCGGGAGAAAAGCAGTGTCAACCATGCAAATAAGGAAGGTGTAGAAAGATGAAAGGTGGGAAGTGAAGGTATTCATTATTCACCCTGTAGAGTATATTTAAGGCTTTTATATATAAGAAAAGAATTGACAAGCTAATGTTGTGTACATGAAGTATTTTCCCGTCATTCCAGCTTGTGATGGTGAAGACCAAGGAATCTGGTCCCTTAAGAAATGTGGATGAGTTCTTTCCTATATTAAGTGGTAAAACACACACAATTATGTCCATTCAACCCCTGACATTCTTTTACCACTTACTGTATAAAAATTCAGCTTCTTAGGTCTGTCGTTATGCTGCAGAACCAAGGCCGTTTCTCTCTGCCTTGCATCCCCACAGCAGAAACGTCACAGTCACGGCTTTCCGTCTGTCTGCCTGCTCTGTTCCGTGTGTCTGGTCTAATCATCCCACTGCCAGCATGTTCACCAGCACACCCCCTCCATCATGCGTTACTCACTTAGGGTCACCGTCTGCACGTGTCATGCTCCCCTGCCTCCTGTGTTTGTCCCCCATGTGGTCTGTGACATTTTTCGCCGCTTTACACACCAATTTAAAATGCCTCCACAGGAAGGCTGAGATGCGCCCATCACACTTGCTGTCCTTTCAGAAGCTCGGGGTCGTGTTGGTTTCCCAATTTGCATCTGTTGGTTCCGGTTCCCAGGTTTTTGCTGTTACCTTTTTCAATGAAAAGTTTCTTTCCAGAACGCCTGTCTCAGCAGTCACGAACTACCTCAAGTATCTAAAAGTCTTGGTTTTGTTTGGCTTCGTTTTGCTTTGTTTTACAGTTCGACCTGGAGCAGAAGTAAAACTCAGGGTAGAATTTCCCTCTGAGTTTCTCTTGGGTCGAAGGCAAACCCACTTCACAAACAGAAGCACTCTAACAAGTGCTGTGAGTGTGACAGGCTCCTGTCTGTCAGTCAGTCTCCTGCTGTGCCTGCTTTTCCTGAAGCCAGCTTATACCAGTGAGGGGGGAGGGGGTCAGAATTCCTGCCTTGACCACAAGCGAATATTAATATTCAAATAACATCTCGAGAAATCTTAAAATGATGTCACACAAAATTCTTTCTAAACCTTGACATTATTGCTGTTTCCATAGATAAATTTGCCAAGAACCCTAAGAAATATTGGCTCTGCAAAAATGTGAACTTTTCACAGGTGACTTCCACAGGTCCTTGAATTTTTCATTAAAGCAAAGAAAAGTATACGTTACAGATTATACTGAAGTTAGAGATCTGAAAACTACAAGAAGTTGTTCCAATTCTGTTCTTTCTGTTGTCAAATGATTGGCTTAAAACAAATTTTCTCTGGTAGACATTTGTTCATCACAAAGTAGCTTATTCTCTGTAAACACTCTCCTTTTTGATGGAGACACTAAACTGAAGGGAAGACATGGTACTTACTGGTTAAGGTTTCTCATTGACAGTCCTCCATATACACACAGTGTTTGGACGGCTTGTTGCCTTGTTTCAAAACTACTGCTATTAATGCAGCGGCCCTCCTTCAAAACTGAATGATTTGTTGCACTGTTATTTATGGAAATGGGTGCTTTTGGTGTGTAAATGCCCCATATTGGGTTCCCCTTTCTCAGCAGACACAGTTCCCCCAATCCTCGTGCAAAAATGGGGTTCGTTTAATTTTTCTTAGGTAAAACCAAAATGTCCTAAACTTAAGGAAGATAATGGGATGGAGGAGGGAGTCTTTTATTTCTTACCATTAATATTAGGAAATTTTACATAAATAATTAAATACAGTGTAAGTTCTAGATGGTTTTTCCCCCATGCGACCCATTTAATACCTCTTAAAATATCTTTTTTCAAATGTGATCAAAGTTTGAGACCTTCTATTGGCTTTAAATTCAGTTTAACTATGCTTTTCTTTTTCTTTACCTCCAAAAAAAATTTCGACTTGGTGAAATGCTTCTGTAGTGGCCAGAGCCCTAGAATAGCTTTGCAGTTTTATGAAATAAGAGATTAGCAGTGGGATTGACTAAAACTGGTGAATTTGCAAAATAGAGGTCCTGAGTACTCGGCAAAACTACACATCATGGAAGACCAAAACGCACCGCTGTCCGCACAGCCCTTCACTAGGCTGAGGTCATTTTCAGCAGACGTGGCGTTTTTGGTGAATTGGCACCAGAAGGAAGACCATGCCCCACGGCCTGTGCCTTAGAACTCACAGGGGGCCGTAGGATGTGTGCAGCTTCCTGCCACCCCCTGTCCTCTGACCAATCATGCAGCCATGCGCTCGCTCTCAGCTTAGTTCATAGTCAACCCCACTGCGTTTTTACTTCCAGGCCCAGAAAGATCTGAAGAAGGAGCGGCCTCTGGTGCGCCGCAAGTCCGAGCTGCCTCAGGACCTTCTCACCAAGAACGCCTTGGAGGCTCACTGCAGAGCCGACCAGCTGCTGTCCCAGGACGGGCGCTAGCCCCGCCGCAAGCCCGCGCCAGCTCTTCTGGATTCTGTAGAAAACACATACTTTCCGTGCCATACAAATCAGTTACACTCAAAGTCAGAGTTTTCTTCAACCCCGTCCTATAGGCAATAACGCACTTCCGCCTCAGCTCAAGATTAGGAGTTCAAACAATGGTGACCCTCAGATGGGGCAGAGCTGGGGGCTGCGATGGCGTCCCCATCACGTCGTCGTCGACCCCGGCACCGTCCCAGATAAGACGACTTCCCCAAATCAGAGCTAAGGAAAGCACCCTGGTCGTCAGCTTCATGTTCTACCCAAATGGAATTCAGGATCATTTAAAATAGGTTCTAGAATAATACCAATGTTTTCAAATCAACGGAACACTTTCAAAGAGTATTACAGATTTTATAAGACTTTACAACCTTAGAAATTGTTTCCACATGATTGTTAATGCCAGCAGTTGTTGTTTTTTTAATCTCATTGAAATGGTTCTTTGCTGTCATTGCTCTAACACAGCTTACTAGGAAACGTGACATGACAATCCTCCCTCGGCCACTGCTTTTTCCTAAAGTATTTCCTCACTCTGAGTGACGACATGTCCCCCATGTCGGACTTCTTTCATGTATTTGTAAAGCCATATTTCCCAGTCTGTGGTCCAGCACAAGGACTCCAGGAGTAAGCTCATAGGAGAAATTTATTTTCCAAAAAGCTTTCTCTGTCTACCTTGACTGGAAGTGGAATTTTTAAGTAATGTGTTCAGTTTGGGGTTTGCAGAGTTTTTTTCTCTACTTACGCATTGTTGCCCTTAAACAAGGCTCTCGGATTAATAGAATTAGAGTCTCTAAGAATTCCACACTTGGTAGAAAGCTACAATGAGCACATTTTGAGTGAAGCCAGTTCGTGGCCTAATGCAAACTACAGTGGCCTTTGGGCAAACGTTAACAAAAACACCACCGTTGGTGCCGGGCACTGGTGTGACACTGGCTTAGTGCTGTCACGTGGTTCTAAGAGCTTACAGGAAGCAACAATGAGCATGACTTCAAGTGAGTCTTTTTATGTTGAAAA
This sequence comes from Rhinolophus sinicus, assembly GCF_036562045.2. Taxonomy (NCBI): domain Eukaryota; kingdom Metazoa; phylum Chordata; class Mammalia; order Chiroptera; family Rhinolophidae; genus Rhinolophus; species Rhinolophus sinicus. The sequence goes on along the minus strand of NC_133753.1, from coordinate 3,109,968 downwards.
GAGCACACATTCTAAACACCCCATAAGGAAAATGCAGTGTCTTAAGTTTTCATCAAATGCTGCTATATATTTCAGACTTCCTTGCATGTATTGAGCTTTTTGTTGTTGATGGAATAGCACGAGGAGAAAAATCTTTAAACTTAGTGCTTTGTCTGTTCTTTATTTCTCTCAGGGTGGCCAGTATCTTGACTTATTTATCCTGCTTGAAAGCTGTTTGAGACGTGTACTGCTGTTCTAAACAAGTGATTCTAGTTCCTTTTGTCTCCGGCATAAGATGATATAACTTGATGTTAAATGTCTTGATGCATAAACGGTAAAATGTGGCTTCTTTTAGGATCTGTTTTTTAATCGAGGTCTCGGGTATCCATTCAAATGTTGTGGAAAGCAGACATCGTCCCCTGTGTGGCTGGGTGCCTGCTGCTGCCTGTTGTTTCCACGTAAATCCCTGACAGTGTTTATTTCCTGTGTCTTGGAGGAAAATCATTTGGGGGGAGGGGATTTCTTGAGTGAAGAGCAAACCTTAAATTCAGAGATCACCCCAGCCGAAAGTGAAAGGCCCACTTTGTGAGCAGAAACACGTCCTGAGAAACTTGACAAGTACCTATCTATTTTACCATTATGAAACTTACCATTTAAAAAAAGTTTAGATGCCTTCTCCTTTTGAGGGAAAAAGGGTGCTTTTTATTGTACAAAGCAGCGTCTTACATATTTTGATATACCATTGTTTGAACTTCTGTCTTTAGCTGATAGATGCTCTGATATCCTTGATTTGGGATGTTCAGTATGTTTGTGAGCGCTTTCTGGAAGACTTTTGTCCTAGGGAAAAAAGCTAACCATCAATGTTTGGGTGATTGTGTGAAGCTCACCGTATAAGAACATCTTTCTGTCTAGGTTTTATTTCTGCTCTTTATTGAAGACAAACATTCACCAAAAAAGAGGGGGGGAAGTTTTGAGATAAACTAATTTTCTTTGACAAGAGTATTACTTAATATTTTGGCCTATTAAAGTTTTCCTAGTTAGTACTCAGATTCCCTGTGCTAATTGTTCAGCTTATATATTATTATATAGATACATTGTTTATTCTGTACCAAACTGATCTCAAAAGTACTACATTGAAAATAAACTGGTGACTGTTTTTCTTCATAAAGTTCTGCGTTTGGCATCTTCACTCTTTCCAAAATGTATCTGTACATCAGAAATGTCACTATTCCGAGTGTCTTTTTAGTGTGGCTTTAGTATGGCTTCCTTTTAATATTGTACATACATTGTATCTTTGTTTTATGGTAATAATAAAAATGTAGACTTCATATTTTGTACAAAATGTCCTATGTACAGAATAAAAAAGTTCATAGAAACAGCAAAAATAGGTAAGTGGCACAATTATTTTTCTTTAGAAAAATATCTGTAACTTTATGCTTTAGTGAAATGTTAAGTACCTACATATTTTTTAACATTTTGTAACTCAAAACTTTTTGTTTTGACATTGTTTATGGAGAGAAACTTCATACACTTGCCATTTAATATGCTCTTTTATCTAATTTTAAAAAACTCTAAAAATGGTGTATTATATGGACTAAATAAAGAAATGTGAATTTTATTGCTCATCATGAAACTAAATTTAGTCCTGCTGTTGGGCAAGCTGGTTCTGACCATTATCGAGTTACTATTAGGGTCCGGCAGCCACATCAGGGACACTGGCTGGAAGCTGGCAGCAGGGGTCCCTCACTCAGCTCCCGGCTGGCTGCCCACTGGGCTGTCGACTGCATTCAGGGCTTTCCCCAGCTTTGTGTGAACTCATTCTCCACTTCTCTAAAAGAAAAGTAGAGGTGATTTGTTATCAACAGCCCCTCCTTTTCTGAGTAGGCACATATGAGTCGGAATACAATTTATGAAAATGGAATTATTTGAGCCCTAACCATCATGTTGAAAATGATTCTTAAAAAAAAAAAAAATGATTCTTGAAGTTAACGTCTTGAAAATAGAGTAGAATCACTGAGAATATGAATTTGGGATCTTAGTGGATCCACCCCCTTCTTATTGTAGCTCATTATCCTCACCCATGCTGTTACTGAAACGTCAGCGAGAGTAGGCCTAGAATAAAGTTATTTCGTCAAGTCATGGCGATAACCTCACCTCTCTGTGGTTGTGTGTGATCAGCATTGTGGTGGGTGGGTTGTGACCTGCGCTCCTTAATTTCCTTTGCTATCAAATGGCTCTGTGACTCCCTTCTCATGGAAGAGGCCCTGGGACCTCCCCGAGTATCTGGCCAGGGCATCAGGTAACCTTACGGGGTGTTTTGGAGAAGCACGCACTCCCCACGTCCACCTGGGAGCAGGTACACTGGTGAGGGATGCTTTAAATCTGGCACAGCTACTGAAACTATCCTCAGACTACATGTTCCTGTCTCCCATCTTGAAACTGGAGGAAGCTGTAGTGTTTAGTAACGTCTTTTGGTGCAAGAATTCTCGAGAGAACTTACTGAATAGAGGCATGCTACGATTTAAGTCTAGCATCGTGCTGCACTTTTTTCAAGGTGAAAAGAAGCCTAAAAGTAAAATTGAACTGGCTTTGTGTCTCCGTCCATGAGAATTGGTCTGACACTATCAACAGTAACCATGACAGTAAGTGATAACTTCCTGCCACCTTTATGCCACAGGCTGTTGTTATAGGCGCCTCGCTCACCTGTGTTAATTAATTCCCACAGCCCACCAAAATATATACTACTGTTTACCCTCACTGACAAATGAGGAAACTGAGGCACAACAAGGTTAAGTCACTTGCCCAAGGTCACACAGGTACTGAATGGAGCCAAGTATTGAATGGAGCCAAGTAGTGTGGCCCTGGAGTCCAAGCCCCTCACACTATGTTACAGTGTAGAAACACCCAGAACATTTTAGGGAAAGCCACTTGAACACATGATGGGGTCCCAGGATCACTGGAGAAACACCGTGGGACCTACAAGTTCGAGGGATGAACACAGGCGAGAGCTTCTGACCATGCACTGCTAGAGCCAGAAGAACCTCAGAAACCGTCTAGTCCAGTGACCTGAACCCCCACTTCAGAAGCTATTGTTTCATGTAAATTTACACTTAATGTAGGCAGATTTCTACAAGATGTATTTTGGAGACAGAAATGAAAATAATGAAGTTACCAAACCTAAGAGAGATCGGCCTTAGACTGACTTCTCATATTACAATTTAGTGCCAGGTCCTAAGATCCTGCTTTGCCCTCCACAGAGCCCTCCCATTTGTGGACGAAGCAGCTAATACCCAGTGCGTGTTGGCAGACCCACAATCAGAACTCCGGTACCCAGGTCCCAGAATGTGCCCAGCAGTGACCAGTGCAGAAACATGAAGGCTTGACATCTCTCCCTGCCTTGCCATGTTGTTCAAAACTTTTAAAAGAACAATCTAAAAGTTTCCAACCCTCTGTACCTCCCCCCATCACCAGCCAGACGTCCAGTTCCACTCCCCAGAGGCAACCTGTTATCAACTTGTGTATTTTTCCAGAGATTATTTTGCCTGTATGTAAGACAATGCGTATTTTTTTTTGAGAGTTGCAGTTCCTGACTGTGGTGTCCCCTAAAACCCAAAAACAGTGTCACCTAGCATTACTATCACTGCTATCCCCATATTACAAAGGCAGAACCTGAGACCTAGGGAGCTGGCGTGAATGGCCCAAGGTCACACCACAGGACAATTGAGGGTCTGAGTCTTAAGAATGGTTCTCTGACCTAGACAGGCATCTGGGTCATGCTTTTCCCAGTGTGCCCTTTGTGTTTGTGTCGCTCCCACCTCTCTTCCTGTTCTCTCTCCCCGTTTTAATCACTTATTCTCACCTACCTGGAGTATTGCTGTATTTGAATCAGAGGTGTGAGGACCTTCGAGATGGAATCCAACTCCTCCACGCTACAGATGGGCAGATGAGGCCCAGCAAGTCTCCACACGTGCTCAGACGTGTAAGTCCAGCCTGTGCTCAGCTGTCCGCTTTCCCTCCTCTGCCTGCCTGCGTCCCTCCTGCCGTGCACCCCTTACGTGAACAGCCAGCGGGCTCTGGCTGCAGGCAGAGCTCCACCGACAACACCTAAGCGGGCTGCCTTCCGCCTAGCAACGCCCCGAGGGCCGAGACGTCGGCCCTGCCGCCTTCCCTCCTCGCCCCTGCCAGGCAGTGAGCTCCGGGAACGGTGCCTGGGCTTGTCTTGTCTGCCACTGTGTCTCCAGTGCCCGACGCTGCCCTCATCCCAGCCGCCCCAGACACATAGGCTCAGTCAGTGTTTGACGGGAGGATGAGCGTCCCCACGTGGGGAAGAGCGTGATCCGTGGGGAGACGTGCCATCAAAAGTTGTGTGCAGGTAACAGACAGCAAGTCTTCCCCTAGGGAGACACCGAGGTGTGTGCACTGAGGTGTGTGCAGAGGGCAGTTGGGAGAAATAAAGTGAGGATCCTCTCTTCCGTCTAATAAGCACCTCTGAACATCTGTGCCCGGCCCTGCGCTGACGCGGAGCCCGCAGACCCGACAAATTCGGGTGGTTAGTCGTGCGGGGCGCCAGCCTGCGAGGTTCTCAGCGTGAGTCTGATGAAAGCCACTCCCCCGACCCCAAACGCATAGAAAAACCTAACAGCCTAGTCTGCATATAATTTGAAGGGAGTCACAGGTCCCAGAAGCCCAGCCAAGGACCGCAGTTTAAATGTCCCTGGTCTAGTTGGAACGAGAAAAATCAAGAGTGCTTGGAGCGCGAGCCAGGCCGTGACAGAAGTGAGGAAGGAACCGGGGGCTTCAGAGGAGGTCCGGGGACAGGGGCTTGGAGCCAGGGAAGAGGCGGCGAGGGGAAGCCCTTGGGTCCACGATTTTAAAAAAATTTATCACATTCTCCAAGCAACAGGAAGCCAAGCAATTTCAGAGCGAGAAGCGCCGCTCAGAAAGATGACGCAGGCGGCGCGCACGGCCGCACCAATACGTGACCGCCCCCCCCGATGCATTGTGGGGCTTATGGAGGCACCAGCAGGACGTCGCTTCTCGCGAGAAAGCGAGATTCTCGCGGATGACAGACTTGGGCGGGGAGAGACTGACAACGCTCCCCGTCCTGGGCGCAAAGTCCCGCCCCCTGGCCGGGAAAGGCCAATCCCAAGGCCTCCCCGTTCTGACCGCGGGAATTGGTCCAAAGGCTCACATGACCGAGCGGGCCGCTGGACACGTGACTGAGCCTACTACCCAGGCACCTGACCTCGGCGGCGGTGTCCTTGAACCCAGGTCTTATCTGCGGTGGGATATGGCCCGAGACCTAGACCCCAAACCAGGGTTCGCGAAGGCGAACCTCGCGGACGGCCGGCCGGATTCCAAACTCCTCATGGGGCCGTCGCAGGGCCCGATCGGTCACTTGCTAAGTAAAGAGCCCGCCTAATTCGTCCCGGGTCCTACTAGCAAAGTGATGTGGACCTCAGTCCCCTCGCCTGTGAAATGGCCAGTGTCACCCGAAGAACAAGGTTGCCCGAGGCCTAGGTGAGGCGGGGTGCGTGGAAAAGCGGGGCCCCGCTCCAGCTGCTGAGCAAGCTGACGGTGAATCACAGTGCTGAGCAGGTAGAGCCCCTGTTCTTGACTGACTTCAGCGACCAATCGTACATAGTAGGTATGTGGCGACCTGCACCCTGTGGGTACAGGCCACGTGACTTGTTATCTTACTAAATCTACAACAGCCGTGAGGGGTCAATAGTGTCCGCGGGGCCCAAGAGACGGGCAGACGCTTGGCTGAGGCGGCACAGCCCGGAAGCGGAGGTGCGGGGGTTGGACCCAGGCGCTCGCCGGCTCTACCCGCAGGTCCTCCGCCAGGTGGCACTGGCGTCCTGAGGAGCTGGGGGGGGCGAGTCAACTGGGAGCACCGCTCCCCACCCCCACCCCCGTGCTGTGAGGGGTCACCCAAGCCCCAGTGACATTCCCTTTCTCTACTGCTTCCTGCTCAAAATAATGGTGACCCTGGAGTTTGGAGCCAGCGGCTTCCCATTCTCCCCTCCCATGCGGTGTCTTGAGCCCGTTACACCAGGGGCGGGCAGGTTGTCAGCACCAGGAAAAGAAAAGCGGAGGGAGTACCGAGCCTGGAAGCCAGAACGGGAAGAAAAAGGATGAGAAATGGGCAAAAGCCCAAAGAGAAACACCCACCCACAATTGAGCTCATTCAACACCAAGTATCCATGGAACACAAACTAGACGCCAGGCACTTGCGTAGGCCCTGGGGATCTAGGAGAAGTAGAAATCCCTGCCCTCGTGGAACTTCTAGTGCAGGAAAGAGACGACAAACAAGACAAACAACATTCTTATTGTATTATAAGTGACAGTACTACTGGGAAAAGCTAAAACCGCGGAGAGGGATAGGAAGGATCTAGGAGGTGGGGACAAATTTGCATAAGGGGCAGGTGAGACCTTACTGAGAAGTGACTTTGAAGGAAATGAGGGAAGAGCATCCGTGCAGAGAGCACAGCACATGCAAGGGCCCTGAGGTGGGCGGGAGCCTGCAGTGGAGTGAGTGTGGGTTTGAGTAGTAGGAGATGGTCAGAGAGGTAACAGCCACAAAAAGGACTTGGAATTTAATTCTGAGTGAGATAAGGCCATTGCAGTTTTCTAAGACAGCCTTTGCATCATCCGCTGCCCCCCCCCCCCAAGCCTCTGCTGTTCTTACCACGCTGGACACACCCCAGAGCTGGAAGGCAGTATGCTTTCTAGTCCCCAAAGCCCAAACCACACTGGCATCTCTGTCATCTTTGCGCAGAGAATGACAGCAGCCCCTGCTCAGGCCCTCAACACCCAGCCCCCTTCCTTCCACCTTGGTTCTCCTATTCCTGATCCCCAACCCATCCGGTGGCATCTTCAAGGGGAAAACCTGACCCTGACTGGTGTCGCCTTGCTTTGCATCATTCTCAGCCCAGGTCTCTGAGCTCCAAGACTGCCACGCAGGGTTGTGCAGGTGCTTAGATGGCCAGTGGAGTGAAATCGCCATGCTGTGTGTCCTGGCTTGGGGCTGCACACACAGGCAGTTTCCACAGCACAAAGAGGGGCCTGCAGCTTTGCAGACTGGGCACAGCCACTTCAGAACTCCCTTTCCCTGACTCCCAAAGCCGCCCATCAGCCCCATAAGGATGTCTGGTCCTCAGGTGGAGGGGCCCAGGAGACGTGGTCATCACAACATCCACTGCCTCACTTTCTCTTTAAATAAACTATTTTTCAGAGCAGTTTTAGGTTTATAGAAAAATTTGAAGTACAGAGAGCCCCTCCCCCGTCCACACACACACACACACACAATGTTTCCCTTATTATTAACATCTTAGTAGTAAGGTACATCTGCTACAGTTGAAACAATACTGATACTTTATTATTAACTAGAATCCATAGATTGTTAGGATTTTTTTTTAATTAAAGTTTGTTGGGGTGACCATGGTTAGTAAAGTTACATAGGTTTGAAGTGTACAGTTCTGTATTACATCATCTATATATCACATTGTGTGTTCACGACCCAGAGTCAGTTCTCCTTCCATCACCATATATTTGATCCCGTTTACCCTCATCTACCAGCCCCCGCCCTGCCTTTCCCTCTGGCAACCACTAAACTATTGTCGGTGTCTATGAGTTTTTGTTTCTTTGTCTTATTCCTTTGTTGTTTTCAGTTTTATATCCCACATATCAGTGAAATCATATGGTTCTCGACTTTTTCTGTCCAACTTATTTTGCTTAGCATAATAATCTCGAGATCCATCCATGTTGTTGTAAATAGCATTATTTCATCTTTTTTATGGCAGAATAGTATTCCATTGTGTATATATACCACCTCTTTATCCAATCATCTATCAAAGGACACTTTGGTTGTTTCCATGTCTTGGCCACCATAAATAAAGCTGTCATGAATATTGGAGCACATGTATCTTTACGGATAAGTGTTTTCAGATTTTTTGGGTAGATACCCAGGAGAGGGACTGCTGGGTCGTGGTAATTCTATTTTTAATTTTTTAAAGAACCTCCACACTGCCTTCCATAGCGGCTGCTATTCAGATTTTCTTAGTTTCTCCCTAACGTCCTTATTCTGTTCCAGGATCCCATCAAGGGTACCACGTGACACTTAGTTGTCCGCCTCACTTGTTAAATTGTGAAGATGCAGTATGAGAAAGGAAGTTAAAGAAGCCGTAATTGCTTATCTTTGGCTTTAAGCCTCTCCCTAAGTGCTAGGGCGGGGGGTTGCTCCTTGTGGCTGCGTTTCGGTGTCCTGCCTGACGGGTGGCAGTACCTGCCCCAGCCCTGTCCTGTATGGGAAGGAAGGAAAGTCAGCTAGGGCATTAGGCAGATGTGGCGCTGGGGTGGTTGGGACGAGGATGGCGACCGCTGGGGATTCCTGGGAGCCTCAGGGACCGCGCCCAGGCCTGCGGGGCGGGACCTGCAATTACACCGAGAAGCCACTAGGTGTCAAGATTCCCTCGGGCCTGCGTTCGGAGTCAGCGGGCTGGTTGACCTTGACATCTTTCTGGGCTGATGCTCAGAGATCCTTCAGCGCCCTCCGAGATCACGGTTTGCACCGAAATCATCGTTTTACAGATGGAAAGCTGAACTTCGGAGAGCAGGCGCTGGTCGACATTTGGGAGGGGGGGGAGGACTCGAAAAATGACAGAACATGACCCAGCCTACGCCCTCCTGGTGGGTAAAAGGCTCTAGACACAGGCAGTGTCTGAGTTTGAAACCTTCCTCTGCATCTTGTTACCTAGGAGACCTTAAGCCAGTTCCTTCTCCCTCCGAACACCTGTTCGGCCCCCATCTTCAAACTGCAGTGAAAATAATATATCTCATCGGTGTTGTGAATGTTAGATAAAGCAGAATAGGCGAGCTGATGGCGATGGCACAGCCTCATTAGCACAGGCATACACTCCAGCCACAAACTTGGCTGTGGGGGGAGCTCGACTTGCTTCATTGTCTAGAACAGCCTACTTTCTGACCCAAGCCCCCATTCCACGATTCCATAGGCTGGCACATCACAGGACTCAGTTTCAGAATGCTGCTCCTGTCCTCAGTCAGGACCCCTACAGGGACAGGGCCCTGTGGAAGACCCTGCTGGTCACTGGCCATAAGTCCACACTGGTTACTGCAGCCGCCTGGTCCCATGCCTCAGCGCTGCCGCCAGCCTCACTGGGCATGAGGGCCTCTTTGGCCAGCCTGCCTGGGGTTCTGCCACACCCCTCCTGCATAGCTCTCTGGGGGCTGGTGGGCAGCAGGCCCCGAAACTTACCACCTGCCTCTCCTACCCCAACCTGGGGGAATCTTCCCAGAATGCCTCATTATCCCCTGCTTCTCCTGGATACTTTGCATACAAGGGAGACCCCGTTCTCCCTCCTCCCCCACACACGCTTGTTCTCTTAAGGACTTGAACTTTTGGGAAAATCCCAAATCTGAAAGACCCACAGATACCTTCTGCTTTAAATCGTAGGGCAATGGGCCCACGCCGGCTCCTTCTTGAATAGGGAGAAGGAACAGATAGAGGGAGGGGAAATTTTTCAATATAGGCAGTCCCTGCTTTGCACGGTTCCAATATTCACAAATTTTAGTTACTGATCTAGTTAAATAACACCAGTCCCCCAACAAAACGGTTATTGGCCAAAATACTGTCAGTTACCACAGTATATTAATTGTAAGTATTTGCATCAAGTACGAACTTCTGTCAGCTCTTTAGTCCACAAATGACTACAAATAACATGTGCATCATGACCCATGACCATCACGTCCTTTCTCCCAAAGTCCACGGTCACCACCCACTGCGCACCTGGCACTCGTTCCCACACAGTCTGGAGCCGTGCTGTCTTCTGCGATGAACTCACTTAACTTCTGACAAAAATGCATCATGGAAGCAGGGAAGTGGCCAGTGGAGGTGAAAAGCAGCCAAGATAGGAAAAGCGATCGCGCTGGAAGTGACACTCGAGTGGCACAGTCATGGAGTCATAGAGCTGCCGGAGGGAATGTGGACACTGGCCCTGCTCCCAATGCTGAGAGGGGCAGCCAGAAGGGCCCAGTGGGGGTGACTTGTCGACATAAGTGAGGAAAGCGGGGGTGATGGGATGAAGGTGTCCCGAGCAAGTGGTGGCAGCAAAAACGTCACATTAAACAACAACTCTCAGAGACATTTCACATCATTGAATGTGCAAAGGATAAAATGCTGAAAGCTGACCCAAACTTAGAAAGGACTTTGACAATTCACCAAGGTAGGGAAAAGCTGCTTGCTCACTTTTGTAAATACCATGAGAAGAAGGCAAGGTGTGCTCAAACTACTCCTGGTAAGTTTATTATTATTATTATTATTTCTCTACATACTTATAACATAAGAAAATTTCTTAATGTTTTGAAGGTCATAGAACACTCATACTTTTTCCACTGATTACTTTTTCTACATGTTTGTTTAAAAATGTTTTTTACTGAGATAAAATTCACAAAACATAAAATTCACTACTTTAACCATTTACAGTATACAATTCAGTGGTTTGTAGTATAGTCACACTATCCTGCACCATCATCACCCATAAGATGGCTTTGCATGTTTTCAGTTGCACCATCATTTTTATAGTCCCACACTATCTTGCAGAGCAAGGACTGCCGTACTTCAAAATATCACCCCATCACACAAATAAGCAGCCCGGTAATTCATTCCTAGAGCAGGAAGTGGTGTGGTGTTCTGATCCCAGGCTGGGAGTCTCGGCTGTGCCACCACCCAGCAATGTCATTTTTAATGAGGCACGTAAACTCTGTGAGACTTGGTTTTCTCATCTACACATTAGGGCTAGTCAGCCATTTGTTCATTCAGTAAATTTTTATAGCGTCCCAGCTCTGTGCTGAGCCCTGTTCCAGGAGCTGGAGACACAAGACCTTGGGCTTCCTGGGTGCATGGTGGGGCTCCTACTCCTAGCAAGGTATGCATAGTGGATGCTTTCTGTGCTCACAAAAGAAAAACTCAGGTGACAAGGAGCCAGCAAGGGGACAGTCTGGAGAAAGGGTGGTCCAGGCATCTGCTTGCAAAACTCCTGTACAAATGGTAAGGGGTATACAGCTGTTTTGATTATCATAAATAGTAGTTCAAAATGTCCTACTTTTACCTGAGTATCCAAGTCAAATCCACTCTTTCTGCAACTTGTCAGCTCTCCTCTTACAGTGCCCTTACAGGGTTCACCCATTACTGGACAGGCCTCTTGTACATTTTGAATTATGTTAATGCCTTATCACTTGAGGCATTGGGGATTGATCATTAATAATAAATTGGTGAAATCCAGGAATCATAAAATATTGGTATTGGAGCATCTGTGCCCTTAATTTATTTTAACTTAAAATATATAAAAGAAAAAATACTCATATGTAAAAGAATATTTATTCATTTATTAATTGTACCAGAGACATAGCTTCTTTGAACCATCATTTAATCCATTTTCTAGTTGCTGAAGTTTGAAAACTAAAAAAAAAAAGAAAAAGGAAAAAAGATCTGTTTTTCCCAGACTCTCTTGCAGCTAGGATTCTGTTGGTAATTTGGTTTTGCCAAAACACATCCACACAAGTCTTGGGAGGTAATCTTTCCAAGGAGATTAAGAGAATGGTTGGGCAACCAGGCCCTGGTAGGTGTATGTGTTGACAGTAGCTGGACCCACATCCCACTGCGTGGTCACCTGCTTCAGGTGCAGGTGAGTAGACAGGAGCAATCCCCTGACTTCTGGATGACATCTGTGACAGTGGGCCTTAAAGCACAGGTCCAAGGGCAGCCCCTGACGTCTGCACCTCTAGCCCTTCCAGCACTTCTTCCTGCCCTTGACTGCCTAGATTAAATCCTTTTCTACTTGAAATACCTAGAGGGGACAGAAATAGGAGATGAGTATGGAGGGAGAGCCAAGGGCCTAAGTGGGCAAGCCAACGATGAGATGAGAAGCCATGGCAGTGTTGGGCAGAGAGCTGACGACTCTGACTTGTGTTTCTAAAGACTGTTCTCCTTGCACCTGGAGAACAGCCTGTAGTCAGCTGCCATGGGAGCCCAGATGAGGGTCAGAGGCATTTGAACCAGGGCTGAGGTGCAGGTGGAGAGGAGAGGTCAGATTTTGGAGATATGAGGAGAGTGGAAGGGTTTGCTGTTGGACCAGGCAGAGCTGTGAGGGAACGAGAGGCACCAACGGGTACCCCGAGCACCAAGTGAGCGGCGGGGGAGTTACTGAGAGGGGGCACTCTGGGAGAGGAAGGGGTTTGAGGAGAATCATGAGTTCACTTCAGGACAAAGAACAGGTGGGACAAATAGAAAACAAATTGCAAGGTGGTGACTTAACCCAGCCATAGATATAATCCCACCACACACAGGGTAGGGATTTTCAGAGAGGATTTTTCAGAAACAAGAGGCAACTATGTGCTGCCTCCCAGAAACCACTTTAAATATAAAGGCACCAATCAGTTAAAAGTGAAGGGTGGAAAAAGATACACCCACTGACACTGATCAGAAGAAAGCTGGAGTGGCTATGCTAAAATCAGGCAAAGGAAATTGTACAGCAAATTATACTGCTAAGGATAAAGGGGCATGTTCCCAAATGATAAAGGGGTCAGTTCATGAAAAGGACATAATGCCATATGTTTATGCATCTAATAAGGGAGCATCAAAACACATGAAGCAAAAACGATTTGAACTGCAAGGAAGAGAGACAAATGCATGACTATAATCCACATGCCTCTTTCAGTAACTGATAGAACAAGTGGCTAGAAAGCCTGTAAGGATGTGGAAGACTTGAACAGCAACTTTAAACCAACTTGGCCTAACTGGCATGTCCTAGACCCTGCACCCGACACGGAAGCCCTCCTAGGGTTCATAGTCATCAGTGCAGAGATATATTGAATGTCACAGGGCCAGGAAGTCACCTCAGGAGGGAGCGGAGCAAGAGCACAAAAGCCATCTGAGGGCTGATCAAGGCCACCACAGGATGAGGACCGTGAGCTGGTCACTGGATTTGGCCACGTGGAAACCCTCAGTGACCTTCACAAACGCGCTTGCCCAGGAATGTGGGGGTGGGTTGAGCGCCCACCCGATCAGTATGTTCAAGACAGGTGAGAAGCAGTCCCCACGAACTCATTTTCAAGAAGTTTTGCTGAAGAGAGCAGCAAAGAGATGAGGGGCTGGCAGGAAGGTGTGGCAGGGTTTTCTCTTTCTTTCTCTTGCGCGCACTTGTGCGCACATGCCTTTTTTAAAAAAAGATTTTTATTAAAGTATAGCTAACATACAATATTATATGTTTCAGGGGTACACCATAGTTCAACATTTATATACCTAAAGAACTGACCACCATGATAAGTCCAGCAACCACCTGACACTGTACCACACTATCACCATATTACCGACTATATTCCCTATGCTGTGCATTACATCCCTGTGACTTACTTGTCATGGAAATTTGAACCTTTTAGTCCCCTTCACCTTGCCCTGCTTTTTACATTTTTCAATTACAGTTGACATTCAATATTATTTTATATTAATTTCAGGTGTACAGCGTAGTGGTTAGACATTTATATAATTTACGAAGTGATCCCGACTTGTACTTCTTAATCCTGTCACCTTTTTCACCCAGCTCCCTACTTCCTCCCCTCTAGCAACCATCATCTTGTTCTCTGCATCTATGAGTCTGTTTCTGTTCTGTTTCTTCATTTGGTTTGTTCTTTAGATTCCACATATGAATAAGATCATATGGTATTTGTCTTTCTCTGTCTGACTTATTTCACTTATCATGAGACCCTCTAGGTCAATCCATGTTGTTGCAATCTCTTCTTTCTTTTTAAAGTAGGGATGCATTGGAACAGATTGGATACCACTGAGAAGAATTTAGGAGGGAGAGAATGTTTGGGAGCAAGAGGAGAATTTCAGAGGCGACATCCACGAGAGGGGTTGGGGGTCCAGCGCACCCAGGGAGCGGTGGCCTTGGCTGGGGACACAGACAGTTCTGACTTAAGGGAAGGGGCTGGTACCTCCAGAGAGGAGTGGCTAGGGCAGCGATGGGTTCAGAGGGCCTGCGGACAGGACATCGACTGTGAATTGTCCAGTTGGAGACAAACTTCTCTAACTTTATCAACGGGCGGTGGGGTACTGGCTGGGCCTCCGGCTGATATTCCCCTCTGGTCACTGCCATTGCTCGCTCTGTGAACCTGGACAAGCGACCCAGGTGACCTTGGGAAGGTGAACCCCGCGGCGTCACCCGGAGGGATGGTGCAACGTACTGGGGCGGGGCCTCCCGCAGCAGGAGGAGGTTCCGCTGTGCTTGTCTCCTCTGCACCACCAGGGGACGCAGGAGACCGCTCTGTTCCCGGCGTTTCCCCTCCCTCCCCACAACCACCCCCAGCTGGGCTCAAAGCCTCCAGGAGCCCTGTTTCTTTCCAGCCTTACTCTGATGCTCTCTTATGGAGGAAGCGAGACCGAAAAAGGGGTGGGTCCTGGGAGGAGCTTCATCAGAAGTCCTGTAGCCCAGTGATCGATAGGTGAGTGGAGTCCCACGCTGGCAGTAGCTGGGAAGGTCAAAATCCAAAGTGTGCCCTGTGGGCCGGCTGCTGCTGTCACCGCCAGCACCCCGTTGCCTGGCCATAAGGCATTGGATTCACAGCCATTAACCAAGCACCTGCATCGGCAAGACCCTGCTGGTGTTGGGAATGAGCCCATGGAATGAATGAATGAATGAATGAATGAATGAATGAATGAATGGGCAAGCCCAAAGTGGAACTCCAGGGAGAGGAGGAGAGATCCCAGGCACAGAACCTGAAGGTGCCCCCAGGGATGGAAAGGGGAGAGGGGGAGGGAGGGTGGAGATGAGACTCACCCCAGGGTTGGGACTTGAGGAGCCACCCAGTGCTGTAATTTAAGGAGAGGGGCCTGGAGTGGACGGGTCTCCTCCGTGTAGACAGTTCACAGCCAATTTCTGATAAAATACAAGTGCCTCCTTAGCAGTAACTATCATCCCCCATCAACTTAGAACAAAACTTCTCTCCAGTGCCCTCTGCCCACTGCCAATTGAAAGCTGATTCTACTATGGCCTACAGAAAACTGAGATGCCAATGGAACAAGTGGGAGGTGGGCCCCACCCACTCCCACCCAGGGTCAGCTTGGGGCACGATGGGGGGAGGGGCAGAGTCCTGCAGCAGGTGGCCAAAGGGGCATCTCACAAGAAGACCCCCTCACCTTTCAGCCCTGGGGCAGGTTAGCCAGCCCCAGGGGAGGAGTTTAGAGTGCTCAGCACCCTGTGTACAGTCAGCACTCAATAAATGGTAACCATTCTTATTGACTAAATACAGCAAACATCTTTAGAAAATAGAAATGCAAGCACTTTGGGTCAACGAATGAATCCTTGTAGATTGATCGTTCAGGTTCCTCTGATTTCCATTCTCTTAGAAATAAGCCCTTCAGTTCTGAACCTATCACACAGGGCTGCCAATCTGGACACTGCGGCTCTGCTGCCCTGGCTCAGGGCCAGGTTGCAGATGCTGGAGTCGCCTGGATGCCTGAGCGGCTGTGTCTCCAGGCCGGTGCTGACTCACCGTGCAGCCTGCAAGCAGCCTCTCTCTGTCTGTCAGGTCGCTGCTGGATTTCTGGGTCTCAGATGGAGTGCGGTCAGTTCACAGTTCACTGGCCTGCTCCTAATAGATTTTCCTCTTCATCCCTGTTCTTACCCCAAAGGCCATGGTGGTGGTGGGGGGGAGCACTTAGCAGCAAGCCTAGCATTGAGTGAGCAGTGTTAGCTGTTGATGGTGCTACGTATTATTCATTACTGTTAGATAATAGCACAAACTCATCGTAGTTGCTTCCAGTTCCTGGGAGGTTATTTCAATCTGCTTGGGCATATTATCCAAGAGTGGACTGGTGCAGGGCAGGAGGACTGGGTACTAATCTATCACCTCTTCCATTAGCTCCTTAAAGACAAGAATTGTCTAATTAGTCTCCATGTTCCAGCAGCCGCTGGAGCCTGGCACCTGGTAATTGAGCAAGGATAAGCACATTGTATGAGTCGAAGTTTTCCAAAGATGATTTGGGGACATCAAATCAGCCCATCATCCTTTCACCAATCAGGGCTCAGCTCTCTGACTGTGCACTCTGATATAAAAATAGCGTCTTTGGCCTCCCTTCCGCCACGCAATTTAAGAAGCAAGTTATGAGTTTGAACTACCAAAGGCCAATGAATGCTCCTTAAAAGAAATTGTCATCTCTAAACTAACAATGTGGGCCACTGGATTCTGGCCCTAGTGTCCTCTCAGTGTAACGAGGAGGTTCAGGGGGATGGGAGCCGGGGTGGGGGAACCTTAAACAGCAGTCATCTCAGCCTTCTGTGGACCCAGATACCCCGGCCCACGAATGACAGTGCCAACCCCAGCTGCGAGAGGAGCATCACTGTTCTAGGCGGATGCCCTCACATAGGTCCCACGGCCCTCACAGCATCCTGGGGACAATTATTTTGTCATTAGCAGCCAGGAACCACCACAGCTTGGCTCTACCCCACCGTTCAGGACTCCAGCTGTCACCTTCAAGCCCCTGCCTTTGTAGAGGTTAGTTCCTCGCTGGGAATGCCCCCTCCCAAACTCCCTCTTTCCAGCCTAGCTATGTGACAGGCCTGGACGCGCCCCTCAGCCCCTCCCCCGCTGATAAATGTCCTTACTCTCCATCTATACACCTAATAACATATATGTCATGACTATATTTTAGCACTTAACACATTGTAGTCATTCATTCGTTCAATGAGAGAACACGGCTTAAGGGTTAGAACAACGTTGGGCACAAACTAAGTGCTCAAAAAACATTAGCTCGCGTCGTTAATACCATTAATTCATTCAGTATTTATGAAGTCTCAGCTCCCACCTGTTTGCTGCCGCCAGTGCAGTAAACAGGACATACCTAGCTCGGATGCCAAGTTCCCATCTTTAAGGGATTGCAGCGCCTAGACCGAGGGGCACCGCCCAGCACTGGGACTACAAGTCCCAGAAAGCTGCGCGGCTGCGTCGCCGGGCGCGCGCGCATGCGCGACGTCGTGACGCCAGGGCCGCGAGCCCGCGCCAGTGGCTGCGGCGGATCGCTGGCGAGCGGGGCGGGGCTAGCTGGCGGCGGCCTTTAGGGCGGAGCCGGTGCCCGCTCGCTTCAGTCGGCCGCAAGCTAGCGGCGGTCGGCATCTGGTGCCGGTTTCTCGTTTGCCCGCTCGATCTCGCGCAGTCCGGTCGCCTTCTCAGCGCTGCCTGCAGGTCCCAAGCGCGGCGTCATGTCGGAGCCCGGGGGCGGCGGCAGCGAGGACGGCTCGGCCGGCCTGGAGGTGTCGGCCGTGCAGAACGTGGCCGACGTGTCGGTGCTGCAGAAGCACCTTCGCAAGCTGGTGCCGCTGCTGCTGGAGGATGGCGGTGAAGCACCGGCCGCACTCGAGGCGGCGCTGGAGGAGAAGAGCGCCCTGGAGCAGATGCGCAAGTTCCTCTCGGACCCGCAGGTCCACACTGTCCTGGTGGAGCGCTCCACGCTCAAAGGTGCGGCGCCGGGCCCGGGCTGCAGACGTCCGCAGGCCGCCCCCGCCTCGCTCCCGCCACACCCCTCCGGGCGGGAGCCCCCGGGCGCCCCTTCCGGGTCGCGGGGAGGATGAGGGTACTTCTGTCTTGCCGTCACCCACAACAATAGGATCGCTTTGTCTGCTCGGGCCTCAAGATGGCCGAGTTGGGTGGAGACAGCGTCTCCCAGGCTGAGCGCGGGCGGAGGCCGCATCCCGGCCTCCAATGTCACATGAGCTTTTCGGTTTCGTTTTGTGTCCAGGCCAGGCCGGCCTCCGGAGGGATGTGTCCGCGGCAGACCCGTGGAGCCGTGGACAGCTGGGGTCTGGCCCTCCGTGTTTTGGGCGTAGGGGGAGGTCCAGGCGGTCGGAGCCGGAAGAGCCGTGGCCGGCTGGCATCTCAGCACCTGCCTTGTGCGGGCCCAGACGCCCCCGGAGTGACAGGCCTGCGAGGCGGGCATCACTTCTAGGTGGATGCGCGCAGGCAGGTCTAGCTCTTGGTCCTCACAGCCCAGTGGGTCTGTCTCCCCTTTCACACATGAGGAAACAGGCTCGGGTGAGCCAAGGTCTCCAGCTAATCCTCGTGCTTGGAGTAGACTCCACAGCTCAGCCCCCTGCCCACTGCTCGTTTTCGCTAACCAGACCTGATGTTTGCATAATGTTTGGATGATCCCAGTAATGACCCTGTGATATTTGAGCCTATTTGACAGATTGTTTTTAAAAAGGGAGACTCAGGTTAGGCACCTGGGGGAGGGTGGGTGCAAAAGGTCTCCTCAAATGTTGACCTCCCAAAAGCAAGGCTAGATTACCCTTGAGCGGGGAGTTTGCCCTCAGGGAGGGTTTTGCGTTGAGCCTAAGACACAGCATGTCTGACAGCCCACGGATAGGTGTGGCACTGTCCATCTGGAAACGCAGAGATGATGGCTAAGTAAATTTTAATGTTAGTCCCCAGCGATTGTGCATTGTCTGAAAATGCTCCCCAGCAAGCTGTGTATAATCTCAGAAAGCTGTGTGGACTGGCAGTACGAGAACCTATACTGTCTGCCTCACCCCGTCACACTGAAGTTTCTTTCTGATAATTTGTTTCTTTCAAAGGCTCTTCTTAACTCAGGAGATGCTTCGTTGTAGCCTCTGTTTCTTCTGGAGGGGTGGAGGGTCAGAGACTGAAAGATTTCTCTTAGATCCACATGGAATGTTGAAGCAAATAAGCCATTTGGGCATGTTCAGAGTATTAATGTATCAACGTCTAGGATTTTTTCTTATGTTTGGGTTTATGTTTTCCTGAGTGACAATCCACTAGTGGTTTTAAAAAAAATTAACTCACCTACTCTTTTTCAAAAAGAGTTTATAGTCATGGTAGAAAATTTAAAGTATACAGATAACAGATAAAATTAAAATCGCCTGGAATCCTTCAACCCAGATAAAAGCACTGTTCGCATTTTGGCATCGTTCTGGTTATTTTTCAATGAATACACATTTTATTACAGTACGTTTTAATCTGTGTTAAGTTAAATGTATTTTGAGTAGTTTGACCTTGACTAATTCTTGATCATATTTTCATTGCACAGTTTCCGTATTGAAATCAGCGATTTCTACCTTGGGTCTCAGTTTCTTTTTATAGAAAAAAATGTGTGTTTTCTTGATGGGTGTAGAAGTGAATCTCCAGGCATCCAAATCTTGGCTCCATAATGACTTGCACTTTTGAGCGTTGACTAAGGAATGAGACGGTCTAAAATTGAAATCCTACCTCATTCCTGCATACATAAAAATCCCTGAAGTAGTTCTAGTAATTCAACCGGTCTGTAATTTATTTTTCACTTACAGAAATCTAAAGAAAGGCTGGGTGGTCCCATCAGTCTTGTAGCATCCTGGCTACACTAGAATAATTGAGGTAGAAGAGGTACAGACCCAGGTCACTCAGTAGGAGGGCTTGCTCCTGGAGGGGTTATGGGTTAGTGTTGGTTTCTGTATGTTTAAGCCAAAGAGGAGCATCCAGTAGTAACTGCAGTGAAAAGGTAGGAGTACGTTATAATATGGAAAACAACTCTGAATTATTTAAACTGAATAAACACCATCACCAACAATGAAGTCATATGATTTACTTAACGAACGGGAAATTCCTTTTATTTTATGCCCCTCTGCCTTTTTCTGGAAAGAATTTTCCAAACATTTGTAATTGAATATAGAAGCATTTTTATATGAAAATATATATGTATATATATGTGTGTGTGTGCATATATATTTATATATTTATACATTTTTTACCCCAAGCTAACTATAAACTTTTTTTTGTTAAAGTATAGTATTCCTTAAAATGTAGAATAAAGGTTGTAAATTTAACAGTTGATTTTGCTAGTGAAGAGTTGGTGGGAAAGGAATGTTCAATTCTCGCTCCTTATTTTGAAGAGAGGAGCCTCCGTTCTCTAATTGCGGGCGTGTAGAACGTTGTTTTCTCCATGGTGGACTTCTAAAATTATGCCCAGGTAGGGGCTCGTTAGTTAATAGGCATTTCACAGTGTTAATGATGTTTTGTAGCACTTCTTCCTGAAGTGCAGTTTTGGTGGTTTCATCCCGGTGAGAGGTTGGATGGTGAAGGTGGGGACAGGTTCCCAGTGCTGCAGGTGCACTGGTGGCTCCAGGACCAGCCTCTGTGCTCCACCTAGTTGGTGACCAGGCTGGGATCAGGTGCTGTGGGTTTTGTTTGTAAAACAAACCCCGGTGAAAAACTAACTTAGAGCTTTGAGACTGAAACGAGTGGCTGCTTTTATTCAGTACTTACTCTCAGCTTAGAATTAGAGTTTTTCTTGAGATGTATAATATAGGGGATTTTATTTCTTCGTTAGATGGCTAGCGACTGGAATGTGAAAGAAAACTACAACTTTTAGAGAACCCAGTTTCTCAGAGGATGGTGTGGGAAACTTGATGGGGAATTTTTTGATAGATTTTTTAAAATTATTTTTCTGAGGACTTAATTTCCCTAATGGACAAAGAAACGCAGTCGGTTGATGACTGCGAAGTACTTGTTTCTGGTGTATGCTCGGCGCCCAGAATGGTTACTGCGTTAACCGGGGCGATTTTCTGTGACTCCGTGCTGCCTGGCACACTAGGCCAGGAGTCCCTCGACCTGCGTTCTTACTGTGGGCTGTCACACTGGAGGCGGGGCCGCACGCCCTGCATAGGACAAACCGGTCTGCAGCAAGGTTCGTTTGACTGTGCAGTATAGCGTAGTAAATGAAATTTATATACAGCAAAGGGAAAACAGTCATCTCTTCTTTTAAAAAGTAAAAGCGTGGAAATTCTGTTCGTCAGCATCACGGAGGACCAGACTGGGAGCGGTGGAGAGATTTTAGCCCCACCCCCCGTGCCGTGAGAGAGGAAACCGGAACCCAAGATTTTAAGATCCAGTTGATGTTTTAAGTAGGATTCTGAAACCAAAAAGCCAAATTTCTCTGTTCAGTTCTTTGGTCTCCATTAAAGTAGGAGTGTTTGTTTTCATTTGTTTCGTATCAGTTATTTCTTTTGAATTAGTAGTAGCCTTAAAAATATTAAATCATACGTCCCTTAGGCATTAATAGCTTACTAGATTTTTCAGTTATTTCTCTTTTTTCTGTAAATACCAAGATTAACCCCAGTTTTACAGCATCTACAAGTATTATGTGGGGTTTAACCCTCCCTTCATGTTCCTAACCTTGTCACATGGGAGTGTTCAGGTCGAAGGGAAAACTCAGACTTTCTCAGCAGCTTTTAGCCTCGTCCCAGAGCAGGGAGTGGGTGTGGCAGAGAAGTCACAGACCCTCAGAAGGAAGACGAAGGATGGACCTCAGGGTGACAGGAGACAGCACCAGAGACAAGAAAGGGGGAAACTAAAGCAGCCACTCGGCAAAAGGGGAGGACGTGTATGGCAGCGAACAACCAGAATCTGGGGTGTTAGCCTACTTTTTATTTTAAAAGGGAAAGATGGAAGGTAGAGAACCAGGAACATGTAACCAGTGATTTGGTAGTGTGTGGGGGCAAAGAAAATGCCTGGCTTCATTTGCTGGGCGGAGAAGAGACTTGCCCCGTGGCTGGGAGGGAAGGGAATGAGGGAATGACCACGGGTGCCGGGGGCCGGGCAGCCTCGCCTGGGCCTTGCCAGTTTGCTCCGTTCCTTTTCCAAGTGCACATTCATCAGACTTTGTGGAAATGCGCCGCTCTCCCTAGGGGAGGCAGTACGAGTCTTACAGTGACCGAAGGTGCATCTTTTTTGATTTCATTAAAGGAGGCATAATGCTCACCTAATTCACAATGTAACGACACAAATCACTCGTAGTTTGCAATCAATTAGTCCTTCAATAGAAGTATGCGCAGATTAGTGCTAAATGACACTTGGAACATCTCTAAACACTTTGAACAGCTCTAGAAATTCTATAAACTCTCAGAAGTTAGCCAAAGAAATGTCCACGGGTTGTGGGTATCAGTATGGCTTGCAGCAGAGGGACTCATGAGGCAGGCCCAACACTTTCTGTCCTGGTCCTGGGTCCTTTGACCGTATTAACAGGCAGTGCTGGTCCGTTCTGTATTAACCAGTAGCTTCAGCAGCGTTAGGAAAGTGATGCAGACTTGACTGAAAGAGATTACCTGATAAAACATGCAGGTTGTGTTTGTATATAAGCCTCCAAATATAGCAGGATCAATAGCCTGGTTATTAAGCCTTAACTGTCAAGTATCTTTCCTCCTCTGAACAATTTTTAATGTTTCTGCAGAAGTAGAATGTCAAATTATTGTTATTTGGAAGAGGTTATCATTTACAGAGAGGCAAAAAGGTTATTTGATGACAGTTTATAAAACAATGTCAGAGTTTCTTTATATGAGAGTCAGACATACTCAGACTTCATTTGATCTCTATATTTATGGGGAAAAAGCATTAACAAATCCAAGGTGTATTCCATGACTGATCAATAATGACCTGCGTGACTTATTGTCAGAGACACGTTAGAATTTTACCAAGCAGGGGAGCACCTTCTTGCGGCTCTGCATCTGAGGATTGCGTCACCGGGTGTGCCTTGCTGGGCCGCAGTCCTGCTGCAGTGCCGTCTTCCTCCTGTGACTCACCACCTGGCACCCCGCCAGGCCCAGTCCCCAGCCCGTTCGCATTAGGAAGTACAGGCAGCCTGCACCTCCAGTCTGTGGGATTTTATTTGTGTAGATGATGAATCTTTATCTGAGGAAGAAATGATTCGAAGTTCCCATTTTCAGTTATGTCAGTGATTTCCTTTGGTGATTACAGAATATTACTTTCATTTTCTGCATATTGTTTGGGTGTTATTTTGATGGTGTATTTTATGTAAATTGTAGAACAGTATTATGGAAAGTTCAGAAAATTTAGGGATAAAATATTTCATAATTCCACCCCCCTGACAACTCTTTTAGCTTGGCGGTATGTCCTGATACTATGTGTACTTGTGCTTGCATTTTATGGCTTGCAATTATATGCGTGGTTGGTTTCAGGCAGAAGGACTTATCTTGTGGTATATCCACATTTCAGTAGTTATAAAACTTAATTGATTTGATTAGTTGGTATTCT
Organism: Rhinolophus sinicus; assembly: GCF_036562045.2. Classification (NCBI taxonomy): domain Eukaryota; kingdom Metazoa; phylum Chordata; class Mammalia; order Chiroptera; family Rhinolophidae; genus Rhinolophus; species Rhinolophus sinicus. The sequence continues at coordinate 3,086,877 of NC_133753.1, read as the reverse complement.
GTTTTTTAGTTAGTCATTAGTTTGAAAAACAGCTTGTAAGTACCTGGCATACTAGAATGTTCTACCACCTTCTCCCCTTCTAAAAATTAATACGAAAAACAATATTTTGGAAGAGTTATTGTCTTAGATATACTAATTGTGTGAATTTTGTATTTGTTTCTCATCTTAAAGCTAATGAAGCAGATTAGCTTTTGTGCAGACCCTATACCCTCAGATTTCCTAGTTTTTAGCACTTAAAGAAACTGGACAGACCACCTAATTTAATACCCCACTCCCTCTGCTGCGCACTTTACAGCTCACGAATTTGAAGCCCAGAGGAAGAAAAATCACTTTCCCAAGATCACTTAGCTAAGTCTACTGCCTTGGCTGTTACATGACAACAGAAAAGGGAAGGCCAACCCTGTGTGTATCTTGTTAATTTACTCCTTAGATAGTGACTTTGGCAAACGCAGGTATTCCACCTACTGTGTCATTGCAAAGATAATTTGACTAGAGCATTGAGGCATCTAGTGGGTTAGTGCTAGATCTCCAGGTTTGGATTATGTCCCATTCTTACACATTTTTAATTTTTCAATTTTGATTTTTAACTATTTAGAAACTTTGTCTACATGCATCTTGAGCTGTCTTACTATTAAATTCAGTAGACTTTTTAAAATGACTGCTGTGTGTGGTGTTTGCTGTGTGGGATCCAGCAGGGTCCCTGCCTTCCAGAAGCTCACTGCTGGGGAGAAAGAGGAGTCCATAAGTGGACCCCAGAGCAGGGCCTGAAAAGCGCCACAGGAGCAGAGGGAATGGTTAGGTAATGCAGTTTGGTTTTTTCGTTTGTTTCAATAACATTAGTGATGCAGCTCTTTTTTTTAATTTTATTGGGGAATATTCAGGAACAGTGTGTTTCTCCAGGGCCCATCAGCTCCAAGTCATTGTCCTTCAATCTAGTTGTAGAGGGCACAGCTCAGCTCCAAGTCCAGTTACTGTTTTCAATCTTAGTTGCAGGGGGTGCAGCCCACCATCCCATTCGGGAATTGAACCAGCAACCTTGTTGTCAAGAGCTCGCACTCTAACCAACTGAGCCATCTGGCTGCCCCTCCGGCAGCTCAGTGGCAACTCGTCTTCAGTCTAGTTGTGGAGGGCGCAGCTCACTGGCCCATGTGGGACTCAAACCGGCAACCCTATTGTTCAGAGCTCGCGCTCTAACCAACTGAACCATCCAGCTGCCCCCCGAATGCAGTTTCTTGATAGCAGTTTTCTTGTTGGGGGTTTGCCCTGGGGCGCCTTGCTGAGGGAGGGGGCCGGCCATGTACTGGTGAGGACCCTGGGTTTGGAGTCACAGACTTCTGAATTCTCACTTTGTCCCATTCCAGCTACATGGCAATTTACCTACATTCCTTACTTGGAAAACTGGCATAGTAACAGCCATGCCAGCCCCCATGGGTTAAAGGTGTGCCACACCTAAAGTACTTAGTAAAATGTCTGTCACATAGTAAGTGCTGAGTAAACAGCTGCACAGAACAGGCGGGGAGGTGGGTGGAGGTGACTTCTGTGTTTGGAGCACGGGATGAGACGGTGGGATGGCGCGGGCAGAGCGGGCTGTAGGGGGCACCTAGCACTGCCCGGCCAGGCCCTGAGGTGGCACTTCTCTGCGTCCGCTCGGTTCACCCTCCCAAAACACTGGCTTGCCGGTGCTGCCCCGATTTGCAGACAAGGAAACGGAGGTCAGAGCTGTTAACCACCTTGCCCAGGATCATGCAGTGAAGAGGTGCCCCGTCAGAAAAAATGGGTAGAGCCAAGTCAGAGGGGTTTAAATGTCAGGTTGGGGGTGGGGTGAGCTAATCATTCTGTAAGCAGTTGATAAATTAAAAATTGGAAATGTTGACAGGGATTTGATGCAATATCTATTATGATTTGTAGAGGACGTTGGTGACGAAGGAGAAGAAGAAAAAGAATTCATTTCCTACAACATCAACATAGACATTCATTATGGAGTTAAGTCCAACAGGTGAGTAGTGTGAAAATACCGTGATCTTGGGCGCTGCACTTGCCAGAATTAAATGTCAATCTTAACTGACTCAAATGAAGACATTAAGAAACATTCAAAAGATTTCTGGTCTCTAAATTCAGTATCTTAGCTTTGATTTCATATATTCAAATTAAGAGGGTTTCTAAGTCAGTATACATTCTAAAATATTTTTACTTTTATTGCCATGTCATAGTACCCATTTTAGGTTATCTAACAACACTCAGATTATGTCTGGATTTTCATAATTATAAATAACTAGTGAATATTCTTCAGTACAGTTGTGGTTCTTTTTTAGGATAAATCCCTAAAATTGCATTCCAGGTTCAGATGCAATGCTTCATTAAAGTTTTTAATACATGTTACCAGATTTTCCATCTTCCAGAAACATTGTGCCAATTTATACTCCAGTAGACATAAATTTAAATATATAAACATTATAATCGATTCTGCATTGGCTTTTAAAACCTTTTTATTTTGAATAATTTCAACTCTTACAAAAGAGTGACACGAATAGTTTCTTGAACTACTAGAGAGCAGTTGTGAACATTTGCACCATCATTGTTTCCTGGACCATTTGAGAGTCGGTTATGGACAACCTGCCCCCTTTCCGTAAATGCTTCAGGGTATTTCCTCAGAACAAGGACATTCTTGTTCATACTGGTATCAGTATAGGTGTCAACCTCAGGAGACGTAATGTTGGTATCATACAAGTCAGGGACAGCACGTATTCAGATCGTCTCAGTAAGGTTCTTTACAGTGATTCCCCTGTGATCCGGATTCAGTTCTGTGTCTGTTGTCTTTTTGTGTCTTTCATGACATTGATGTTTTCGATAAGTATAGACCAGTGGTTTTATAGAACATCCTTCAATTGGTTTTGTCTGATGTTTGTGCATGATTAGATTCAGTTTCTACATTTTTGGCAGGAATACTATTGCAACTCAGTTCCTTCTCAAGTCAAGGAAGCCTCATTGACTCTTTAAATAATACTAAGTATTATGTATAAAGTACTGGCCTGGGATGTGGAAAATTCAAATATTCATTTTCTTAAAGCTATTAATTCAGCCATCTTTGAGCACCTGTTATGTGTATGATATCGCCATAGGTATGCAAAAAATGAAAGCTAGTTCCTGTTTCTAAGAGGCTCGTGGTCTTTGGGGAATAGAATGGTAGATACACAACTAACTGTAATAGTTGACAAAAATCTACCGTGAAACATGGAGATTAGAGAGACTGCTTCTGATTAGGGAAGGCCCCGCGGAGGAAGTAATGCTGGAACTGAGTTTTGAGGGTAACTTGGAATTTCAGCAGATGAATATAGATTTCTTAAGCAAAAACACAAGCGCACATGACACGTTTAGAGAATGGGACATCTAGCTTAAGTAGTGCCTCAGGGTGGGGAAGGGGTGCATAGCAGGAGATGGAGCTGGCAGAGTTGGTTTAGGCCAGGCTGTGGGGATCCTGGAATGCCCACTTGTCACTTTAACCTATTGGTGACTTTTGTTGTTCAAGCTGATATGTGACTTAGTGCCATCAATGAATGCTATAGATTATTATAAGACCAGAGCTAAGCACATTGTGGCTTGTAACTTGCAGTTGCCAGGGAGGTTAGTTTTAGTGAGGCCAAGATTATAAATTTAACCAAGATATGGGACAAATAACTGCCTGGTTTCATGGTCACATGCTATAACCATAACCTTGATTTCATAGTTCTCACGTAAGTAAATGAGTAAAGAAAAATGAGCAATATATTTCACTATTAGAAAAGCAACAATTTATTCATAATAAGATTTTAAAATTAAAACATTCATATGAATTTTTAATTTGTATGTAACACAAAGAAGGCTGCAGTTGTTAAGACTGATTAGGAATGAGACTTCCTGTTCTACTTTCTTCTTGTGCTTTCTTTTAGCTTGGCGTTCATTAAACGTACTCCAGTAATTGATGCAGACAAACCAGTGTCCTCCCAGCTCCGAGTTCTCACACTCAGTGAAGACTCACCATACGAGACCTTGCATTCTTTCATCAGCAACGCGGTGGCGCCTTTTTTTAAGTCCTACATCAGAGAGTCCGGCAAGGCAGACAGGTAAAAACTGTGTTTCTGGTTGGTTTGGATCGTATTTCACTTAGTGTTTACCAGACACTGGGAGATGTAAAATTCAGGAATTGGGACGGTAAAGCTAACAAGCCAAGAGGGTGTAAATCCACTGCATTAAAAAAATGTATATTCTTAATACTTGACCTAAAATAAGAACATCTCTTTGGAGGCCAATAGTGCACTCAGTTTGGAGGTATTTCCTATCTTTTTAGGGATGGTGATAAAATGGCTCCTTCGGTTGAAAAAAAGATTGCAGAACTTGAAATGGGACTCCTTCACCTGCAACAAAATATTGAAATTCCAGAGATCAGCCTGCCAATTCATCCAATTATTACAAATGTTGCAAAACAGTGCTACGAACGTGGAGAAAAGCCGAAAGTCACAGACTTTGGAGAGAAGGTGGAGGACCCCACGTTTCTGAATCAGCTGCAGTCTGGAGTCAACCGCTGGATCCGAGAGATTCAGAAAGTAAGAGCGCAGATTGAAAGGATCGTGTACAGTGTCTCTCTCTGTGCTGTCTGTGAGCAAACTGGTCCCAGAGTCTGTCAGTGAGGTCAGTGCTGCGGTGACTATTAGCCGTGCTACTGTTGGTCCCGGGGGAGCCCCGCAGAGGACGACACGGGCCAGGGGTGTGAGGTTGTGTACTTACTAACCCTGACGCGCTCATCTCAGCCACCTCATACCTTTGATCTCAAGTTAAACCACTTACAAGTTACAGGGAAGCAAATCTACTTGAAATATAAACAGTGCAATTAAATTGTAATGCATGTGTTTAGTTAATGATACTTAGTCTATCTTTGTTTAAATAGTAAATACTCTTGAATGTTATTTTTTCTTTAAAGGTGACCAAACTTGATCGAGATCCTGCCTCAGGAACTGCTTTACAGGAAATTAGTTTTTGGCTGAACTTGGAACGTGCGTTATATCGCATACAGGAGAAACGAGAGAGCCCAGAAGTTCTCCTTACTCTGGATATCTTGAAACATGGCAAGCGTTTCCATGCCACCGTTAGTTTCGACACTGATACAGGTGAAAACTAGAACTAATAATCTGGTCGAGTAATTAATCTGGCTTTTGTGAGATCTTACTGATAATTTAGATGAAAATGAACAGATTCACCATCTTTCCTGACCGTTTCCTCTCTTGCATCTGTCTCATCCCCCCCACCCCCCCCAGTTCTAGATAATGGAAATGACTTTTCCACACCCCTCCCTTCCCTTCAGGGGTTTTGAGAACATGAGCCAGTTTCCAGGCCTGAGTATAGAGAGCCTTGGGAGTTTCCCTCCTGTTCCTAGTTCCTTGGTTCCTCGAGCAGGCTGTGCTTTCTCAGTGTGAAATCGCTGTGCTTCTGCCAGTCCAGGCAGGAAGATGGTTTACATCAAGCAGAAGTTACTTGGTGCGCAGGGCCGTGGAAGGAGAGCAGCCACTACTTACTTTCTCTTCCTCCTTTGACCTGCCCTTCCCTGCTCATCGCCTTCCTCCCTGCTCTGCAAAGTGGGCGAGGGGAATTTAGTTTCCCGCCTGGGCGACAGTGTGAGTGACGCTGCGTTAGCACACAGTAGGCACACGGACGATGGAGCGACCTGGCACGGTTAGCATTTCTGTACCACTCTGTGCCCACAGAGATGTGTTGGAATGAGTAGGCAGGGCTGCAGTAGTTGTCGTGTTCTTTTCCTTTCCTGCCAAAAAAGGCGTGGTGCCCACATTCTAAATGTTAGAGGAAGTTCCAGGTGGAAAGTGTCCTGTTACATTGATTACACTGCACACCTTACCTGAGCATTCACTGGGGCTGAAAAGTATGTCTTGACTTTTTTTTGTAATACCTCTGAAACCTTTATTTCCTTCCTAATACATTTTTTTTAAATCTAATGTCAGAGGAAATCAAAAAACAGACTCGGACCCAGGTGCTTGATGATTCTGTGTCCATAACACACTCACCTACCTTGAGCCATGGGTATATAATTTAAATTTTAGTGTGTTTAAGGAAGATACAATTCTAGTTTTTCTAAACTCAGATAATATAGAAAGCAAAAAAAGATGAAATATGAGGATACCACCCACAGCCTTTAGCGTGTATGAATTGATTGATTTGCTTTAAAAAACAAAAGTGAGACCATACTAGGCCCATCCTGTTATAACACGGGTTTGTTTTCAAATATCAAACAATTTCTGTCACTAAATCTTCTATAACATCAAAACGTCCCATTGTGAGGATACATTTTAGTTTACTCACCCAGTATTAAGTCTGTATGGAATATCCTTTTACTACCTTATATCCTTTATTACCCTATTTTTTTTCCCAAAATTTTATTGGGGAATATTGGGAGACAGTGTGCTTCTCCAGGGCCCATCAGCTCCAAGTCATTGTCCTTCAATCTAGTTGTAGAGGGTGCAGCTCAGCTCCAAGTCCAGTGGCCGTTTTCAATCTTAGTTGCAGGGGGCGCAGCCCACCATCCCATGCGGGAATTGAACTGGTAACCTTGTTGAGAGCTCACGCTCTAACCAACTGAGCCATCTGGCCGCCCCTCCGGAAGCTCAGTGGCAGCTCACTGTCTTCAATCTAATTGTGGAGGGCGCAGCTCACTGGCCCATGTGGGAATCGAACTGTCATCCCTGAGGTTCAGAGCTCGTGCTCTAACCAACTGAGCCATCTGGTCACCCCTACCCTTTTTTTTAATTGAGGTGAAATTGACATGTAACATTATATTATGGTTGTATTACTCTATATCAGGGGTGTCAAAACTTTTTTCAATGTTTGTTACCAAGGGCCATATGCGGTAAAATACACAAACAGCCCGGGCACTCACTTGAGGTGAAGTACGTATTGCCTCACCTGGTTTATTTAAGTAAACTAAATATATTTTTGGAATTTGCTGTGGGCCAATTAACAATGGATTGCGGGCCGCAGTTTTGACACCCCTGCTTTGTATCAACACTGTTAACTGTTTCTCTGTTAAACTAGGTCTCAAACAGGCTTTGGAAACTGTGAATGACTACAATCCTCTGATGAAAGATTTTCCTCTGAATGATTTGCTGTCTGCCACTGAGCTGGACAAAATCAGGCAGGCACTTGTGGCAATTTTCACCCACCTGAGAAAGATCCGAAACACAAAGTATCCCATTCAGAGGGCGCTGCGTTTGGTGGAGGCCATCTCAAGAGACTTGAGCTCTCAGCTACTCAAAGTGCTAGGCACTAGAAAGCTGATGCATGTCGCTTATGAAGAATTTGAAAAAGTATGTTTTCATGTATCAGAAATTTACCTCAGGGCGTTGAGATGAAACCGTGCTCTAATAATAAACTTGCTTTCTTAAATTACATCCTAGGTTATGGTCGCCTGCTTTGAAGTTTTCCAGACTTGGGATGATGAATATGAGAAACTGCAGGTGTTGCTGAGAGACATTGTCAAAAGGAAAAGGGAGGAAAACCTGAAGATGGTGTGGCGGATCAACCCGGCTCACCGGAAGCTGCAGTCTCGCCTTGACCAGATGAGAAAATTCAGACGCCAGCACGAGCAGCTGAGAGCTGTCATCGTCAGGGTCCTGAGGCCACAGGTAGGACTCCCGTTCTGAAAATTCCTACAGGCAGTGTTCTAATGATGCACGCTTTTTTTTCAAGAATTAACTACTTGTTTCTATTTTGCACTGTTAAGTACTTCTTCAGCTTTATTTCCATCTTGTCACTGTCATCTTTGAGATCGAGTGATTGTGTATTATATTGTTTCAATCCAAATCTTTTAACATTCTCTGCACATTTATTCCCACCCCCAAATTTCATGGACTCTAGAGCCAGACTTCCTGGGTTTTAACCTGTGACTCCACCGTTTAACTAGCTGTGTGACTTGGACACAGTGTTTAACCTTTTCTCCAGATTCCTCATCTGCAAAATGGGGGTAATAATTGCATGTGTTTGAGATTTAGTGAAAGAGTTAAGTGACTCATTTTCATTGTACCTGCTTTTTTTCCTCTTCTTCACCAGTGCTTTTCTTCCCTTAAAAAATCTAGTCCAGAAATGTAAGATGGATTGAGATATGTAGGTAGAGGAATTGATAGAGAGATATGATAAAGCCAATATATAGCAAATGTTAATTAACTGGATGTTAGTTATAGGCCCTAGATAGGGGTATAGGTGTTCAGTCTGTAATACTTTCAACCCTCCTATGGTTTGAAAGTTTTGTAATAAATTGTTAGGGGAGTGTCCAATCTAGAAATCATGCCATCTAGGAAGATCCATTTACAGGTTGGGGTGCCTACTGTTCAGGGTTGAGTAATTGTTAATAACGAATCCTCAGCATGTCTTCACTTGGTGCGGTACATTGGTACTAACATACGTGCACGTGTATGGGGCTGGCTTTTAATGTTTTACACTGAGAGTTTGAGACTCGTGCTGACTCCTAGCCTAGGGTTTCTTAACCCCTCTCGCCATGTATCTCTTCTCATGTATCATTTTTTTAAAGAACTTTGTATGTTTTCTTTGTTTTTCACATCACGTGGTACACAGCCTTTATATCAGTAAAGTTGTATAAATCTACGTATGTGTATGTTCTTAGTGTGTTTTATTGGCATGTTTAGTCAGCTCATTCAGTATAATTATCGATGTGGTTGCATCCAGATGTGCCATTTCCTGTTTGTTTCCCACCCAGCTCATTTTTTTTGTTCTACTGTCTTCCAGCTCCCTTCTTTTGTGTTAGGTTTAGTGTATCATTTTAAGTTCCTCGCTAGACTTGTAGCTATATGTCTTTGAATTTTCTTTTTAGTGATTACTCTTGGGATTACAATATGCATCTTTAATTATGACAAAGTCAATACTGACTTCCAGTAGAATATAAGACCCTCGTACCTGTATAGCTCTGTTTCCTTCTGCTTGTCATATGTACACTGGGAAAATAATTCTATTCTTGTCACATATATTACATCTGTATATGTTAGAAACCCAACAATACAGTGTTGTAAGTTTTGTTTTAAACAGTCATACACATTTTCGAAAAACTAGGAGAAGAAAAATAATATATATATTCTTTTACATTTGTCCACATATTTACATTTTCAAATTCTCTTCATTCCTTCCTGTGGGTCTGAGTTAGTGTCTGGTGTCTTTTCCCTTTAACCTAAAAGAATTCCATTAGTATTTCTTGTTCCATAGGTCTGCTGGCAACAACAAGTTCTCTCATTTTTTGTTTATCAGGAAAGATATTTCACTTTCGTATTTGAAGGATAGTTTCACTAGATATAGAATTCTTGGGTGACAGCAAGTTGTAAGTCCTCCCAGATTTTCATTCTTACAGGGCTCCCTGGGGTCTCCTGTGTGGGTATAATTTCCTAGCTCAGCCGTTCTCAGGCTCTCTCATTTCCAGAATCTCCCCTTCAAACTCATGGCTATTCTGCTCCCCCCAGCAAAGCTGCAGTTTTGCCTGCATGAGCTCGGGGATGGCAGCACCTCTAGGCAAGAGGGTGTTCTCACCTTGTTGTGAGCGAACACTTCTCAGGTTGTTGGCTCCCTTTGGTTCTTTCCATTGTCCTGGAAAGGTCGTTTTTAAAAATTTTGTGCAGTGTTTGTTATTACACTATCATTACCAGGAGTCTTCAGAATGTTTTAAATGCATAAACTAAAATGGATAGGTTTGCAGTTAGAAACAGTTTTGAAAGTGTGATCAAGTAATCCATGTGCTCCTCCGTGAACACACAAAATAGCCACGGGCCCACCACCATCATTTTGAGGCAGTGATGGCCATAAACAGGCTCTCAGGGTACGTACAACTGGGATGTGATGGGCAAGAACTGATTGTGCCAAAGTCTGGGACTGTGGCATGCATGCGTAAGTGGAGGCAATATTATGTTATAGTTAGGGGCTAGGGAAATAATGATTTTCATTTCCCCCAAATTCCCAGTCTGTCTAAAGGGCATCTGTGGACCCCAGGTCAAGACCCTGCCTAGCTTTCTAATACTGTGGGAGTGTGGGCGTGCGGCACGTGTGGAAGTGTAGCACTTCCTGCTGGAAAGACCATGTGTTTGCCCCGTCCTCTCCGGTAGAACTGAAGAGAGGTTTCTTACGTTACTAGAGCACTTTACCTGTGCCTCTGCTGTGTACTTATGGGTTAGAATTTAAGGTTTTTAAAAATCAAAAAGGAAGATTATTTATGTTGGCAACTGAGTTTGTACGTAGCACTCCTGTGAATTACTGAGCTTTCCAATGCAGTTTTAATTGTCAACTAGACCTTGAAAAGGGAAGTACCCAAAACCCAGGTTTTGACACGTTAATTTAGCTTCTTAAGCAATGAAACTGCATTGTCAGAAGACCTGACATTGCAGAGTTAGAATATACTCTGTAGTGTTTTATTCAGCTTTGTTGAGTTGTGGTTACAAAATGTTTGACTAAAAGTTAAAAACCTCTGTAGCTGACTGGTAATTTTGTGTGATGTGTGCTACGGGTGGACCACAAAATAAGAATCTTCGCTTGGTGACCTCTGGTTACGTATCCTTCTCTTGTAGGTCACAGCAGTCGCACAACAGAATCAAGGAGAGGTTCCCGAGCCCCAGGACATGAAAGTGGCTGAGGTTCTCTTTGATGCTGCTGACGCGAATGCGATTGAGGAGGTCAACCTGGCGTACGAGAACGTCAAGGAGGTCGACGGGCTGGATGTGTCCAAGGAGGGCACGGAGGCATGGGAGGCAGCCATGAAGAGATACGATGAGAGGATTGACCGGGTGGAGACACGGATCACTGCCCGCCTGCGGGATCAGCTCGGCACCGCCAAGAATGCGAACGAGATGTTTAGGATTTTCTCCAGGTTCAACGCGCTGTTCGTCAGGCCTCACATCCGCGGTGCCATCCGCGAGTACCAGACCCAGCTAATCCAGCGTGTGAAAGATGACATCGAGTCTCTTCATGACAAGTTCAAAGTGCAGTACCCACAAAGCCAGGCGTGTAAGATGAGCCACGTGCGTGACCTGCCGCCCGTGTCAGGCTCCATCATCTGGGCGAAGCAGATCGACAGACAGCTGACCGCCTACATGAAGCGCGTGGAAGACGTGCTGGGCAAGGGCTGGGAGAACCACGTGGAGGGCCAGAAGCTGAAGCAGGACGGCGACAGCTTCCGCATGAAGCTCAACACCCAGGAGATATTTGACGACTGGGCCCGGAAGGTCCAGCAGCGGAACCTGGGCGTCTCGGGGCGCATCTTCACCATCGAGAGCACTCGGGTTCGGGGCCGCTCGGGCAACGTCCTCAAGCTCAAGGTTAACTTCCTTCCTGAGATCATCACACTCTCCAAAGAGGTCCGAAACCTCAAGTGGCTGGGTTTCCGAGTCCCGCTGGCCATTGTGAACAAGGCTCACCAAGCAAACCAGCTCTACCCGTTTGCCATCTCCCTGATCGAGAGTGTCCGCACTTACGAACGGACCTGTGAGAAGGTGGAGGAGCGGAACACCATCTCCCTTTTGGTCGCCGGCCTGAAAAAGGAAGTGCAGGCTCTGATCGCAGAGGGCATTGCGCTGGTGTGGGAGTCCTACAAACTCGATCCGTACGTGCAGCGCTTAGCAGAGACTGTCTTCAACTTCCAAGAAAAGGTGCGTTCTGAGTTCATCTCCTGTGTGCAGGAGTGAGCCAGACAGTCACAGCTAACTCACTTAGCACACTGTTCTCCCGCAGAAGGTGTGTGTGACTGATGAGGCACCAGGTCATGTGAGCTGAACGGAGAAGGGGCTGTTTGATGGGGTTGGGCTTTGGGGGAGGCCGTTCAGTAATAACACCCTGATTTAGAAGCCAGTGGAGAGGTGACGGACGCCGGAGTCTGACAGCAGGAGAGCTTTATTGCAGATAAAGCTGCGTGGAGAACGTGGCTCTAGGTCTGCAGCCATGGCGCTTGCTGCTGATCCACCCCAGACCTGGGCTTCCTCCTGGGCTCCAGGGCAGCTGGACAGTTGTCAGCCTGCTGGCCCCACGCCTGCCACTGCAGACAGACCAGCATGCGAGCGTCTGGTGCACAGGCTGGCTCCCAAGGACGGAGAAGGTGCTGATCAGAACACAGTTTATTTCCGGCTCCTGACTTAACAATCAGAGGTCGCCTTTCCCAGGAGCAGGAGGGAGCGAGGGGGAGAAGCTAGTAGTTTTCATAAGTTTCCCTTCCTTCTCAGCCCAACAAATAGGATTAGCTGTTTGTGGAAGAGCTTCTCTACTTAGAGCATTTCTTAGTTAACTGAGAAGAATGTACGTAAGAATTAAGGGGTAGAGTGACGGGTGTTTTAAATATTAAATATACTTTCCTTTAGGTGGATGACCTGCTGATTATTGAAGAGAAAATTGACCTGGAGGTCCGCTCCTTGGAGACGTGCATGTACGATCACAAGACCTTCTCGGAGATCCTGAACAGAGTCCAGAAAGCCGTGGACGACCTGAACCTGCACTCCTACTCCAACCTGCCCATCTGGGTCAACAAGCTGGACATGGAGGTCAGCTGCGGCTTGTCACGAACGCCACCGGGCCTTGTCCGCGGGTCAGCGTAGGGCTGGGGCCTCCTTCGTGAGCTTACTAGTTTGTCCCTGAAAAGCAGTTATCAGTGATGGTTTAGTTTCCCCTCAGAAATCGCATTTGACTAGTAACGATGGAGCTCAGCTGTCGTACTGGCAGTACTCGCGGCTGTTCCAGGTTGGAGGCGGGCAGGGAGCTGTGAGGGAGGAGAGGGCGTTCTCCGTGTGCCTGGGTATGTGACAGCCTCCTGCTTGGCCTCCCTGCTCTTCTCATAATTTAGGTTGTCCTTCCCGGCCCACCTCCAGGCGTCCTCTGATAACACTGCCCTCTCCACCACCCAATTAAAAAAGAAATACTCGATGACAAATACCTCTTAGACGTGTGTGGGGAGGGGAGAAGAGAGAGAGAGAGAGTGTGTGTGTGACAGACAGACACACGCATACTTAACCGCCCCACATGGCTTGCTCGTTGGTGGATGTAAGAGAGTACACCCCTGACGGGTCTCAGGAAGGATATCTTAGGGCTGAGGTCACTCAGTGGACAGGTGGTAACTGGTCAGTTCCAAGCTGTTTGTGGTTCACAGGTTTTCTCTTCCTTTCCCTTTTAAAATGGCTAAGTTGCAGTGTGTCCACATAAGGGACACTAACAGTGAAAGTTAACAAACGCCGCTCTTGAATCCACTGAACTTCCCTAGTTGTTCTCATAGCTGCCCTCACAGCATTTCCAGGGTGGTTGTGTGGCCCAAGGCAGACTCTTCACAAAGACATACACGTGTTCTGTTTGTAGGAAATTTACTTGTCTCATTCTAGATCAGAGAGAAGATGTTGTTGTTTACTTGTTAAGAGAGAAAGTGGTTACTATGTGTGGTAACAGATGTGATCATTTTGCAATATATACAAATGTTGAATCATTGTACACCTGAAACTAATGTAATGTCAATTATACCTCACTTATAAAAAAAAAAAGAAAATTATTTAATCTCTAAATTATAGTTTTCTAGTTTTATTTCTGAGGCTGCCAGGAAAACACTTTTATTTTGTAAACTACTTATATTAATCAGATATCGAGACTTTAACTATATCTGACTGTGTCTCCACTTGGGAGGCTTGGTGACAGCCCACAGGTGGAGACAGTCAGCCTAACAGAGAGCAGGTATCTGAGGCCCAGAGAAAGTGACGGAAGTGAGACTGCGAATAGCGGGGGGCGGGGGGTGTAGTTAGTAATTTTATCTTTGACCTGAAACCTCTGCTTTCTATTTTATGTGCTCTGTGAGCTAACTTGTAGAGGAATCACTATTTTTCAACGTTACTTTCTCTGCAGATTGAAAGAATATTGGGCGTTCGCCTGCAAGCTGGTCTGAGAGCTTGGACCCAGGTGCTTCTCGGACACGCTGAGGATAAAGCCGAAGTTGACATGGACACGGACGCACCACAAGTCAGTCACAAGCCCGGCGGAGAGCCCAGGATCAAAGTGAGTCTTTCCCACAGCAGCTCATTTGCAAGTCAGTAAACTTTTCCGCCTAAAAAGTACCCATGAAAAGGCCACTTTACAGTGGAGAAACCTGACAGACACCACCTTGCCCAGGTGACCAGGTCAGCAGCACCCACGCCGTGTGTGTGGAGTAAGGAGGAGGGCCCTGCACCTCTGTGGGCTTTCTCCCTAAATCTCTCAGCCTCATTCTAGTCTGGAGCGAAACATCAGACAAATCCAGATTGAGGGTCATGCTACAAAACCCTTGCCCAGTACTCCTCCAGAGTGTCAAGGTCATGAGAAAGACAAGGAAAAAGTGAGGACCTTCCCCGATTAGAAAGGATTAAGGAGTTGTGGCAGCTGTGATGCGGTATTCTGGATTAGATCCTGGGAAATCTGGCTAAAGCCTGTATTGTAGTTAGTACTGTATCAGTGCTAATTGCTTGTTTGACAATTGTACCACCATGATGTGTTCACATTAGAGGAAGGTGATGACGGTATGTTGCCCCTTTTATGCTTGCTTTGTAACTCCTATCTATAAGTCTACAATTATTTCGAAAGCAAGTTTTTAAAAATGAAAAATATATTTGCACTGGAAGAAAAATCTCTGCTTTCCAAGCGTATGTGCAAGAAATCATTTTGAGAACTGAACATAATCTGCCTCAAGTAGAACTTCAAATTGACACCAAAATGTCACTGTTTTCGTGAAAATCTAAATCGGAGTCTTGTGAAAGAATGCAGTAATATCACGGTGGTCACCACACTGGACAGCAGTCCTTGTTTCCGAGCCACCAGTTTCCCATTTGTGTGAAGAAGTGGTCGGTCAGAGCCTAGCAAACTTTCTAGAAAATTCTATTCAAACTGCAAGGAGGCCCTGTGTCCTGATGTGGGCGGTGGTTTTAAATATGTCCACATTGCACTAAGTCAGTAAGCCCTTCAGTGTGGTGTATAGTTCACAGTGTTTGTATTACATTTATCAATGGACAGGTCTCACAGAACTGCCAGCAGACTTTGATCTGGGAGAAACGTTTGGCTTTTTTTCCCTACTCAGACTTTACCTTCTCATTTTCTCTTAATGCTTGAAAAATATTTTCACTTTGAATATTAGATATTTATCCCCAGACCATTCTTTTTAAAATACTGAGATGCAGGAAAGCAAGGGGGTGAGTATCTGAGTGGCATGATCTGTGGAGACTGGGTGGGAATCCCTGACTGGCATAAAGCACTGGCAGGTGGCACAGAGCTCACTGGACTCACCCTGGCCCTGTGCGGCACATGTGTGACAGCCAGTGCAGCCTCCTGTCACTGCATCAGTGGCACGGGACTCGAGGTCATTGGGTCAGAATCATGCACTTCAGATCAGATGGTGCCGTATGGAGCACCCAGGCACAGGGACCACGAGAGAGACCTAAGTAGTGCCTACCCTCTGACTTCTCAGCCCTCGGGGCGGGCCATAGACCACAAACATGAAATTGTACATGAGGTGACAGACCTTGTGCTTTAGACTGAAGTCCTTTCATAGTTTAAAAAGTGTCATGCATCCAACCCGTTTTGTTGAAATAGATTGCTGACTAAGACATGCAACCTTCTTTGCAGAATGTCGTTCATGAGCTCAGAATAACCAATCAGGTCATCTATTTGAATCCTCCAATTGAAGAATGCAGGTACAAGCTGTATCAGGAGATGTTTGCCTGGAAGATGATTGTGCTGTCTCTCCCCAGGATCCAGAGTCAGAGGTACCAGGTGAGCCTGCTACCCCCTTCACCCCCGGGCTCTGTGACCGCACCTCTGCCGGCTGTTTTAAGTGTAGCTCTGGCTGTGTCGTTTCACACCCAGACTCCAGGCTCAGCGTCCCGGGAAAGCTAGAAGCAGCTGTGTGGCCTGACATTACTTCCCCAAATAGCTGTATTTGCAGCTCTGGTCTCAGTGTCCCTTAGCAATGCCCTCCATGAGTTTCTTTGGGAATTTTAATTCCTGCTTCTTTCCCCCCCGCCCACACACATGCTTTTAATATGGAAAATTGCACACATACACAAAAATAGAGGGAATCATGGGAGTTCACATCACCCTGCTTTTTTTTTTTATCAACCTGCGGCCAATTTTGTTTTATTTTTATTCCCCTCCATGCCCCCCCCCCACTGTATTTTTTAAAAGCAGATTCCATATATAATATATTCTATTAATGTACTTACTTCTAGAGCAAAAGAAAACTCAGGACCGTCTGGGCATCTAGGGAACATTACTTTTAAACAGGACCAGTGGTTTTTAAATAAACGATTCCACAGCCTCTGCTTTAACAGGCTCTTCTAAAGAATAGTGATCCTGTTGGGAAGCGCATCTCTTTGCTTAGAGCGTAATCTCAGCTCCTTACAGATTTTTCTGAGGTAGCATCTGCCCGTGGCTTGCAGTCTCGGCAGTGCTTGGCCCAGGACTTGGAGTGTCCGGCTAATCGGAACGGAGCTGTGAGTGGTTCCTGCCCCTTGAGGAGTCTGTGCCAGCCTCGGGACGTTTCTGGTCATATCTGTCCTGCCCTGAACTCGCTGCCGAGTTTCTCTGCATTGTTCTCTCGTTCATCTCCACATGTAAACGAACTAAAGCCAGCCCCTCTGCTTGTGCACTCACCCCATCTCCCTCATTCTGTCTCTCAGTTCTTCCCTCTCGTCTGACTCTTCATGTCAGCGAATAAACTTGACCCTGTCCCCCTGCAGCCATGTGATTCCTCTGCTCCTCTTGGTAGCAGACAGCTGCTCCAGTCCCTGCCCTCAGGCATGTGCCCACTGCTCCGCCAGCACTGTCTGCTCAGTGTCACCGGGGCTCCCCCCTGCTGGTGTGTGGCTCCTTAGTCCTGGAGAACTGTTAGCTACAGATCCCAGGGTGTGTGCTCACCGCTCCTCGATACACTGGTTTTGCTCAGCTTCCCTGGTTTTCTCCCACCCCACTGGCCAGTCTCCTTTACTGCTGCTGCTCTGGCTCCCCTCCTCCCCACCTCTAAATATTCAGTGCCCTCTCCACCCCCGAGCACTGTGTCTCATCCAATCTGTCAACTTGCAATGCCAGCTGTTTGCCAGCAACTCCTGTTCACATCTCCAGCCTGGCCTTGACCCTGAACTCCATACCTGTCTGCAGTTGCCTCCTCGGCATCTGCACATGACCATCTGAGAGACATGTCAAAGTGAAGGTGTCTCTCCAATCCCCCTCCCTCAAGTTTGTTCCTTCCCAGTCTTTCCTTTCCCATCCTTTCAACCCACTTGGGCCAAAAATCGTGGTGTCATCCTTGACTTTCATTGTCTCTACTTTCAAAATTCACCGTAATTTACTTCTTACCACATTCACTGCTAAGGTACCATCATCCCTCACTTGGATGATTAGAATTTCCTCTTGATTGGTCTCTCTGTGTCTGCCTAGCCCCCGAAAATCTATTTTCAACACAGCAGCCAGAGTAAGTCTTAAGTTGCGTGTTGATCCTGGCAGCGCTCTTTTCAGAGCCCGTTACTGGCTTGCTGGGCCCCATGTAGCCTGCTCCTTGCATCTCTAACTTCAGCGCTTGCTGCTCCCTCGCTGGCTCTGGCCCCCTGGACTCTTCTCATCCTCACACGTCCTTGGGCCTTTGCACTTACTGATCGCCTCTCAGAATCCCTGGTGGCAAATACTCATAGGCTCCCTCCCTCGTCCTGGTCTCTGCTCAAATGTCACCTCAGTGAGGCCTTCCCTGACTTCCCCATTTAAAATATAGCCCCCCCCGACCCTGGACTCCCTGCCCCCTCTTTGCTGCTGTTTCTCCATAGTACTTTTTCTGTATATTGTGCATTTCCCTTCATTGTCTCTCTCCTCCCATAAAACATAAGTCAGTGTGAACAGAGATTTTTGTCTGTTTATTGTTCCTACAACAGTGCTTGGCACATAACAGGCAGTCAGATTGTTGAAGCAAATGATTGTCGTGGGTTCCGTCATCCGGGTTGGTGTAAGCCTTTGGCCATGGTATGTCACGTTCTCAGACATCACCTCTCAGATGAGAGGTTCAGGCCTCCAAGGTCCACTCTGGGTGCCGTGCGCTGCTCCTTAGGCTGGGCGTGAGCATGTGCCGAGGGGGAAGCCACATCTTCTCGCTTGTGATTGACTTGATGAGTTAAATCTTAGTAGGCCTCTGGTTACTTGTGATGGGGTAAGAGGGTGTTATCCCTTACGCGCCATTTTTACTGGGGACTGTTCTTTCAGTTCATTTTAATAAGTGGGTGGTGACTCAGATTTCCACCTATGTGCACACCACTCACGTTCCTCTCTGGCTTTGCTTGCTTAGGTGGGCGTACATTACGAACTGACTGAAGAAGAGAAGTTCTATCGGAACGCTCTGACACGGATGCCTGACGGCCCTGTGGCCCTGGAGGAGTCCTACTCTGCAGTGATGGGCATTGTAACTGAAGTCGAGCAGTACGTCAAGGTGAGAGGCCCTCGTTTCACTCAGTACATTGGGTAGCGTATGCGAGACACAATGGATATGGAACTAAAAGGTCTTGACTGTATGTAATAGGTGTCACTGGATAATTGCTACTTGAAAGCACAGTGAACCGTAGGACAAATCTGGGCTATTAACGATCATTTTGGAAAATTATAAATTGTGTTCTTTTTTTGATACGATAATTCTCAGAATTTCAAGTGAGAATTTTTCTAATGATCAATGAACGTGAACTTTTTAAACAGATTATGACTATATAAATATTCTATAGAAACGAAAGTCAAACTCTGCTGTTTGACTGTTTCCTTCCTCTGCAGGTTTGGCTTCAGTATCAGTGCCTATGGGACATGCAAGCTGAAAACATCTATAACAGACTCGGGGAAGATCTCAACAAATGGCAGGCGCTCTTGGTTCAGATAAGGAAGGCCAGAGGGACGTTCGACAATGCGGAAACCAAGAAAGAGTTTGGGCCAGTCGTCATAGATTACGGCAAGGTGCGCTCTGCGGGCTTAGGAGAGGGGTCGAGCTCGGGAAGTGGAAGTGGAAACAGCCTGCAGGAAAAACGTGACCCTCTGTTGCCATGTGCTCACTCACTTGCAGGTGCAATCGAAGGTGAACTTGAAGTATGACTCTTGGCATAAGGAGGTTCTCAGCAAATTTGGGCAGATGCTCGGCTCGAACATGACCGAATTCCATTCCCAGATCTCCAAGGTGAGGCGAGGCAGGGTTTCGGCAGCATAACGAGGCTGCTGACAAACCTCGGCTCCAAGCTGAACCTCCTTCTGTGCTCTCTCTGGACAGTCTCGCCAGGAGCTGGAGCAGCACTCGGTGGACACGGCCAGCACCTCGGACGCCGTCACCTTCATCACCTACGTGCAGTCTTTGAAACGGAAGATCAAGCAGTTTGAGAAACAGGTTGAGGTGAGCTCTAGGAACAGTGACAGTTCTTGCTGTCCCCCCTGTAGGCACCGCCCACAGGTCGCCTCTTATAACCACCTGATCAAGGTGCTCGTTCAAGGGCAGGGGCTGACATCCTGGGCGGCCATGTTCTGTCAGCTCTGCAGGTTCTCCCTACGCACACCAGGGTCTGAGGACCACTGCTTTTATCTTTTAAGATCTTTCACTTTAGTTGTGGATCTTGAAGTTATCAGACTTGGATTTCCTTTTTGCTGTTTGCAGTGGGGGGCGAAGTACAGCTGTGGTGTGCATAGCTCCTCTCCAGAGCCTTCTGGATGCAACTAGAGCAGTGAGGCCTGCCCGGCCGGCTCTCAGCATGCTGCCTCTGACCACAGCGCTCGGGATGGGAGGTTTCTGGACAAGGGAGGCGTATTGATATTCTGTATTCGGTAGCCAGTGTTGCTTGGGACACCGACAGCAATTTCTGTTGTTATAGAAGAACAAAAGTGTGTTTATTTTTTAACTCTCAAAGCTCTACCGCAATGGTCAGCGCTTGCTGGAAAAGCAAAGGTTCCAGTTCCCGCCCTCCTGGCTCTACATTGACAATATCGAGGGGGAGTGGGGGGCCTTCAACGACATCATGCGGCGGAAGGACTCTGCCATCCAGCAGCAGGTGGCGAACCTGCAGCTGAAGATCGTGCAGGAGGACCGGGCCGTGGAAAGCCGCACCACCGACCTGCTGACCGACTGGGAGAAAACCAAGCCCGTCACGGTGAGTCTCGGCCGCCATGCCGTGGCTTAGCTTTCCAATAACGAAGACTTTATAATTAAAAAGAACTTACAGAGCGTGCATTTGAAAACGGGAATGCCAACTTAGACGTCTGTTTACCCAAGGCACTTAGACAATGGCTGAATTCAGAGTTGTCCCACCTTTCTTGTATTTTTTTACTTATGTCAAATGGAAGGGTTACACTCAGTAATGTACACAATCAGAAGAGTCTCTCTTGTTGAATGTGTACATACGTGGACATGTTCACGGACTCCCAGCAGGCTCCCGCCTCCATTTCCCAGCCAGTGTGCACTGTCCTGAGACCCAGGTGCAGCGCTCTGTGCTTTGACTGCTTTCAGGGCAATCTCCGCCCGGAGGAGGCGCTTCAAGCTCTCACCATATATGAAGGAAAGTTCGGCAGGCTGAAGGACGACCGGGAGAAGTGCGCGAAGGCCAAGGAGGCCCTGGAGCTGACGGACACGGGGCTGCTCAGCGGCAGTGAAGAGCGCGTCCAGGTGCGGACCGCTGAGGGGGTGGAGGTGGGGGCAGGGGCGTGGCTCCGTGCCTGACTGCGTGACCTGGGCCCTCTCGGGCCCTGCCAGACTCAGACATGGTTTCTGTTTCCAAAGTTGAAGTGCTTGCTACTCTTAACCACAGGTGGCCTTAGAAGAGCTGCAGGACCTCAAAGGCGTCTGGTCAGAACTTTCTAAGGTCTGGGAGCAGATCGATCAGATGAAGGAGCAGCCGTGGGTCTCAGTGCAGCCCCGGAAGGTATGTCCCTTAAAGGTGGTATTTGTTGTGCCTTCGTGTGTTAAGATACAGACTGTTCTTAGAAACTGCAAACAAGGAGCAGTGTTGTGAGTTCACAAATTCTCACATACGGTCCTCCATGTCGTTTACATTATTACATCCAGCCTAACGTAAAATGTCTTTTAAAACCTTTTTAAACAAACTTTTAAAAGAATGTTGGCCAACTCAGTATTGTCTTGTGTCTCTCTTGACAGCTTCGACAAAATTTAGACGGCCTCTTGAACCAGCTGAAAAACTTTCCCGCACGATTACGGCAGTACGCATCCTATGAGTTTGTCCAGAGGCTTCTGAAAGGTTACCTGAAGGTAGGTGACGAGGCACTGCAGTCGTGGTATCCATAGAAACGCACCTGCCCCCTGACCTGTTTCCTCTCCCCACAGATCAACATGCTGGTGATCGAGCTGAAATCCGAAGCCCTGAAAGACCGCCACTGGAAACAGCTGATGAAGAGGCTGCACGTGAACTGGGTGGTCTCGGAGCTGACGCTGGGCCAGATCTGGGACGTGGACTTGCAGAAGAACGAAGCTGTGGTCAAGGACGTGCTGCTTGTAGCACAGGGGGAGATGGCCCTGGAGGAGTTCCTGAAGCAGGTAAAGAAATGACAGGACTGACGGCCACTTTCAGGTCGCGTCGCAGGCTGTGGCGTTGATCTAAGCTACAAATATGGAGCCAGCGGTTCTGCTTTTTGTCCCCACTACATGTGTTGCCTGAGCGGCCCCTGAACGCTCTCTCTCTGGTTTGCATCCAGATAAGAGAAGTGTGGAATACTTACGAATTAGACCTGGTGAACTATCAGAACAAGTGTCGCCTGATTCGCGGCTGGGACGACCTGTTCAACAAGGTCAAAGAGCACATCAACAGTGTGTCTGCCATGAAGCTCTCGCCCTACTACAAGGTACTGGTGGGGGAAGCCTTCCCTCCCTGATCAGAGCGTCCCCGCCACTGTCACCGTAGTGCCTTCTGACTGACGGTCACCAGAGCCCGTTAATATGTGAGCCAAGTAACTTGCCAGGCTCTTGGTGTGCATTTGGCGTGAGCTTTGGCCTATCTGTTCTGGAGGGAACGCTTAGCAGTTGACTCTCCTCCCGTCTGCACACTAGGTTTTCGAGGAGGACGCCCTGAGCTGGGAAGACAAGCTGAATCGCATCATGGCTCTGTTTGACGTGTGGATCGACGTGCAGAGGCGCTGGGTCTACCTGGAAGGCATCTTTACGGGCAGTGCGGACATCAAGCACCTGCTGCCCGTGGAAACGCAGCGCTTCCAGAGGTGGGCCAGCCAGGGGCCAGGGAGCTGACGGAGCGATGGGCGGTGCCCCTTTCCCCATAGGCTGACCTCGCCTTTGATTTCATTTCTAGTATCAGCACGGAGTTTTTGGCGCTGATGAAGAAAGTCTCCAAGTCTCCCCTTGTTATGGATGTTCTCAACATTCAGGGGGTGCAGAGGTCTCTGGAGAGATTGGCAGATCTGCTAGGAAAGATCCAGAAAGCCCTGGGAGAATACCTGGAAAGGGAGCGGTCATCTTTCCCCAGGTGAGAGCTGTTTTTTAAATTTTATTTAAGTGTGTTTTTCTAGGACCCATCAGCTCCAAGTCAAGTAGTTGTTTCAACCTAGTTGTGGAGGCACAGCTCACAGTGGCCCATGTGGGGATTAAACCGGCAACCTTGTTGTTAAGAGCACCGTGCTCTAGCCAACTGAGCTAACTGGCCACCTCAAGAGTTGTTTTGAGCTGCACTTAAATGACGTCTCTTCCCTTCCTTTTCAGTTGTGCTATCTTACAGCCCTCCTCTCTCCCTTCTGGGCCTGTGTGGTGGTTCCTTTTGACAGCAAGGGTCTTGCTACACATAATCCACATGAGTATCGTTTGCTTTTCACGCACTGATTTCTGCTTCTAACGGATAATCCTTCGCTTTCTATTTGGATTTGTTTATTAAGCTTCATTTAAAATCTCATCCACCCTCCCAGGCAGCTTGCATCTCTTAAAAATTTAGCTTTGATTATTTTCTAAGTGGCATCTTTTCCTTTTTGGATAGTTTGCTTAGCATAAATCACAGTTTGCTTAGTGTAAGTCACACTGAGTGGCTCAGGTTTTAAAAATGAATTCATGAAGGTGAATGACATGAAATTTACTGGCTTCCTCGTTGATGTCCGGTTAATAACTGTGTATGTCTTGCTGGAAGAAATCTGGATGTGATCTGAATCCAGTTGGAAATTGTCCTCCACCATCCCATCCACTCTGCCTTCCCACAAGTTGAAGTTTGGCCTTGGTTCACCCTATTTGTGTTTATGGAACATGTTAGCAATTGGAATGCTGTTTTATTTCTAGGTTCTATTTTGTGGGCGATGAAGATTTGCTTGAAATCATTGGAAACAGCAAGAATGTAGCTAAATTACAGAAACACTTTAAGAAAATGTTCGCTGGAGTTTCGAGCATCATTCTGAACGAGGATAACTCTGTCGTCTTGGGCATTTCATCCCGTGAAGGAGAGGAGGTAGTTAAATTATATTTGTAACCTTGAAAACTTCTCTCCCATTTTTGTATATCTTAATTCTTAAATTTTACTTATTTCAGGTTATGTTTAAAACTCCCGTGTCGATTACTGAGCATCCCAAAATCAATGAGTGGCTCACGCTGGTAGAAAAGGAGATGAGAGTCACGCTGGCTAAGCTTCTGGCTGAGGCTGTTACCGAAGTTGAAATTTTTGGTAAAGCAACTTCAATTGACCCAAACACCTACATCACTTGGATTGACAAATACCAGGTAATGTAGAAGGAAGTGGGGAGGGCTAACGAGGAAGGTACTGCTGACCTCTGCAGTGACCCTTTTGGGTCTCGTGTCTTCCAGGCCCAGCTTGTGGTCTTGTCAGCCCAGATAGCCTGGTCTGAAAACGTGGAGACGGCTCTGAGCAGCATCGGGGGAAGCGGCGACGCGGCGCCCTTGCACTCCGTGCTCAGCAACGTGGAGGTCACGCTCAACGTGCTGGCCGACTCGGTCCTCATGGAACAGCCCACGCTCCGAAGGCGGAAGCTGGAGCACTTGGTGAGTCCCGTGCCCGACTCATTCCTCTCTGTAGGCTCTTGTGCCTTCAGCTCAGCAGTGAAATCATGCTTGAGAAGTATTCTCGTTGGTGTTAAGAAAAAAAAGTAGACGGCATGGATAGGCCCTGGGGTGGGTATTTGGCTCTGTTCCCATCGAAAGATAATCTTGGTGCAATACAGAAGTTAGGCGACATCCTGGTAAGAAGGAAGTGGCAACCGTGATCAGGACCTTTCACTCCTCTTCGCCTTCCCAAAGGGGCGGGGAGCTCGGCCCGGCCCCGAGCCACAGCACCTGGACTGGGCTTTGCGCTCCATGCACAGAGCCTGTTTGGACAGATAGCTGTTCTCACATCATGTCTTACGTTCGATACAGCTTTTACTTAGTGAGGTGGTTCTGGGTTTGCTGCAGCTCTTGAGGCTAATTAATTGCACTGCACAAACAGCATTTCTAAAAGTGGATTTGCGACTTGCAGTGCAGCAAAGAACACCCAGGCTCTCCATTGAAGTCTGATACTGCACAAACCCACTGAAAGTACTGCAGTGCTCGCATTTGTGGTAAACTCTCATGGGGACTTTCTTCAGATTACAGAGCTGGTTCACCAGAGAGACGTGACAAGGTCCTTGATCAGAAGCAAGATTGACAACAGCAAGTCGTTTGAGTGGCTCAGCCAGATGCGGTTTTACTTCGACCCGAAGCAGACGGATGTGTTGCAGCAGTTGTCCATCCAGATGGCGAATGCCAAGTTCAACTACGGCTTTGAATACCTGGGCGTTCAGGACAAGCTGGTGCAGACCCCCCTCACCGACCGCTGCTACTTGACCATGACCCAGGCCCTGGAGGCCAGGCTGGGCGGCTCCCCCTTCGGTGAGTTGTTCCGCCAACCTGGGCAGGTGCAGTCTGACAGCACATTTACTTCTCAGGGATTAGTAAAGTATTTAATACTATATTTCTTAACTACACGCCTACTGCATTCTAAGAACTTGAAATTTGTTTGCATTTATGACATCTGTGTTGGTTTTTTTAAATGAATTGCCTTGTACAGTAGTCAGAGCTGCAGCTGAGTGCTGGGCTTGGGCACTGAGTTCCTTATCTTCGTGTGACAGGGCCCGCTGGGACTGGGAAGACCGAGTCTGTCAAAGCCCTTGGCCATCAGCTGGGACGCTTTGTTCTAGTTTTCAACTGTGATGAAACCTTTGATTTCCAGGTGAGGAGCTTTGTGGGATCCACCCCAGATCTCACAGCCTGAGAGGGTCAGGTGGGGAACAGTGAGCGTGCACCCCTTTCCAGGCTGCTGGCCTGGTCGCACAGGGCCGGATCCTCTGGGAACAGGTGTGGTTTGGAAGCGTGCGCAGCGTCCGACATACGTGCTGTGGCCTTGACTTGAGCTTCATATTCTCCCTGACCTCTCTAGTGCAACATCGTTTTTCTAAAAGGACAGTTTGTGAAAGAAATGCTGAGTGCCTGCACGTGGCAATACACAGATGTTAATGGAAAAGATTCTTTTTTTTAATCAGCAAAAGTGATAGAATAAAAGTAACAGCTTTGTCATTGGATTTGGGGCACAGGAGGAAAAGTATGACGCGCTGCATCTATAGCTAAGACTTGTTCGTGAAGCACTTGCTGTGTGTAGGCATGGCCCCTCGCGTCACCTGTGCATCTGATTTCACCCTCACAGCCACCTGGGTGGGGGCTGGTATTATGCCCACTTCAGAGATGAGCAGATGTCAGTTCTAAGGGCAGACAGACAGATGGCCCGAGCCAGAATTGGAGCGCTGTGAAGTCAGTGCTGAGGCAGATGGCTTTAGCTCCTCTCTGTCCGTTTCAGGCGATGGGGCGGATCTTCGTGGGGCTTTGCCAAGTGGGCGCGTGGGGCTGCTTTGATGAGTTCAACCGGCTGGAGGAGCGGATGCTGTCGGCCGTGTCCCAGCAGGTGCAGTGCATCCAGGAGGCGCTGCGCGAGCACTCCAACCCCAACCTTGACAGAGGTAAGACCCCTCTGCTCCAGCGGCTGCTCGGGGGGCGGAGGGAAATCCCACAGGGCACTGTGGCCACCTCTCGGTTAGAAATGAGCGAGCAGGTCATTTAGCTCCTGGGGCTGACTGTTGCAGGCAGGGTGGTGAGTCCTGAGTGAAAATGCAAGGGGCCCCCAGGTATTTTGTCCTCCTCACCCCAGAGCAGTCCTTCTGGGCAGTCCAGAGTCCTGTGTGTACCCCCTCTCCCCCCACAGCGCCTGCCCCAAAATGAGGGTTGGGCCGATGGGGGCCCTCGGTGCACCCCACCTCCTCCCCTAAGAGCCACCTGTTTGGCCAGTGCTCTTCCATGCAACTCTGGGAATGAGCCCTCGGTCAGGACAGGCGTGAGGTGGAAGCAGGTGGGGTGCTGAGGAAGGGACCCCATCAATGTATTGGTGTTGGATAATATATGTGCACTTTAACTTTTAATGTTTCCTTTTATTCCGTGACAATAGTAATTTGTCTACCAATTTGCCAGACCTAAATAAAACAAAAGGAGTATCAACGAAAACAATACCTGTGTGCTCCATATTCTCTTATAGAGAAACACTATCCCCAAATGACTTGGAATTGTGGGTTTTTTAATGATCCTAGGAAAGGCTAATTTTCATGATCAAAGCCTGTCAGTTGTATCACGGCATTGATTTTTCATTTCTGCAACTGTCTTTGGACTGACTCCATTTGTAGTCTTGCATTGAACCTGTGACACAGTACGGCACCACTAGATAGTGGGTTTCCTGCCCCTGGTGACTTCATCTATTACGTAATCAGACACTTCCGTGTAGGTGAGGGTGGCCGTGCCTGGTGAGTCCCGTGCCTACCAAAAGGTCACCACGCCACTCCCCTGCAGTTCTGGGCTCCAAACTGCGAGGCCAGCAGAGAAATGGGTGCTGGGTAATTTTAAAAAGATTTTTAAAATAGGTGTTTGAACATCATGAGTCTTAACGCCTTCATCCGATTTCAGCCGCTGCCCCCATTACCTGTGAGCTGCTGAACAAACAAGTCAAGGTGAGCCCAGACATGGCCATCTTCATCACCATGAACCCCGGCTACGCGGGCAGGTCGAACCTTCCAGACAACCTGAAGAAGCTGTTCCGGAGCTTGGCCATGACCAAGCCCGACCGGCAGCTGATCGCCCAGGTCATGCTGTACTCGCAGGGCTTCCGCACTGCCGAAGTCCTTGCCAACAAGATCGTCCCATTCTTCAAGTGAGTGACTCAGCCGTCAGCAGCGGTTTCTACCACCCGTGCCACAGTTTCTACCACAGTTGAATGTGCCCGTTGAAAGTTTCTCTCTAATTATGGCACACGTTTCACAGTATGCTCTGAGTTCTTGACATTTGATGCTGTGTGGCTTAAAGCCTACCCTTAAGAACGCCCTTTCTCTGCTAGGCTATGTGATGAGCAGCTCTCGTCTCAAAGTCATTACGACTTTGGTCTTCGAGCTCTGAAGAGCGTGCTGGTGAGTGCAGGTAACGTGAAGAGGGAGAGAATTCAGAAGATAAAGCGGGAGAAGGAAGAACGAGGCGAAGTAGTCGATGAAGGAGAAATTGCGGAAAACCTGCCTGAACAAGAGGTCTGTACGCATGCTCTTTACATTCAGCTTGTCGACGTCCGAGTCGTGCCTTGACTCTGTGCCTTCTCACTGCGACTCACGTTCACTGCAGTGAGTAGCAGAGATGACATTCACACAGTAGATTGAGGGAGTCCGTGGGGGCGAGTGCTGGGTCACACTGCTCACTTAGCAGCCTGTGGAGATGCGGCAGTAACCGTGCGAGCCGGGCTCCCTGCCCCTCGGCGCTCAGTCCCCCTTTCCCCACATAGATTCTGATACAGAGCGTCTGTGAGACGATGGTGCCGAAGCTGGTGGCAGAAGACATCCCTCTGCTCTTCAGTCTCCTGTCGGACGTGTTCCCTGGAGTCCAGTATCACCGCGGTGAGATGACTGCACTTCGAGAGGAGCTGAAGAAAGTGTGTCAGGAAATGTACTTGACATACGGAGATGGAGAAGAAGTTGGCGGCATGTGGGTTGAAAAGGTAATAGGAAATGTTCTGTTGGCTGCAGCCCCCACAGACCCGCTGGCTGCAGGATAACGACCGTAGGCACCAGGAGGAAATTACATTTGCTAGAACTCTGTCCATGAAAAAATTCCAGTACTTGCCGTTAAGAGTTCATAGCGCACATTTCTTGCTTGTTGACGTGGGAGGTGGCTGAGGAGCCTTAGCCATTCTTTGCATGGTTGTGATGCTGGTCCTTTCGGCCGCAGGTTCTCCAGCTCTATCAGATCACTCAGATTAACCACGGCCTGATGATGGTGGGGCCCTCGGGCAGCGGGAAGAGCATGGCCTGGCGCGTTCTTCTGAAGGCTCTCGAGAGACTCGAGGGTGTGGAGGGCGTGGCCCACATCATCGACCCCAAGGCCATCAGCAAAGACCACCTTTACGGAACCCTGGACCCCAACACCAGGGAATGGACGGATGGGCTGTTCACGCATGTGCTGAGAAAGTAAGTTCACTTGGATCCATGTTGGCATTTGATGAACACAGACCTGGCTGTGCTGGGCTTATACAACAGTGTGTTTTACTTTTCCAACCAAAGTCTGAGCACATTTAAAAACCACCTGAGAAACCCTAGGGCGGGATGTTAAATCTTAACTGTCTTGAATTAGTTAGCAGCTGCTTAAAACCCTCCCACCAGGATCATAGACAACGTGAGGGGCGAACTGCAGAAGCGCCAGTGGATTGTGTTTGATGGCGACGTGGACCCTGAGTGGGTTGAGAACTTGAACTCGGTGCTGGATGACAACAAGCTGCTGACTCTGCCCAACGGAGAGCGCCTTAGCCTCCCTCCCAATGTAAGTGCTTCCTGGGCGTCCTGGACCCAGTATGCTAACGTGAAGTTCATGGGCTGGCTGAGTGCAGTCTGGAGACAAGGGGCCAGGTTCCATAGGGGAGCAAGCAGCTGTGGAGATAACTTTCAGTCAGTCAGAGTCTCTAGAGTTTTTCTGTCCCTGTGGCTGGCGAGTGATATTTCCATAGGCTTTATTAATAACTTTCCACTGTTGAATTTCATTAAGCCTCCCTACAACGCTGTAAGGTGGGGTTGTACTTAGGATTTCTGTAGTTACTGTACATCTGGGAAGGGGCAGAATGAGGAAGCCTCAGGGCTGCCCCCTGTGAACGAGCATTTGGTCCGGGTTCTAGCAGAGCAGGGAGTGTAGGCAGGCCTGCGTGGATTTGCATCATTCTTTGATCCAGCACTTGGGGTATGCTGTCATGTGTCGGCCTCTGTTCCAGATGCTAAAGGTACAGCAGTAACCAAAATAGCAATACAGTGGTACCTCGGTTTTCGAACATCTCCTTTGACGAACATTTCGGTTTATGGACGCCGTAAACCCAGAAGTAAATGCTTCCGTTTTCGAACCCCCTCAGAAGTCAAACATGTCACACAGCTTCCGCTGAGTATGAGATCCTGAGGCCTAGCTGTCAGCTGTTTCCGAATGTTTCAGAACTTGAACGGTCTTCCGGAACAGATTATGTTTGAAAACCGAGGTACCACTGTATCTCCACTCTCCTGAGCTCATAGTCAGCTGATGACAGACAAGCCTAAGTGGTGACGGTGCTAAGGAGAGAATGTGAGAAGTGAAGGTTGCCTTGTCAGAACAGGCGGCCGCAGGCTCTGCTGGGAAGATGGTGGTTTAAGTAGAGACTGAGGGGCGAGGGAGCGAGCCCTGTGGGCTTTGGGGCATCCAGGCCAAGAGCAGGTTGCAGGGGGAGCGGTCTGGGTGTGCTCAGAGTGCGATGACAGTAAGGGGGCAGTTGGCTGGTGTGGAGAGAGCTGGGGGAGGGAAGTGGGTGAGACCACAGAGGAAACGGGGCGATCAGGTCGGGCCTGGGGGTCCATGTGAGGACAGGAGCTTGCCCCATGGTGAGTCAGGAGACATGGGAGAGCCTGGGTCTGGGCGATGCAGCCTGTTTGTTTACAAAGCCCCCTCTGGCTGCTGTTGGGAGGACAGTTGAAGAGGGCAGGCGTGGATAAGGAACCTAGGAGGCTGTGTGGTGCCCCAGGCACAGTGTGGAGATGGGCTAATGCATTTACAGCCTGTGCGGTGCAATTCGCTGATGGACGAGAGGCGTGTGTGCAGGAAGGGGGTGGAGCGTGACTCCCAGGGTGTTGGCCCAAGCAGCTGGTGACATGAGCCTTTATCATGAAGGCTCAGCATTGGTGGCTGTCATCACTTGAAAACCAAGCCATGAATGCTTAGTGCCAGTCTGAAAATGTGTACCCACTCAGATGCGAGCTTGATTTGACTTGTCATGTTCTTTTCTCATAGTCCATCCGCCAGTAGAATTCTGTTGTCAGAACAGTTGTCACACAAGGTGTGAGGCACATTAGCCCTGAGGTTAAGGCTCGATTCAGCATCTGGTTTGAATCTCAGCACCACCATCTGCTGGCCGTGGGACCTGGGCAGGTGCCCAGCCCCGTGTGTAAGGTGAAAACACTGCGGGCCTGCCTCGAGGCCCTGGCAGGAAGACTGAGTGGGTTCCAGTTGGGAGCATGGGCCCAGGGGCCACACGCTGTGTGGTTACTGCTGGCCCCCTGCTGGTCCCAGCATGCACATCGTCTCGCCCAATTTCTTATGGAGAGAGCTCGATGGATGTAGCGATGTGAACTGCAGCTATTTTTACATTTAAACAAAGTACAGAAAAATTAGATTTAACTCGCCCTTTCAGTGTGTGTGTAGGTAAAAGAATTTTAACATCCAGGTTTCTACCAACCCTGCATGATGCAATCTGCTTCATGTTTTCTCTCAAGGTGCGAATAATGTTTGAAGTGCAGGACTTGAAATACGCCACCCTGGCCACAGTGTCGCGCTGCGGTATGGTCTGGTTCAGTGAGGACGTGCTCAGCACGGACATGATCTTCAACAACTTCCTGGCCCGGCTGCGCAGCATCCCGCTGGACGAAGGGGAGGACGAGGCCCAGCGCCTGCGCAAGGGGAAAGAGGACGAGGGCGAGGAGGCCGCCTCCCCAATGCTGCAGGTGGGCGTGGGGAGGCGTGGGGGGTGGCGAGGGAAGTCCCGAGGGTCTGGGGCGGTCACTGCTGAAGCCAGGCGCTTGGTCGGTCGCTGGGTTTGTCTCACACCAGCTCCTAATTAAGGAAGCCCAGGCGTCACAGCAGCTACAGGCAGATGTGCTTGGGAAAATGCAGAGGACTCTTGCAGTTTAGTCCAGTGTTCCCAGGAAATGTAGCTTTTGAGAACCAGCAGGATGAAGGGAGGAGGGTTGTTCACTGAAGCATCATCCTTCATTTTTTAATCCAGAGTTAATTTTCAGAGGTCATGTGATCTGCTCCCAGGCCTGGGTTAGAGTTAGAAGGGATGAAAATAGCTGGGCTGTTTGAAAGGACCGGTTCAGCACCGTTTACTACTCTTGTAGATCCAAAGGGACGCGGCGACCATCATGCAGCCGTATTTCACGTCCAACGGCCTGGTCACCAAGGCGCTGGAGCACGCCTTCCAGCTGGAGCACATCATGGACCTGACGCGCCTGCGCTGCCTGGGCTCGCTCTTCTCCATGCTGCACCAGGCCTGCCGCAACGTGGCGCAGTACAACGCCAACCACCCCGACTTCCCCATGCAGCTGGAGCAGCTGGAGCGCTATGTGCAGGTGGGCCTGACCCCCGGGACGGGGCGGTTTCACGCAGGGCAGGGAGTGGTTCCAGAAACACCCACGGGCGCCAACCTCAAGCTTAGTGCTGCTGTAAATGCCTGTCTTATTGTGGTTGCAACTTTATAAAATGAGACCTTACTTCCTATTTCAACAGCGGTATCTGGTCTATGCCATTCTCTGGTCCTTGTCTGGGGACAGTCGGCTGAAAATGAGAGCGGAGCTGGGCGAATACATCAGGAGGATCACGACCGTGCCGCTGCCCGCCGCCCCCAACATCCCCATCATTGATTATGAAGTGAGTGCGCGAGGCACCGCCTTCCTCCCTTGGTCCCTGGGGTAATTCCGCCTGCAGCCACGTCACCGTGGACTTGGACGTAATTCTTCCGTTTCATAAAAGCAGTTTATCCTTTTGGTTTTATGCAATCCAAGGAGTGCAGATTAACTTGAAAGTTCTGATTTGTATGAAAGCGAGGAGGCACGTGGGCCCCGAGTGACCACTCCCCGTCCCTGTGTGCAGGTGTCCATCAGTGGGGAGTGGTCACCGTGGCAGGCCAAGGTGCCTCAGATCGAAGTGGAGACGCACAAGGTGGCAGCCCCCGACGTCGTTGTGCCCACCTTGGACACGGTCCGCCACGAAGCCCTCTTGTACACCTGGCTGGCCGAGCACAAGCCACTGGTCTTGTGCGGCCCCCCTGGGTCCGGCAAGACCATGACCCTCTTCAGTGCCCTCCGGGCCTTGCCCGACATGGAGGTAATGGGGCCGGGAGGTGGGCAGCGGGCTTTGGTGGTCAAATGCGGGGCCAGCCCTGTGATACCTGATTTGTTCCTTCCTTTTCAAGGTTGTGGGTCTGAACTTCTCAAGTGCTACGACTCCAGAGCTCCTGCTGAAGACTTTCGACCACTACTGCGAGTACAGGCGCACACCTAACGGGGTCGTTTTGGCTCCTGTTCAACTTGGCAAGTGGCTGGTATTATTCTGTGATGAAATCAACTTGCCAGACATGGATAAGTACGGGACACAGAGGGTCATATCTTTCATCAGACAGGTTTGTTTATGTCCTTGAGCCCCCTCGTCCATCCCCCACGTTCCTTGTTCACATTTGCTCCTGACGTGTGACACTCCTACTTTCCCTCAGATGGTGGAGCATGGAGGCTTTTACCGAACCTCAGATCAAACCTGGGTGAAGCTGGAGAGGATCCAGTTTGTCGGGGCCTGTAACCCGCCCACAGATCCTGGGAGAAAGCCCCTCTCTCACAGGTACCATCTGCGTCTTCTCTGGCCTCGCACACCAGTTCCAGGCTGGTTCTAAACACAGCACGACACAAATCTGGGTTTAATTCTAAAAGGGTAACAATACTGCTTATAGCGTCCCTCCTGGGTTACTTGCCCTGTGCTGTAATACTAGGCAACACACTTGAAAATAAAAGCATTTTCTTGGGCAGTAGTGAAGTGCCCTCAGAGCTGTCTGCAAGGCCAACATGAGACTGAAATAAGCCTGCATTATTGTCCCTATTTTGCTTGAATCTTTTTCAAGCATTTTGCATCTACCATTGTGCCAGACCCGTCCTGGGCAGGCTGTGTGGCCTCAGGTGACTGACATGCCACCTGTGGAGGTGGGTGAGGAAGCACCTCGGGTCCAGGCCCAGAACAGGGCTGTGCTCGGACACACTGCTCCTCCCGGGAGGGACTGAGCCGGCTGTCCTGGCACAGGTTCTTGCGTCACGTGCCTGTGGTGTACGTGGATTACCCGGGGCCCGCCTCCCTGACTCAGATCTACGGCACCTTCAACCGGGCCATGCTGCGGCTCATTCCATCGCTGCGCACGTACGCCGAGCCACTGACCGCTGCCATGGTGGAGTTCTACACCATGTCTCAGGTAGGCGACGCTGCCCTCTAGCCATCCAAGAACTCTATGGGAACATTGAGCCTTTCTCCAAAGTCCGCCATCCAATCATTCCCTGCCCGGGTATTGCGACTGCGAGCATTTCCGTACTTACTCCTGCCGTCCTCATCCCTGCACATGTGCACAACCTGATTTCCTTTAGGAAATTGGGACTGTACTGTGCAGTTTGCAAAAGGACACGTGCACTTGTTTCAACAGTACAGATGTGAACATCTGATTGTTCTCCTGCAGTGTTTGTACTGACTGCGTGTTGACCGGTTACACTCCCACCAGCAATGCTTCCTTCCCTGCATCTTCGTTAACATTTTAACAGTATTTAAAAAGGTCTTTGCCCACTGAGTGAACAGAAGCGGTTCTCATTTGCATTTCTTTGTGAAGGCTTCTCACTTTAGCCCTTTAACAAGGGGTCACATGAGAGAACTGTGGGATTTTCCACTGATGCTCCATCTGGCTCTTAGGGCTTTGTGAGCACTGTCGGTATATTGCAAATATTTTTTCCAGTATTTGCTTTTAATTTTATGTAATAGCAGGTTTTTTCCCTACAGAATTTTTTTATGTCATCTGTGTAAATCTTTTTCTTTAATTATTTCTGCTTTTGAAATCATGCTTAGAAGGCTCTCTTTCAACTTAGGAGTTAGATTTTTTTATTTTCTCCCTAGCCCGTGACTCAACTCGGGAGTTAGATTTTTAAAAATATTTTCAGAAGAATTTTCTTATAGTTTCTTTTTTTTTTTTTTTTCCAACATAAAATGAGCAACTTGGATCTCATTTTGCTGGACAGTTGTCCTGGTGTAGTTTCAACATTTAATTCATCCTTAAATATTCCAGAGTCTAGATTCTTTATTTTTAATATAAAAAAGTTACACAGCAATTACCTTTTAATCACTATTCATGTCTTAAGAGATTTACATGTAATTTCCATTTTTCCAACTCCCGCAGGAAAGATTCACTCAGGACACACAGCCCCACTACATCTATTCACCCCGTGAAATGACCAGGTGGGTGCGCGGCATCTTTGAGGCCCTGAGACCTCTGGAGACTCTGCCTGTGGAAGGCCTCATTCGTATTTGGGCACATGAAGCCCTCCGTCTCTTCCAAGACAGGTAAAACCAAGGGTCTGTTTAGCCCCAGTTCCCCGACTTCCAACCTTCTGAGTTCGGGTCAGTGTGTGGCTGGCCTGCCCACGTGGGAGCCAGGCTGTGAGGGGCATGGGAGGGAGCAGAGGCGGTGAGGGCAGCCTTGCATCTGGGACTCGATCACAAGCACCCCTGGTGTGATGGGGTCACAGTGCACTGTGACTGCCCACCACTGGTGACCTGCTGTGTGGCCTTGGGCAGAGTACCACTCACACGAGGTAGTTAGTTACCTGTGATAACCTTGTCAAAGCATAGAGATTGGTGGTGAATTGCAGGCCTTCTAACGACTCCCTGGGTACGGGTCCCATAACCCCCATCCTCCTCCTTGTCTCCAGTCTTCACTGTCATCCGGAATTTGCACCTGGCTCTCTGGGACACGGTCTTCTCCTTTACCTGTTGGCTCTAGTGGCAGCTTTTGCCTTGTATGTTTTGACTTTTCCTAGTTAAGTGACCAGCACCTAAGCGGAAGAGTTGCTAGTGACTAGTGATCAGCATTTATCACAGGTTTGTGGTTTGAGCCACCGTAAGTGTCACAGTAAAAAGCTGAAGCTTTTTATCTTTCAAGGAATCTTGAAAACTGTTGACATGTTTTAATCAGAATTTTTTCCTTGCATTCATTTTAGTTCCATACAATCATTGTTTTAGAATAAATTCTTCATTTTCGTGGCTCTTGCCTTGTCATTTTTTTTTCTTACATGTTTAATTTTATGTATTTTAGCACTGTAGTCCTTCACAGAATTTTAGGCTCAGTTTAGATTAGTGAGAAAAAGTTAAATTTTTGTTGCTTTAACTACTAATAAACAGCAAACCTCAACTGACT
The DNA here is from genome assembly GCF_036562045.2 of Rhinolophus sinicus. NCBI lineage: Eukaryota > Metazoa > Chordata > Mammalia > Chiroptera > Rhinolophidae > Rhinolophus > Rhinolophus sinicus. The sequence goes on along the minus strand of NC_133753.1, from coordinate 3,051,319 downwards.
TACTGTTTAATGCAACACCACAGTTTCCTGATGCAAATCATTTGGGGAAATTTTCTGCCTGTGAACCAGGTGCTCAGAGTGGGGGAGGGCAGGGCAGGGTCCCCTTGCTCCCGCGGGAGTGCGAGTTTTCCCGAGGTGGCCCGTCTACAGGACACAGTCCCAGTAGGACAAGCTCCTCTGGTCACTGCTCATCTCAGGTGTGGTACGTGGTAGCAGTTAGTTAATAGTTACTCCCCTGGGAGGACTCAGGGTAGGTGGTCCCTCCAAACTAAGAAATATGCCATTAGCGGTTATCCCTCTGGACCAGTCACCCATCTCCAGCGGCTTTTCTCATCCAGGCTTCAAGGAGTCTCGGGACACTGCCTCTTTGTCCATCGCTGGTGTTCAGGCCGGACTCTGGAGTCACAGAGCCATTTACAAAGAGCCAGGCTGCGCGATGCGGGAGGCAAGGCAGAGCGGGGCCGCTAGCCCTGCAAGCCCTATTTCTAGCTCTTGTTTTGGGTTCTCCCACTTTAAAAGTGTTGTCTTTTTGTTGTTATGTGAGCTACCTTCACTGTCCGTTTTTGCTTTTGTTTTAATTTAAAAGAAGAGTTTTGAGCTACAAAATACCAGAGCAAACTAGGTTGGATTCCAGTGCAGCCCTGGCAGTTGTGCGTCTCAGCTCTCTGGGCTTTAGTACGTGGGTGCCTTCACTAGACCTTCATCTGGAAGCCTGCTGGGTGTACCGTGTAGTCAGCTTCTCAGAGGCCCTCCCACCCTGTAGGGACAGTCGGTCTCACCTGCTTTCCCTGCCCTGCCCGCAAAGCTGTACAACCTGCAGTCCTTGTTTCTGTGCCCTTGGTGCCCAGTACTCAGAACATGTATATTAAGCAAGCTTAAAAATGAAGCAAACTTTCATTTTTTTAAATCAATGTGATTGAACCTTTTTAGGGGAATTTCTTTAAGGGTAGTCGTGCCATAGTTCTGAGGGTCTTTATATTTCATGTTAAAATTTTGGATTGCTTAAGTCGTCTTAAGTTCAGCGTCTTAGGTTCTTCCATTCATGGAAAAGATTTCTGGTAGAGGCGATTCCAGCCCTTGGAGTAGCTGCACACACCACACCTGGTGTTCTCTCACCACGGTCTCCAGGACTCAGAGGCGTCCACTGCTCTTCTCCCCACAGGCTTGTGGGGGACGAGGAGCGGCGCTGGACAGACGAGAACATCGACATGGTGGCGCTGAAGCACTTCCCCAACATCGACAAGGAGAAGGCCATGGGCCGGCCCATCCTCTACAGCAACTGGCTGTCAAAGGTGACGCGGCCCTGCACTCATTGCTGCCTTCTGTCCTGTAGTTAGTGTTCTCTTGGAACCAAAACACCTTGTTTGGAAGTGCTCTGTAACGAGCTGTGATCGTAGGCATGACGATGGCCTGTGTATTTACAGCCATTGATCATTTGGGGTAGAAAGTCCCAGGGCTCTGGTTGGCTGACTGGCTGTGTGCTTCTTACGCCCGTGTGCTGGTCACTCCCACCAGTAGACGAGGTTGCTTTGGCGGGTTTGCAGTGAAAGAAGTCTCCCACCCCTTTGCTTTCATTTCTCTCACACTAAAAATGGGGTAATTGTGAGTAATTTGTGTGAAAATGTTTCACATGCTAAAATACTAAAGGTGACATTTCCAGAATAGCCGTGAGTTGTCCTTTTCTCTGAAAAAGAGATTGGAACGTTTCAGTAAGTTACAGTCTTGCTATGCGTTTCATTCAGTACACTCCTGATACAGGGCGAAGTACAATCTTCCTTTCAGGAGCTCAGGGTCTACAAGGGGAGAGGCAGATGGGCATGGCTCAGTCTGGGAGAGAGCTCGGTAGAGCTGACCCCTGCGTTGGGTCTTGAAGGGTTCGAAGGCCTTCTTCTGAGTGTCTAAAGTACATGCCAGGCAGAGGGCCCCACAGAAGCAAAGGCGTGGTAGCCAAGAAGGGGCAAGGCAGGTTTTCCTTCGTGTTGCTACAATTTTCATTTCTATTTATTTCTGGATTCTAGATACTAATCTTTCATCATTTATAGGCAACTTCGTCTTCCAGTAGCTTTCTTTTCACTCTCTTTATAGTGTCTTTTGAAAAACAGTTGTTCTTGAAGATACATCATTTAAATCTATTAGTAATTTTGTGTATGAAGTGAGTTTGTTTCCTGTGGACATTGTCCAGTGCTGTTTGCTGAATGGCCCTTTACTCTGAAGTGTCACTCTGTCATACTAGGCTTCCCTAGGAGTGGGTTTATTTCCAAGCTCTGTCCTATTGATCTATCACTTCCTATGCAAACCACGTAGCCTCGATTACAGCCATAAGTCTGTGGTTCTTTAGGGAGAGCTCGACCATTTGGGCCCTTTCCTCTTCCAAATGAAACTTAGAATTGGTTTGTCAAGTTGCACTGAAGCAACCACTGCCATCCACCGTTGAGATTTTGAGTGGGATTACATTGATTTTCGATGTCAGTTTGGATGGAAGTGACACTTCTACAGTAGTATGTGTTTTTCTCCATGTTCATTGTATATCTCTTCAGTTATTTAGGTTTTCTGTGATGTCCTTCAGTGAAATTCAGTTTTCTCTATAAAGATTCTCCATGTTTTTTGATCCAGTTCTAGTTAACTTATTAGTTTTTTTTTTTGCTCCGTTTTAAATGATACTTTTTTCTGTTGCATTTTTAACAGCTGCTTAGTATATGGAAGTATAACTGACTTTGGTTTAATAACTAAGATGATTTCTTAGTAACTTGGTCTTACCTTTTTCCTACAGGATTACATCCCAGTAGACCAAGAAGAGCTAAGAGATTATGTCAAAGCAAGGCTGAAAGTCTTCTACGAGGAAGAGCTGGACGTCCCTCTGGTCCTGTTTAACGAAGTGTTGGACCACGTGCTCAGGATTGACCGGTGGGCTTTTTGTTGTTACAGCCTTACCTCCTGCCTCCGCTGCCTTTGATTTAGGGTCAGTGTGGGGGGCGGTCATGCCAGGCCTCGTCCATCTCCCGACGGACCTCCCGCTACCTCCCCCTCAGCCTTCTCTGCCAAGCGACTCCTCTCTTCTCTTCTTGCTTTCTAAGTCCAGCTTAACTGTCCTAAACTTTCCCACTAAGAGCTTCCTTCAGCTCTTCCTAGCACCTTACACCTACCATGGTTACAGCCCCTCAGCCTCCTGCTAGAATTGGGTCTGTCTCCTCGTGTCATCTGAGTGTCTGCAGGACAGGCCCATGTCTTACTGCTCTTTGCAGCCCACTGGGCCTGGCAAGTAATAATTAATTGTTCATCAAATGTCTGATGTACAAATTCAAGTTAAAATACGTTAGAAGTGTTGTTGACTAAATCCTGAAAAAGTTCAGGGCAGAGTGTCAAAGGGGACGCAGCATGAAAGCCTTAAAATCTTTCCTTCCTGATAATGTTTCAGAATATTCCGCCAACCTCAAGGCCACTTGCTTCTGATTGGTGTCAGTGGTGCGGGGAAAACCACCTTGTCCCGCTTCGTGGCCTGGATGAATGGTTTGAGCGTGTACCAGATTAAGGTGGGTCTGGCCGCAGCCTCATAACCCACGAGGATTTGTGGGTGGTGCACGTGGCCCCATGCCTGAGTGGGCCTGACCCGCCGCGCTTCCGCAGGTCCACAGGAAGTACACAGGAGAGGACTTTGATGAGGATCTGCGGACGGTGCTGCGACGCTCCGGCTGTAAAAATGAAAAGATCGCCTTTATAATGGACGAGTCCAATGTTTTAGATTCTGGATTCCTGGAGCGCATGAATACGCTTCTGGCCAATGGAGAGGTAAGTCAGCGATGTGTTGCATCGTGTCACATGTTGCGTGGCATCGGGTGCCAAGGACCAGTCAGGGAGAGTGCTGTTTTGTTCCTAGGTCCCCGGTCTCTTCGAAGGAGACGAGTACGCCACCCTGATGACCCAGTGTAAAGAGGGCGCCCAGAAGGAGGGCTTGATGCTGGACTCGCACGAGGAGCTGTACAAGTGGTTCACCAGCCAGGTCATCCGCAACCTCCACGTCGTCTTCACCATGAACCCATCCTCGGAGGGACTCAAGGACCGCGCGGCCACCTCCCCGGCACTTTTCAACAGGTACACTGGTCTGCGCTCAGCTCGGTCCCAACAGCAGGCTTCCGTTCAGGGCTCAGCCTGCTCTTGGTAGCTGTTCTGAGATGTGGGCATCTTTGCAGGTGTGTGTTGAATTGGTTTGGAGACTGGTCCACAGAAGCACTGTATCAAGTTGGCAAGGAATTCACAAGTAAAATGGACCTGGAGAAGCCGAATTATATCGTGCCTGATTACATGCCAGTTGTATATGACAAACTCCCGCAGCCGCCATCACATCGGGAAGCTATCGTCAATAGCTGTGTGTTTGTTCATCAGACTCTTCACCAGGTGGGTTCCGTTTTGAGATCAGGAAATGCAAAAGTAACCGTTGTACTAAAGTAAAACTAAACTGACTCAGAAATAGAGCCTACGGTCCTTCGTGTTTGACACGGTGCCATCACCCGCAAGAAGTGGGCTTCTCTCCTGTGCTCTTCCCTCTGTCAGTGACAGCTCAGCCTCCTTGTCAACGGCCCTTGTACTGCTTCCATTGCTTCTTCCTCTGCAAAGCACTCTCTGCTTTTCTCTTCTCACTGCTACTGTGTCCCTTGTCCTGTCCTCTCTACCGGGCATCGGCACCCTTTTTCTGTAAATGGTTCAGGCTATGTGGGCAGACAGGTGTCTGGCACAACTGCGGGGCTCTGCCATTGGAACAGAAGCCCCTGCAGCCGTATGAGGGCGTTGCTGCCACCACCACGTCGCACTTGGAAACAGGCCACGGCAGGGTCTGACCTACCGGCTGCACGGCTCACTGACCCTTGCTCCAGAAAAGTCCAGTCCACTCCCATCTGGAAAGCTTTGTGAAAACCACTGTGAGCCTGTGGGTGTCCCATCGGCCACTTGCATGGCCTCCTGGCTTCCCCTGTGGTCCCATTCCCCACTGCCCTGCTTCACACATCTCCCTTCAGGCAGAGGGGACCAGAGCACTTGGTGACTTGGAGCCTGTGCTGCTTTGCCCCTCTTGCTGGTGCGTCTCTTCTTTTGGTATCTACTGAAAAGCAGCAGTAGGTAGAGGAGGCACGACTAACACTTACGTGGTAATTACCAGTTTGGGGAGCCTTTTCCTGTGAAATACACCTCCTTGGTTGCCGTAATCACCTTCCTCATCTTAGAGAAATTTGAGGAGAAAGCTTCGAGGTTTAAGGGCCTTTTGAGATCTAAAGACCCCAACTCCAGTAGTGTGATTCCTGAGGGCAGGGTCCATGCCACCATGTCACACTGAGGTCCAGCAGGCAGAACAATTAGAGTTTCTTGAGGTCAGATCACAGAGAATGTCCTGAAAGTGAAAGCTTTAACTTCCTTTTCTGGAAGGCTAATGCTCGGCTAGCCAAACGAGGGGGCAGGACCATGGCCATCACGCCTCGACACTACCTGGACTTCATCAACCATTACGCCAACCTGTTCCACGAGAAGCGCAGCGAGCTGGAGGAGCAGCAGATGCACTTGAATGTGGGGCTCAGGAAGATCAAAGAGACGGTCGACCAGGTATGTCACAGGCCTCAGCTTTGCGTCCTGGGGCAGGCGCAGTGAGGTCCCTTAAGTTCTGTTTGCCTAATGTGGCTTCTGTTATTTAGGTAGAAGAGCTGCGTCGTGACTTAAGGATAAAGAGCCAAGAGCTGGAGGTAAAGAATGCAGCAGCCAATGACAAGCTGAAAAAGATGGTGAAGGACCAGCAAGAGGCTGAAAAGAAAAAGGTGCTGCTTCTATTTCAGGAAGGGCGGCCTGTGTGGGCTGGGGGGCAATCGGGGCAGGGCTAGGGGTGTCGTTCTAGGGTTCACTCGGCAGATTAACCCATGCTTACCCAGAGCTGAGCCATCCTTCCTTTCTAGGTCATGAGCCAAGAAATTCAGGAACAGCTGCACAAGCAGCAGGAGGTGATTGCAGACAAGCAAATGAGCGTCAAAGAAGACCTGGACAAGGTGGAGCCAGCTGTCATCGAGGCCCAGAATGGTACGTGCGTCCTGGCGCAGGTCTGCTTCCCAGAAAGGATGCTTTCTCCTTGCAGCTGGAGAGTGCAGGGGAGTGAGCATGGCTTCCGTCAGGTTCCAGGCGTGTGCGCCTGCAAAAGCCTCCCTGCTGACATCCAAAGGCCGCTTCTGCATCTTAGGGCTGTCTGCAGCTCCTAAGAGCAGCGGTCCTCTACAGCTAGTCTGCTTTGACGGGGGTGAAAAAGGGACGCAGTAAGCTTTATGTTGATATGTTGTTTTCTATCTGGTGACAATTAAACATTCTGTTTATAAACCCCTGACTTGAACGTCACCAAGAAATACTGTGAAGTATGCAGTACTGCCATCCTGTAGTCATTTCTGAGAGGGTCCCGTCATGCCCAGTGATTACTGATTTAAGGATTGATGACAGTCACTCTGCATGTGCGTGGGAAGTGCCATAGAAAGAAGTAGGGCACCTGTCACCCTATTTTTATTGGCGACTTGCACAGTAATTAAAAGTGGCCTGTGCTCCCTTCCTGCCCATTAGCATTTAACTGTTTCAAGTAACCTAATTAGTTATGCGTAGTTTTCACGTTACACCACAAGATGAATTAAAAGCACCATCCAAACTATAGATTTTCATTCAGAGTAGGGTTTACAGGAGAATTCTGTTTAGTCCTCACCTGCTGAGTAATTCCTTAAAAGTGTTTTCATAAAAGTTCAGGCTGGAAAGCTACGTTTCAGCTTGTGGAAAGCGCTGGCCATTTTGTAAGAACTGTTAAATTCCACATCTTCACGCAGCCAGTCAGGCAACTTCTAAACGGTGGCAGATCGAAAGCGTCTTTGTTTGGACTGTGTGAAATGCACAACTACAATGCTTAACCCATAGCTGTGTCGTCATTACATTTAAAAAACATTTTTTTAATCTTTCTGGAGGTAAAGGCACGAATGAGAATTTGTGAGACATTTGCAAAGGTCACATCCTGCTTTTTTCAGAATGTCGCAGTTTGGCCTTAGTACAGTAAGAAAGGTCGGCTACTTAAGCTATTCCAGAGGATTTTCAGACAGAAACCCTGACATTTGCTTGAACCTTCTGAGCAGCTGTCCCTTTCCTAACTGGAGTCCGAGTGTCTGGCCGTGTTTGGTCCCCTCTCACTGCCCCGCTTTCTTCCTCCCACTCCACCCTCACACACGTCGCTGCGCTCAGCTGTGAAGTCGATAAAGAAGCAGCACCTAGTGGAGGTGCGGTCCATGGCCAACCCCCCTGCCGCCGTGAAGCTGGCGCTCGAGTCCATCTGTTTGCTGCTGGGGGAGAGTACGACCGACTGGAAGCAGATACGCTCCGTCATCATGAGAGAGAACTTCATCCCCACCATCGTGAACTTCTCCGCAGAGGAAATCAGGTGACTTGCCGGGAGGCGGAAGGCCTGTTCAGGGGGCAGGTGGTTTTTCCTTTTCTCCTGGCCTTGTGTGAGCTGTCAGATGCCAGGAGGCAGCGTCAGTTACATTTACATTTGTCACACAAATGCCTTCCCAGGCCATTGCGATGTAGTCAGATGTCTTCCCCACGTTCCTCCTCGCTGTAGTTTTCTGATCCCTTAACGTAACCCTGCGAGCCGAATCCTTGCTGTGGTCAGAGCGAGGCCACCCGCCTGCTGCCTCAGAGCCGGCCCTAGTCTGTCTCCTGTTCGGGGAGGGGGCACGAGGCCTGATGGTCAGAGTCCTCAGAAACAGTGTCCACTGTCACCTAGAATAGGGGTCATTCTGGCTCATCCTCCGTGGTCACTGGGCCAACAGGTGGAACTGGGCTCTCCATTTCGATTTCCTAAAAGCATCCCTTCACTGTTGCCCGACATGTGCTTAGAAATGCACCCCTCTCTTGCAGTGATGCCATAAGGGAGAAGATGAAGAAAAACTACATGTCCAACCCAAGCTACAATTACGAAATTGTGAACCGGGCCTCCCTAGCCTGCGGCCCCATGGTGAAATGGGCGATCGCACAGGTAACGCGCAGGCCGGGGACTCCTGCGGGCGACGCTGTCTGTCCGGTCATTGAATAACAGTTACCATTCACCCTGCTCAGCTCAACTATGCAGACATGTTGAAGCGGGTGGAGCCTCTGCGCAATGAGCTGCAGAAGCTGGAGGACGACGCCAAGGACAACCAGCAGAAGGCCAACGAAGTAGAGCAGATGATCCGAGACCTGGAGGCCAGCATCGCGCGCTACAAGGAGGAGTACGCTGTGCTCATCTCGGAGGCCCAGGCCATCAAGGCTGACCTGGCCGCCGTCGAGGCAAAAGTAAGCGCGGCTTGGGGCTCTGGGGCTCGCTGCCGACTCCCCGAAGTTCACATGCTGTGCTCGCTGCCCCGTTTGCTGGAAGCAGGGTTCACACAGTAGCGTTTGCTGCATGTACCATGGCCGTCGCAGTGAATTAGCTCTGTGATGTCCTAAGGTCCTGATGACGCTGTCCTGCATACGTGTAGATAGGAACCAACTGAGCAGTCTAAAGTGAGGGCGTCTTTGTCAGGGTCTCCACTGCCGCCTCATTGCTAACGCCTGCACTCCTCATCAACCCTCAGAATACTCTAATCCCGGCCACCAGCACCTCTCCCTCCAGGCCAACCCTCAACTGCTGCCCTTCCCACCTCTTCTTCTTCCTGCCCCATCTCTGCTCACACAGAAGGCTGACACTTAATCTCCGCACTCTCTCCTGCTGATGACATTTTAAGACTGTCGTCATTGGCTGTGGATGATCTGGGCCCCATCTCCTTGGAGACCATAACAGCTTGAATGGGTTTCTATTTTTAGCCCTCCCAAAACCCTGCACCTAATGTGGAGGGACAAATTTGCACTTTTCTGTATAACTCCTGTTGGGTCTTCCTTTTAGGTAAACCGGAGCACTGCTCTTCTGAAGAGTTTGTCTGCTGAACGCGAGCGATGGGAAAAAACAAGTGAAACTTTCAAAAACCAGATGTCTACCATCGCTGGTGACTGTCTCTTGTCAGCTGCGTTTATTGCTTATGCGGGTTATTTTGACCAGCAGATGCGACAAAACTTGTTTACCACCTGGTCCCATCACTTACAGCAGGCCAATATCCAGGTAACGGTCCGTAGAGAGTTGAAAAAGATGTGAGCCAAACTGGTGTTGGGTAAACTTGTCCTGAGCGGACACCATGACAGGACAGCCAACCGCCCTACCCTCTCAGTTCCGCACAGATATTGCAAGGACGGAGTACCTTTCCAACGCTGATGAGCGTCTTCGCTGGCAGGCCAGCTCCCTACCTGCGGACGACTTGTGCACCGAAAATGCGATCATGCTGAAACGCTTCAACAGGTAGGGAGAGCAGGTTATATAGATAGAGTGCAGCGACCCCAGTTTCATTTTTATTCAAAACACACCTTTGAAGAGATGAACAGAAATTGAGAGTGGGCGTGTGGTGCTGACATGGGTCACGTGGTCTCCTGGTGAGGCATGCGTGGTTCCTGTTGTCCTTTCATCTGACTAAATTGTTCTGTGGTGAATTTTCCTGGTGTAACCGTTTGAAATTCATTGTCAGGGTTGTATGTCAGGTTGGACATTAGGACAGACCCTCTTCCAACATTATAACTGAAAATATTCAGCTAGAAAGAGTTACAGGGGAAATTGCTGCCTGTTATTCAGTTAAGAAGGCCAGAGTAAGAAATGGAATGTAACTCAGCGACACTGCACGTCAGGGGCAGTCCTCAGGGCTGAGCCCGAGAAGGGCACGCTGCCCTGTGGCGGTTCTGACACCCAGCCACCCTTGGGGTTTCTTTTTCCTTTTTTTTTTTAGAAAAAAGGAAACTTACTCCCAGATTTCTTTGTAATCTCATCTAAATGTTTTGGGACCTTTGAGTCATTGTCCCAGGGACACAAAGACGATGGAGCACTCGTGTTGGTGGTGTCTGATTTTTATGCGCAAACCTTAGGGTTCCATGAACGAATGGCTCCGCATCCCGTCAGGTGGTGCTGGTGAGACTGTTGATTCACCGGTAGTCTGCAGGTCTGGAGTCGGCTCAGTGCAAAGTATGCACACTTCTGTTTAGTCAGTGGCCCGGCACACGTGGAGAATGACAGATCTGAGAATGTTCTTGAGGATGGAGTGTGTACTCGCAGAAGACAGGAAGTGCCCCAGATGCCCGTCAGGTGTTGGTGGTCACTGTCTGGAAGGGCCGTCAGTGATGCACAGAACAGTAATTCAGTAATTCTAGGCTCATGCGCTCAGCCCTGGGAGACAAGCATGGGCAGGGCACTGAGCGAGGAGGCCCCCCCGTGTGTGCCCCAGAGAGTTAACTGCTTCACAGAGTCTGTGACCTGTCACCACTCATTACAGAAGTTCTACAGAAAGATGATCATAGCATTAAGCCTTCAAGTCAGACAGTCTCTGTTGGGAAGTCTAGAAACCACACTGAGTGCGGGGCAGTGTCCATCTGCCCGGTTGGGGCTCTGCCCACTGTGTTCTCGTGCTTCCCTTGGCTTCTTCACAGCTCTTCCGCCTCCCCCTCAGGTACCCGCTGATCATTGACCCCTCCGGACAGGCCACAGAGTTCATCATGAATGAATACAAGGACCGGAAGATCACGCGGACCAGCTTCCTGGACGATGCCTTCAGGAAGAACTTGGAGAGCGCCCTGCGGTTTGGTAACCCCTTGCTGGTGCAGGTGTGTGTGCACCTGCGTCCTGCCCAGGGGATTCGTTAGGGCTGTTTCTGGGTTGTTTCAAACACGGGTGATGTGAAACCAAACTGAATTACATAATACAAAGCAACAGTTCAACACTGCAAGACTTCATTTGATATCAGAGCAAGGATAAAGCCTTGAGATTGCTCTGTTAAAAAATAAACCCAACAAAAGCGGCGTTTGCACTTAAAATCCCTCTTAGTCTGGACCACCGTCCACTGGCTCTGTGCAGTGATGGACGGACACGTTTAGTCTGCTGGTAGGATGGGAGCCACACTAAGCTCAGCATGTGACTAGTGTGACCAAGGGATGGGACTGGAAACGTGGCCAGTGGCTATCGTAGCGGCCAGGGCAGGTCTGAATGCTGGGTGTTGCTGGGAAGGTGTGTCTGGAGTCGGAAGCTGGTGTCAGTACACCAGACACTAAAACCCTAACCATCACACTCCTTACATGTGACTGCAGGATGTGGAAAGCTACGATCCAGTTCTGAACCCAGTACTGAACCGTGAGGTCCGGCGAACCGGGGGCAGAGTGCTGATTACCCTCGGTGACCAGGATATAGACCTGTCTCCATCGTTTGTCATCTTCCTGTCCACCCGCGATCCAACTGTAAGCAACGAGGCACTTCACATGTGAAAATGTGGCGATGTTGGGTGTTCCAGCTGAAGTAACAAAGCAGACTGTCCTGTTACCCCTCCTGGCAGGTTGAGTTCCCACCAGATCTCTGCTCCCGGGTCACCTTTGTCAACTTCACAGTCACCCGTAGCAGCTTACAAAGCCAGTGTCTAAATGAAGTACTGAAAGCGGAAAGACCTGATGTGGACGAAAAACGTTCCGATCTTCTCAAACTTCAAGGTACATTTCTGGGTCTGTGGCTCGTAGGTTCTGGAGGCAGGAGGAGGCTGAACTATTAAGGGACGGGATGTTTCCGGTGTATGTCAGACTGTCAGCTTTCCTGTGAAAGAAGGTAAGTCCTCCAGCCGACTCTGGATGTTTTGGTCCCTTCAGGGGAGTTTCAGCTGCGTTTACGGCAGCTAGAGAAATCTCTGCTACAAGCTCTGAACGAGGTGAAAGGGCGCATTTTGGACGATGACACGATCATAACGACTCTGGAGAACCTCAAGAGGGAGGCGGCCGAGGTGACAAGAAAGGTCGAGGAGACGGACATCGTGATGCAGGAAGTGGAGACCGTGTCCCAGCAGTACCTGCCACTGTCCACTGCCTGCAGCAGTATCTACTTCACCATGGAGTCTCTGAAACAGGTGACCGCGTGGGTGGCCCAGGCGGGTGAGGGCTCGTGGCGTTGAGCTGTGGGGAGCTCACGCCCCGCCCGCCGCCTTCTTTCAGATACACTTCCTGTACCAGTACTCCCTGCAGTTCTTCCTGGACATCTATCACAACGTCTTGTACGAGAACCCGAACCTGAAGGCCCTCACGGACCACACGCAGCGCCTGTCCATCATAACGAAGGACCTCTTCCAGGTGCGGGGCCAGCGCGTGGCGGTCCCGGGAGGGAGGAGCCGGCGCGTGGCCGTCCCGGGAGGGAGGAGCCGGCGCGTGGCCGTCCCGGGAGGGAGGAGCCGGCGCGTGGGGAGGGAGGAGCTGGCGCGTGGCCGTCCCGGGAGGGAGGAGCCGGCGCGTGGCCGTCCCGGGAAGGGAGGAGCCGGCGCGTGTCCGTCCAGGGAGGGAGGAGCCGGCGCGTGGCGGTCCCGGGAAGGGAGGAGCCGGCGCGTGTCCGTCCCGGGAAGGGAGGAGCCGGCGCGTGTCCGTCCCGGGAAGGGAGGAGCCGGCGCGTGGCCGTCCCGGGAGGGAGGAGCCGGCGCGTGGGGAGGGAGGAGCCGGCGCGTGGCCGTCCCGGGAGGGAGGAGCCGGCGCGTGGCCGTCCCAAGAGGGAGGAGCCGGCGCGTGGCGGTCCCGGGGAGGGAGGCCCATGCGGCCGGTTCCTTGGCAGCTGCAGTTTTCCGGCTTGTCCCCAGGTGGCGTTCAACCGGGTGGCCAGAGGCATGCTGCACCAGGACCACATCACCTTCGCCATGCTGCTGGCGAGAATCAAGCTGAAGGGCACCATCGGGTAAGGCCGGCCACTCTGCCGCCCCTCCGCCCTAGACGGCGGCGCCTCTGGGTTGCCCGCGAGCATTTCGTGTTACATGAGTTGTGGTTTCCCTTTAAGTCATCGTGCACGTTGAATGTCGATAGAAATGAGTGTAAGAGCCCTAGCTCGCCCGCTGCCCCTCTGCAGGGAGCCCACATACGATGCCGAGTTCCAGCACTTCCTGAGAGGGAAGGAGATCGTGCTTACTGCTGGCTCGACACCCGAGATCCGGGGCTTGACCGTGGAACAGGCTGAAGCGGTTGTGAGGCTGAGCTGTCTCCCTGCCTTCAAGGATCTGATTGCAAAGGTTCAGGCCGATGAGGTGGGTGTTCTTCTGAATGTTCCTTTCCCCAGGAAATTGGCAGTGACGAACTGCGTGTCGTGTAAAACCCAGAACCTCGTGTTTGTGCGCACGCGTCAAATGTCTGCATGCTAGTCCCGCCTTCTGTGCCCACAAAGAAGGGCTCTGCCCGTGGTGACATTCCCACTGTTGTCTCCACAGCAATTTGGCATCTGGCTGGACAGCAGCTCCCCAGAGCAGACGGTGCCATACCTCTGGAATGAAGAAGCTCCTGCAAGTAAGCCCCCGGTCCCCTCCCTCGTGTTGCCCTTCTGGACACACATGTCACGTGGGGCCCCACTGCTGGAAGAAGAGACGCTGCCAGAAACTAGTCACTGGTTCCTATAAGTATCTGTGTTCAAACTTTCGGAGTTACCTAGAAGTGGGAAAGCAAAACACTCCTAATTCCCGTCCAACGCACGCTTAATTAGACCGAAAGAGGAACGAGACAAAGGCCTTTGCCAGCACGGGGAAATGGGCAGTTCTTGAGTATTAGCCAAGGCCCTGGGCGAGCCAGGCCCCCAGAGGGGGAAGAGGCAATGAGCCCCACACAGCTGCTAGTGGTGACTGATCTGCAGAAGCTCCTGAGTGTTCAGGAGCCAGCCTGCAGGAGCCGCTACCAGTGGAACCATTTAAAATCAGCAACTGCCACAGCACGCAGAGACTGAAGCAGTAGGTGCTGTCATCGGTTTGTCCAGAGGGTTCATGAGAATAGAGGAGGTGGTGACTGTCCTTTGAGCTGTGTCTTGGACACTGAGTGTTTGCCAAGAGAAGGCTCGTAGGAAGAACAGACCAGGCAGGGGGACAGCTCACAGTCTGTCCTGTCACCAAACCCCGTCTTCTGTGTGGCCTCGTTTCAGCACCCATCGGGCAAGCCATCCATCGCTTGCTCCTGATTCAGGCCTTCCGGCCCGACCGCCTGCTGGCCATGGCCCACGTGTTTGTCTCCACAAACCTCGGGGAGTCCTTCATGTCCATCATGGAGCAGCCGCTCGACCTGACCCACATTGTGGACACAGAGGTGTGCCTTGTCCCTCTGTCCTACCACAGCCTCCACACCAGTCTGCTGGGTGCTCGGACTGAACCGACCTGTTCATCTGCAGGTAAAGCCGAACACTCCTGTCCTGATGTGCTCTGTGCCTGGGTATGACGCCAGTGGACACGTGGAGGACCTCGCGGCCGAGCAGAACACACAGATCACTTCTATTGCAATTGGTAAGGGGCTCGCGCTCTCTCGGGCTGGGGCCCCCACAGCTCAGGCGGGCTCTGAGGTCCGTGCCTGCCGTGCTGACACCAAGCTTTCTGGCACCAGGCTCGGCAGAAGGCTTCAACCAAGCAGATAAGGCGATAAACACAGCTGTGAAGTCTGGCAGGTAGGCCTGTCTGTCTGTTCGGAAAGCCCTGGCTTGAGAGCTCATCAGACAGGAGTCTGAAGCCGGCTTGGCTCTCACTCTCCCTGCAGGTGGGTGATGCTGAAAAACGTCCACCTGGCCCCAGGGTGGCTGATGCAGCTGGAGAAGAAGCTGCACTCGCTGCAGCCGCACGCGTGCTTCAGACTCTTCCTCACCATGGAGATTAACCCCAAGGTGGGCCGGCGGGTGGGCAGGGCGGGACGCCGCTCTTGGTGCTGTTTGGGCTCTTTGTGTTCAAGTGTGTGTGTGTATGTACACGTGTGCACGCGTGTGCACGTGCGCTGAAGCGCACTTCTCAGGTGCCGCGTGCTGACAGGTGTCTTCTTCTCAGGTGCCCGTGAACCTGCTGCGCGCCGGCCGCATCTTCGTGTTCGAGCCACCCCCGGGGGTCAAGGCCAACATGTTGAGGACGTTCAGCAGCATCCCTGTGTCACGTATCTGCAAGGTAAGAGTGTGTTGTGTCAGCCCAGACAGGCCAGCCCCTGAATTCACACACGGGCCCCGCGCCTCCCAGAAACACCAGCGTGGCTAGTTGTACAGGGAATTTTATTTAACTGCAGGCAGGTTTCCTTCCGGTGAACAGGTGTTTGGTGGCAGGGGCGTGACCGGCTCCCAGGTGAGCAGACACATCCACAATAAAGCTCTAGCCTGAACCCAGGTGTGCATCCTAGACTATATGTCTGGGAACCCTCCGCTCCCAGGCACGGGCCTCCCCAAGGCTGAGGCTGTGGGGCAGGAGGAGGGGGACCCTTGAACAGCACGGCAGGTATTAGGGGTACTGACTTCTATGCAGTCAAAAGTCTGTGGATAAGTTTTGATCCCCCAAAACTTCAGTCCCTCGGTCTGTGCAGGGATTGGCTAGGATGCTGTGTGGACCCAAACTCCATGGAAGCTCAAGTCCCCCCATAAAATGGTGTCGATTGATGCATGTAGTTGGCCCCCCTCATCTGCGGGTGCGCAACCTGGGGATACAAAGGGCTGACTGAACATGTATCAGACCGGCGCCGTCCAAACCGTGTTGTTCAGGGGCCAGCTGTACATGGTGCTATAATGTTCCTTTTCCGATGCTTAGAAAAAATGTTTTCTGTGTAATTCTCTGTTGGCTGAATAATGTGTCTCAGCATCTGCTATCTGTATTCATTTGCTCATGCCGAGCCCTGGAGTGCGAAGTGGTTCACATTAGACGTGGGAGCTCTTTTTAAAGCCATGGTTCTCATGGAGGATCCGCTATATTTTCTCAGAAGAAAGGACGCTGCTTTCTGCTGATTCTGTCCTTAATAACACTTCCCCTCTAGTCTCCCAACGAGCGTGCTCGCTTGTACTTCCTGCTGGCCTGGTTCCACGCCATCATCCAAGAACGCTTACGATACGCTCCCCTGGGGTGGTCAAAGAAGTATGAATTCGGGGAGTCGGATCTGCGGTCGGCCTGCGACACTGTGGACACATGGCTGGATGACACGGCAAAGGCAAGTGTGGGCTGTGCCTCGTGAGGTAGACAGCAGGCACATGATAATGTGGTGATGTGAGGTCGTGTGCGCAACTCACACATGCAGGTGGGAAAGCACCTGTTAGAGGTGAGAGAGCGGGAGGAGGCTGCAGGCAGAGCCAGGCTGTGCCAGCCCCCGACCTGCGCACTCACCCACATGTCCCCACCCAGGGGAGGCAGAACATCTCTCCGGATAAGATCCCGTGGTCCGCACTGAAGACCTTGATGGCCCAGTCCATCTACGGTGGGCGAGTGGACAATGAGTTTGACCAGCGTCTGCTCAACACTTTCCTGGAGCGTCTATTCACGACGAAGAGTTTCGATAGTGAATTCAAGCTGGCCTGCAAGGTCGACGGGCACAAAGACATTCAAATGCCAGACGGCATCAGGTGCGAGCCTGCCTCCCGTGACAGCACAGTGGCACCGCTGGGCCGCTCCCGGCGTTGCACATGACAGCATTCCTGATGTGCTTCTTTGCAGGCGAGAGGAGTTCGTGCAGTGGGTGGAGCTGCTCCCCGACACCCAGACGCCCTCCTGGCTGGGCCTGCCCAACAACGCCGAGCGGGTGCTCCTCACCACGCAGGGTGAGTCCCTCCGGTACCGCTGCTCCTCACTCCCTCGGGGAGGCGAGGAGTCATCCGCCCCACCTGGGGTCTGTCTTGCAGCACAGGCTCAGTTCTGGGCAAAAGGCCTGACATTCATGTAAACGAGGTCTGGACATGGCATTTAGGTTTTCACCTTACGTTCAGAAATAGTTCCATTTTTCTTCTTAGGGTTGCCAAGTACTAGTGTTAAGTCAGAGTAGCAGCTGGGTCCCTGTGAATGCCCTGTCAGGACTACAGTGACTGTCATCTGAGCCCCCGTCACGCCCGCACTCTGTCAAGGTGTCACTGCCAGGCCCACCTTAGAGCAGCACTGCAGCCCGGGCCTAACAGGTTGCCCAAGGTCACTGGCCCACGCGGAGGCCCTGAGCCCTGAGCCGACACCTCTGCCGTCCGGCCTTCAGGCAGCCACGCAGCTCAGGGACGAGGATGGTGAGGGCAGGCACACCAAAGCCAGAGCAGGCAGGGACAGGCATTTGAGAGGGAGCAGATGGTGATTCCTGGGGTTCATGTGGTCTAGGCCGCAAATGGTCACGAGTCCCCAGGGCAGGTGGCCCCGAGCCCCTCCCTGGGCTGTTCCGCAGAAGCCTCACTCTGGTCCTTGCACTGTCAGGTTGCTGGTCCAGGCCCCACAGACATGGCTTGGTCTGGTTCCACTTTTTCTCTGTATTTGCCTCCCCGTCTGTCTGGCCAGGCCATTTTCTGTGCCCACTTGGTATGTTGCGAGTCCACGTGTGCCACGGTCTTTCCACTTACGTTCTCCTTCCTCTGGTCTCCTGCCCGCCCCGCCCCTCCCCTCCCCTCCCCACCATTGGTGTAACTGCGGCCCAGGTGTGGACGTGATCAGCAAGATGCTAAAGATGCAGGTGCTGGAGGACGAGGACGACCTGGCATACGCAGAGACCGAGAAGAAGGCGCGAGTGGACTCCACGTCGGACGGGCGGCCCGCCTGGATGAGGACACTGCACACCACCGCCTCCAACTGGCTGCACCTCATCCCCCAGACACTGAGCCATCTCAAACGGACGGTGGACAACATCAAGGTGGCCGGGCTGCCCCAGATGGTCTTAGCAAGACAGACGGGCAGGCGGGCGCGCTGTGCAGAGGCCCAGGCTGGGGGCTAACCCTCCTCAGAGTGATCAGAAACGCCCCACAGGGCATCCTGCCACGAGCTAGCTCAGTGACTCCAGACTCTGGAGAGTTGTTGGGGCTGCTTCCAACCAGCTTCCTGTGCGGTCTGGTCCCAGATCGGGCTCAGGTGCAGCTGTGGGGACCAGGCCGGGGCCGTGACTCCTGGGGCTCCTGGAGGTCGGCTTACTCTGGCTGGCTGCAGCAGGGGCCTCTTCTAAACGGCCCCCTCACTCTGGCTTCTCTCCGCACAACAGGACCCCCTGTTCAGGTTCTTTGAGAGAGAAGTGAAGATGGGAGCGAAATTACTGCAGGACGTCCGCCAGGACCTTGCTGATGTCGTTCAAGTGTGTGAAGGGAAGAAGAAGCAGACCAACTACCTGCGCACACTCATAAACGAACTGGTGAAAGGTGCGCAGGGAGGCTGTATGCCGGGCGGGCGTTGGTCCTCAGTGTTGACACGTCCCAGGCCGTCCGCTCTCTCTGCAGCCGTCCCTCCAACGGCAGCTGGGGGCCCTCCCTGGAGCACAAGCTCAGAAATGTCTGAAGAGTTTTCCTTCTACTAAAATCTTTCTGCAATTGCTGCAGTGTTTAGGGGCGGGCGCAGGACAGGAAATGTTGGGGGGGGACTTGAGTATGAGCAACAGGGCAGCCCCAGGTGTCTCCCATTGGCCCCGAGAGCCTGAGCCACCAGTGACAGAATCACACCGGGCAGTGTGTGATGGGAATGGGTAGCTGTGATGTTATTGGGGCGAGCCTGGTCCTCCAGACACCCCGTCAGTCACACTGGACTGTGTCGAGTAGCGGCGGGGGGCGGGGCTGTACCTGACGCCGGCCTGGGGCCTCCTGCCCTCCACAGGGATCCTGCCTCGGAGCTGGTCACACTACACCGTGCCTGCCGGCATGACCGTCATCCAGTGGGTGTCTGACTTCAGCGAGAGGGTCAAACAGCTGCAGAACATCTCACAGGCGGCTGCGTCTGGCGGCGCCAAGGAGCTAAAGGTGGTGACGGCAGCTCCTGAGAAGCCTGGTGGTGGTTGGCAGCTGCCCTGGGTTTGGGGCAGCAGCTGGGGGGCCAGGCAGAGGCCCGGCTCTAAGGAGGAGAGCAGGTAGGGCTCGCTCCTCACCAGCTGCTTCCTCTCACAGAACATCCATGTGTGCCTGGGCGGACTGTTTGTGCCCGAGGCGTACATCACCGCCACCCGGCAGTATGTGGCCCAGGCCAATAGCTGGTCCCTGGAGGAGCTGTGCCTGGAGGTCAATGTCACCACCTCGCAGAATGCCACCCTCGATGCCTGCAGCTTTGGAGTCACGGGTGAGTTAGAGTGTGCAGACCCAGGCCCGTGGTCTTAGCTTCTGTCTCAAGGCCCCCGCCTGCACCCACACAGAGGTGTTTAAGGGGCCGGATGGCGGCAGCAGAGCTGAGCCCGAGGCCGGTGGGTTCTGGGGCTGTTCCCACTCCATTGGTTTGACTTCCTCTTTCCAGGGTTGAAGCTGCAGGGGGCCACGTGCAGCAACAACAAGCTCTCCCCCTCCAACGCCATCTCCACCGTCCTCCCGCTGACGCAGCTGCGCTGGGTCAAGCAGACAAATGCAGAGAAAAAGGCCAGTGTGGTAAGGGGCACCCCCGTCCTGTGGGCAGGGAGACGCTGCAAGCACCGCCTTAGTCATTTCCCTCTTCCTACCGCCGAGTTCTGCGCATGACGAGCAATCGGCAACTCCCAGGAGAAAGCGCCCGTTGCCCTCTGCCACAAAGCCTTGCACCCTACAGCCACCCTCAGCCGTGTCGAGGTGGGCGTCTTGCCGTCCCCTGCGTCAGCGCTGAGCCCCTCTGCCCTTCCTCATAGGTGACCCTACCCGTCTACCTGAACTTCACCCGTGCAGACCTCATCTTCACGGTGGACTTTGAAATCGCCACCAAGGAAGACCCTCGCAGCTTCTACGAGCGTGGCGTCGCAGTCCTCTGCACAGAGTGAAACCACACTTTTCTAGCTCCCCTTTCTGTACTGGTAAAATGCAATATTTAACATTTATTCATTATTAAAACGTTTGGAAGCTGTGGACTTGTCAAAGGAAAGTCGTTGGTTCGAGGTTAGAGGAACGTGAAGGAGGCCTGACGGTTGGGACTGGTGGAACGTGGAAGGACGACGCACGTGTTTGGAGGGGCAATAGCATGGCTTGTTTTATGAAATAAAACACTAAGCATGACCCGCCTCCCGCCTCTTCTGTCTCCGCGCTGGTCCCGGGCATTTCGGGCACTAGGGGAGCTCAGCACCAGCGAAGAATGAAGAACCTGGGCCCTTCAGGGACATGGGAACGGCCAGAAAAGGGCCTGGTCCATCCTGGGTCAATAGTCGACCCCTTAGCTTGTGCGCCCCGGCCTGCCACCCTCGTGGTGGGGCCTGGCGCCATTTCCTGCGTCACATAAGGTGCTGATGCCCTGGTCCGGTTCTGCCACCCGTCCCGCCTCCTCCCTGGTACCTTCATTCCTGCAGAGCCTGAGGTGGCGCCAAGTAGAGGAAGCGGGTAGGTAGCTCCTGTGGGACGTGACGGATGTGGTGTCCCTGGGAAAACAGGCCTTGTGAGAGCTCCTGGGGTTGATCAGTGAGCAGCCCAGGCCTCAGGCCCGGTGATAAAACCTGTTCATCCTGCTGCTGGACCACCCAGGACCCACCCACCCCATGTGACCCGTGTTTGGCCACCAGCCACGTGATGGTCTGATTCCTGGCTGGACGGTCAGGCTCTGCCCCCCGCACCCCCAGGGCTTCTGTGAGCTGCCAGGCTCCAAATGTCTCCAGGCCTGAAGGCTAGACTCAGCCTGTTCCTTGTCCACTTCTGGAATGTTCCACCAGGGGTCTCTAGGTGGCTTGGTTCCAGTCCAAAGCTGTATTCCACTGAACACGGACGGGCTCAGTTTAAATGTTTTTCTCTGAACCAATGAAGATTTTCAGCATTTCTACAGTGGGCATGCTGGATGGTGCTACATGGTCTCAATTGAGAAGAGCTGGGCCGGGGACCTGGCAATGACAGGGAGTCCACTAAAAGGCCTCCATGGATGAGGGTTCTGGAGCACAGAGCCTGAGGGAGCACAGGGCAGCTCCCAGCAGGGCGCAGTTGCCTCCAGCCCGAAGGGCAACGAGAAGAGCAGAAGCAGCCCTGCTCCCAGCCCCCTCCGGCCACCACTGAGACACTCGTCCACCTAGAGGCTGGGGGCTGGGGACGGGTAGGTCACCACAGGTACAGGATTGCGGTTCCCCCATCCAGGGCTGCCATATGGACCCCACAAGTGCCCAAGGCCTACCTAACACCCCAGGGGACAACACCCAGGTCCAGGCCTTCTTGAGCTTTACTCCCAACCCACCCTGCCCTCACACTGAGCTCAGTCCATGGGCCTGAAGGGGACCCTGACCTCTGGGGCTGCCTACTTGCCCTGCAGTTGGAGTGTCAGGCTGTACAGTGGCCACAGTCCTACTTGTCCTCACCAGTAGAGCTGGCAGAAGGGACCAGAGCAGTCTACCGGGGGGCGAGCTCCACCAGCCTTGTCACCGCCGTCACCACCCACCAGGAGAGACGAGCGGCTGGTCATTGGGTGCAGCCCCTTTTATTGGCACTGGACAGCAGCCATAGAGGAGAGGGGCTCAGCCGTCCAGCACTAACACCAACTCCAGAATGTCACTGGGTTCATGCCTGTTGGAAAGTGAAAAACCCTGAAACTGGGAAAAGCACAAAAGCCACCCACTGCCACCCGTTTTTAGATACTATCACGTCAAGGCCACCCTCACGCCCACAGACTGAGCCAAAACCCCAGCTACTCAGAAAATCCCTGCTCCATCAGCAGTGTGACAGCGGGGAGAGGCAGCGCTACTGTCCACGCGCATCCGCTTGAGCTCCCTGCTCCCCGCTCCTCGCTGGTGTCAGCATCCTGCCCTGAGCTGACCACTCACCTGGGTCTAAGCCTCGTGCTGCTGCTTTCTCTTATTTTTTTTCAAGGTCTGCGAGTAAAACCTCCAGTTTCCTCTTAGACAGTGAGAGCTTGGGCCCCTTGTCCCTCTCATTCCCGAGTCTGGGTGGTGGCCGTGACACTCTGTCCCTACCCTGGGCACGCCTGCCAGTCTCTGGGGGCTCCACGGTAGGGAGGGGGGTTCTGGGGTCCTCCTCCATCATTCTCAGGTCCTCTGGGGACCCAGGCAGCTGGGCTGTGGACACACGAGCCTGGGGGCGGCCTGCCCCTGCGGGCTCTATGTCCACATCCTCGGCCTCCAGGGCGGAAAGGGCCCCGCTGGCAGCTTTCCGGACAAGGGCTCGGGTTCCTGACTTGGGTCTAATAAGTGAACTGGACTCCTGGACTTCAGCACGTGCAAAGGCCGGTTACAGGTCATGTGACCCAGGAAACAGTCGGTGAGGCTGTGGGCGGAACGGCCAGGGGTATCTTCCGAATCACCATCAGGATCTAAAAACCGGTGACAGATGTGTTGGAGCTGGTTAGCAATTCCCAGCAGTGGGGTCCAGTGCAACACACTCCCCATCTGCACAGGCTATTTCTTCCATCACTGGCATTGGCAAACTTGGCACCATCTGCCTTGCAAATGAATCTTTAAAAATGCATTTGACAAATAGCCCATGGCGCCCAAAAAGCCTGAGGGTCCAGCAGTGCTGGGGGCCCAGCCTGAACCCTGTCATTTAAAGGCCTCATCTGGGGTGGTCGGTTAGCTCAGTTGGTTAGAGAGTGGTGCTAATAACACCAAGGTTGCCGGTTCGATCCCTGCATGGGCCACTGTGAGCTGCGCCCTCCTTAACACGTTGTGTACGGATCACGAGAATCTTCACAAGGGATTTAAACCCCGCCATACGCAACATGTTAAAAAAATAAAAAATAAAGGCCTCATCCCAGCTCCCCGCCGGCTCAGTCCACACGGCCCCACCCGCCACCAGGGGTCTGAGCTCATTCCTCCCACGTGCCCTTCAAGGCGCCACGTCCCTGGTGAAGGCCCAACTCAGCTCTGTCCTGCTCCCTGCCCAGTCCTGCACCCACTGTGCCTCGCACATATGACCAGAAGAAGCTGAAACGAGCCTTGAAGTCCAGTTGTTCCCCACTTTCAAAGGTCTGTTCTCGAAGGGAAGGCCGCGTGTGCGTGTCTGAGCAGCAACCCTCCACCCCACCCTCAGGGCAGTCAAGCACCTCTCACCTCTATGACCACTGGCTGAAGGGGGCTTTGGAGCTTTCTGGATATCTAACATCCTCCTCACCCCACCTTGGTGCCAGGATTCCCTATTCCTTCCACTAACTTACTTTCACCTTATCACGTCAGTGCTCTTGACTTGAGGGGCTCCGCAGTAAAGGTCCCCACAGAAAACCTAAGGCTCTGCGGCTAATCCCGTCACCTCCTGCACTTCCCATCCAGTGCTATGTTGAGACATCCTCCCAAATACACTAAGAGGACCCGGTGAAGTCTGCAAGCCAATCAGGTTTATCAATGCGACTAGACGTCCATACGTCCCCAGTGTCCGTGCCTCACCCACACCAAGCGTGGCTACATGACAGCCAGAAAGGACCCAGGGACCCCCGTGGGTAGTGAAAAACCCCGATCACTCACTTCCTCTGGACAGTTGATGCTGCTATTTATTCCAGAGAAAAGGTAAACATGGAAATAGTTAAACACCATAATCTATAGACAGCTGTAATCATTTCAGATTCAGAAACTGGTCAGAACTGTTGGAATTCACAAAGCTGGAACCCATTCTGTGACATCGTCCGCCCCCCAAAATACCCCCCCCACACACACACACACAGAACACACACACACACACACACACACACAGCAGCTGGCATCCCCTGCCCCAGGCTGGGGGTGCATGTGTGGGGTGGGTAAGCATCTCACACTGCAAATAAGCCAGCAGGGTCAGTTCTTACAAACCAAGAGGTGCCAGGCTGGGACATCTATCTATTCACTGGGTTTGGGTCAGAACGACTGGCCAGGAAGCACACCTGCTCTTCAAGGTTACCTGGTGTCTTAAACCACCACAAGACCAGGTATTAACCACACCTCAACTGATTATTGAGATTGATTTCAGTTTTGATTGAGATTAATTTTCAAATTGACTAATTGCAAACCAATGGTCTTATCAATACTCCAGGCAAACTACTTTCAGTCCTTTTCTTATTTAAAATTTTTTTTGAAAGAGGAAAAACAATTTAAATATCAAAGTGAAGTTTTTTTCCAGAATATGATAACACCACTATGCAGAGAAGACTCTACACAGCAGGCCCGAGACAGCTCTCCTTCGAAAGTTCTGCTGACTAACTGGCCCGTGGCTGGCCCCTGGGGACTTGGGTTTCGGGAGGGCTCCTGCCATTCCCTACATAGGAGTGGCCCCTGGCTCATTCTGGCTCACTCTGTAACTTACCTCTCTCCAGATGCCTTCAACTAAGTCCACGTGGTTCTTTTTGTGATAGACCTGGCGGAAAAAAGGCTTGAATAATCCTTTCTCTCTCGGAAGGCAGCAGCTTAGTGCTCAAGGGCAAGAGGACAAGGGTGCGCACTGCCCTTGCCAGCAGCCTCTGCCACACTGGCTACTCGAGGGACAGTGGCCCTGGCGGGGTGGGGGAAAACAGAGAAGCTTCTCCCCGGAGCCTGAGCAGAGACAGAGGACCCCTCAGAGGTTTGGCTTGAGGGATTAAATGCAAACGTGGGTGGCTGTAAACAGGAATGTGACAAGGAGACAGACTTGGCAGCTGGGTCAGTCCCCATCGCATTGGGAAGAGACAAGCGTGACCCATTGATTGTACAGGGCACCCTGGCCTTCCTCCTGGAACCAAAGCCGGAAGATCCTGGAAGACACTGGACCATCCTCCCAAGCCCTTCCGTTCCAGAGGCAGAAGCAGGCCCAGAATGCGGCCGGGCCTTGCTCAGGGCCCCTCAGAAGAACCCAGGGCTGGCATCAGATATTCTAGAACCTCCCCACTAAACCCAGGCTGTGGGAAAAGCAACTCTTCTGTTTCTTCTTAATTAAAAGTAAGGCTCCCAAAGGACGGGAATGTGAATACCTCTAGTTTGGGGAAAGAGAGAAAACACCTGTAAGGATGACACCAGGGCAGGGCCTTCCGGTCTCAGGCACACAGGGTCTCCCCCCACCCCCACAAAGAGGGAGAGGGCTGCGAGCAGGAGAGTACCTGGAAGCCAGGGAGTGCCCGCCTGCCTTTTCTGGAAGCGGGCCCTGACGCGGGTCGCACTGAACGCTGACCTGATGCAGGTGGGTTGGCCGAGCCTCAGCCCAGCCATGGTTCGGGCCTGTTACGGACTTGTCACTAAAAAATACCAAGTTCCAGGGGACAAAGCACAGGTCAGTGGTTACGAGGGGTGGGGGGAGGGGCTGACCACAACGGAACAGGAGGGAGCTTTCTGGAGGGTTCTCTCTTGACTGTGGTGGTGGTTGCTCCCCGGGGTGCATTTGTCACAGGCCAGAGTGGTGGCCCAAAGGAGTGAATTTTATTCTAAGTTTTAGAAGACGAATCTAGGGAGTTTTCAAAAACTTTCTTAGTGAACAGAAAACCCACAGGCAGCTGGGGGCGTGGCAGTACAGCCCAGGATCAGTATCTCAGTCTGGGAAAAGCCCCTTTGCACTGACATGCTCTGTCTTACACACGCTCATTGGGACACGGCACACGTTCACAGACACTGAAAATTCTAGAATGTTAGCCTGCGGAGGGGACCACCATCCAGCCCAAATGTCCACCCTGCTTTTTGTTTTTTAACAGATAAAGAATTTTAAGCCTAGGCTGGGGACTGACTCGCCCAAGTTGACATAAATTCTAAGAGCTTTTCCTAAGAAGTTTGAGGTTGTTAAATACATGCAAGCTTAAAGCCATACACCTAAAGAACACAGAGAGAACATCCACACTAAAAACAAACAAACAAAAGCAAAACTCACTAAGAGAACAAGAGACGACAAACTTCCTTGGGATTTCACATCACTTGCTTTCCTCAAGGACCCTGTGGGGAGGCCCGGCTGGGCCCTGTTGGAATGTGCATCAGTTACCAACACTCACCACCGTGCATGCGACAGGTTTTTCGTGAGCAACTCAGGTTTCCCAAACGGCTTCCTGGAACACCAGTTCTCAGGCCCATACAGCAAAAGTTCAGAAAAACAAAATTCTACAAACCAGACCTTAAAGAATCCTGCTATGCCCAACACATGCGAGCATTTTAAAAGCTAGAAAGGTCCCGGCAAAAAGCAACCTACATTTTTTTTAAAAGCTAATTAACTAAAGTCTGTACTTTATTTGGATTCCCTTAGTTTTCACCTAATGTTCCTTTCTGTCCCAGGATCCCATCCAGGACTGTACATTACACTCAGTTGCCATGTCTCCTGAGGCTTCTCTGGGCCGTGGCAGTTTCTCAGAGTTCCCTTGTTTTTGACGACCTTGATCGCTTTGAGGAGGACTTTGTAAGATGTTCCTCAGTTGGGATTTATCTGATGTTTGTCTTACCAGGAGACTGGGGTTATGGATTTTGGGGAATGTTCACAAAGTTGAAGGGCCCTTCTCATCGCAAGTATCAAGGGCACGGCTCTCACCATGACGCATCACAGGTGAGGTCACCTTGAGCACCTGGCTGAATGGTTTCTGTCTGCTTTCTCCACTGGAAAGTCACCTTTTCCCCTCCCTTCCCCTCCTGCCCTCTCTGGGAAGAGGTCACTGTGCAGCTGACACTCAGGAATGGAGAGGGAGCAGCCACGAGAAATGCCGGCAGAGACCCCCATCACCCATTCACGTCAGCATGGACGCGCTTGTGTCTGTACTTGGGCTGAAACCACACAATTTATTTCGTTACATCTTTGCCTGGAACTTGTTCAGTTGGTTCCCACGTCCCTTTGACGTGCCCAAATCACCCTCAATTTGATCTCCGAAGGAGCACGTCCTGTGCATTACTTAGTACTCTCTCTAGGCCGAGTTTAGACACAAGTACCAGAAAAGTAAAATTATAACCAGTAGATGAACCGGACGCCCCTCTGTCCCCACCGCCCCCCACAGAGGTTTGGGCCAGACTGAGCACCAGCAGACGTTTTCTAGACTATCTGCACCAGGTAAAGGCCTCCTCATAGACTTTTCCATCAAAAGGCATTCCACACACATGGTTTAAACACACTGTTAAACGACACGCAGCAAACATAGGAGGCCGCAGCCCCACTGTGCACCACCCCTGCGCCCCCAGGAGTTGGCTGTGTGCGTTCTCCACAGGCTCCTTTATACTCAGCGCAGCATTTACACCGGAGATGATTTGTAAAGTGTCTCCACGTGGGATCAAAGACTGAAGGGCACATGCCCTCCCAAGCATCCTCACCAACGTGTGGTTTGGTGTTAAACGAAATGACATCTGCATAGGGACAAGTACCGGTTTTGACACCAGCAGGAATTCAACCAATTAACTGATGGAAGCTTGTAGATGGCATGAGAGTGTTCACAGCTACAGCTGGGGAAACTGAGGCTAAGAGTATTGGATTTGTCCAGAGCCAAGGCCAGAAGCCAATTCTAACCCCTGCCTGTGGCTGTGCTCTGCACACACACACACACAAAACGCCATCTCAGGGACATTTTGGGCCCCAAGGCACCAGTGGCTCAGCCTCACCGCCCCGGAAGCTTCTCAAGCAGAGCAAAAAGACAAACTCGAAATTACCCAGGACTTTCCCCCTCCTCCCTCTGCCTTCCACCTCCTCCCCACCCTACCCCCCACCTCTTCACCATCGAAAATTACAGGAAAATGCTCCTGTCATGCAGACTTACTGGAGAGTTCTTTGAAATCAAGACTATTATTGAAGTCACCCTGTTACACAAAACTCTGCCATTCTTCCTGGCCACTCCAAGGTCAAAGCTGGCCGTGGGGAGGCCCCCAGCCCTCTCTCTTCCACCCCTGGAAGCTGACTTTCTGCCTACAGAGTCCCATCTGCCTTGCACACTATCTCGTCTGGCCTCTTCATAGCCACCCTGCTCCGCTCCAGCTGACAGTCCTTGACCCCAATGGGCTACAGGTGTCCCCCCATACACACACATGCCCAGGGCAGCTCCGCCAAGGCCACAGCCTCGGGAGCTGAAAATTCCAGGGGGGCTCTTCCGGCCTGGTGAGGGTGCTGTGGCTATAGCTGAAAAGGCCCTCCCTTTTAAGGAGATGCATGAGGACTGGCCAGGTATTATGGGTTCTTGAAGCTGCGAGAAAGTTCCACGAGTCCCTTCTGTTCTATGTTTGAAATCTTCCTAATGAAGAGTTTATAACGGCTGGGGCAGCCGGTTGGCTCAATGGTTAGAGCGCAGTGCTTATAACACCAATGTTGCCGGTTCGATTCCCACATGGACCAGTGAGCTGCGCCCTCCACAACTAGAGTGAAAACAACGGCTTGACTTGGAGCTGATAGGTCCTGGAAAACCACACTGTTCTCCAATATTCCTCAATTTAAAAAAAAAATTAAAAAGTTTAGAAGTCACCACCTCTGCCTGAGCGCCACCAAATCTCTATCTTCAAGCTGGTCCTGTCCAGGAAGCTCTGACCCCGAGTGCCCCCTGCCCATCTGGCATCTGTCCAAGTACACGTATACACACACATGCACACACACCCCGCACCCTATGTTGTGGGGACAGAGCCAGGAGTGCAGTTTCCAGGCTCTCGGCCTCACGTGGAAAGGTGCTGCCTCAGGTAGTAGATGGCCATCGACTGTGATTGGATGGCCATCAGCTGTGGCTAGTTGGCCATCAGCTGTAACCAGTGAGCCATTGGCCACTAGTATAACTGCTGTGGCTACGCTAGCAGAAAATGGGGGCTAGCAAGAAGATGGTGGCTGGGGGTGGGCCCGGTGGCTCAGGCGGTTAGAGCTCCATGCTCCTAACTCCGAAGGCTGCCGGTTCGATTCCCACATGGGCCAGTGGGCTCTCAACCACAAGGTTGCCAGTTCAACTCCTCGAGTCCCGCAAGGGATGGTGGGCTCCGCCCCCTGCAACTAAGGTTGAACACGGCACCTTGAGCTGAGCTGCCTCCCAGATGGCTCAGTTGGTTGGAGCGCATCCTCTCAACCACAAGGTTGCCGGTTCGACTCCCGCAAGGGATGGTGGGCTGTGCCCCCTGCAACTAGCAACGGCAACTGGACCTGGAGCTGAGCTATGCCCTCCACAACTAAGACTGAAAGAACAACAACTTGAAGCTGAACAGCACCCCCCACAACTGAGATTGAAAGGACAACAACTTGACTTGAAAAAAAAAAAAAAGAAGATGGTGGCTGAGCTGGCAAGAGCGGATTGCGGCCAGCAAGGGATCGGTTGGCAGGCAGAAAAGCAGACAGGAGGTCGCATGTCATGTGAATCCAGCCTCCATTGAGACTATAGTGGTATGACTCCCCTACCTATGGCTCTGTGGGGTTCCTTTTTGGCCTAGCCACATCCTGCGTTCTTATGTAGGGAGCGGGAGCAGAGACCCCACAGGCCACCCCGCACAACGCATGTCATCTGGCCCCAAAGCCCCACCCACCACCTCCAGTGACCTGTTTCCATCTTCCAGCTCCACACCCTCAGACCTCACTGCCCAGCCTCTTCTGGGTCTCTAGTAGGTTCTTCCAACTTGACAGTCTGAGATCAAATCCCTGATCTTCCCCAAAGGACTCCTAGTCCTCCTGGCTCAGGAGGGCAACACCCTGTGTCTTGTCGCTCAAGCTAAAAACACTTCACATCACCTTGCCTCCCCTCTTCCAAACCCACAAACAGTTATCAGCTGTTGTTGACTCTGCCTTCCAAATGTGTCCAGAATTCTCCCCACTTCCAGGCCCGGCCATTCTCATCTGTCTCCTCATGGCCGCCCCCTGCCCTGAGCCCGGCCCTCGTCCTCAGCCCAGAGGAATGCTGCTGAAGTTTAGCAGGAATCAGGTCATGGCCCTGGAGAAAGCCCTCGCTATACCCAGACGCCCCACCAGACAAGCCCACCCACAGCCCTGCAGCTCGGCCCACACCCCCTTCTCAGAGCACCGGGCCTCCCGACCACATCTGGCTGTCCCCTGCTCCATCCTGTCCTCACTGTAAGGCCACCCTCCATTGGGCCTTCCTAGGGGCCCCTTATCGCACATTTCCACCTCCCCTACCTCACACTGCCATTCCACGCATGCAAGCTCCTGCCTGGGCCTTCTCGTTCTCTAAGAGTCTCTGTATCCTCCTTTTTCTCAGGATTGGCATCCCTTCAGGGGACTCACGCCCTACCACCCAGGCTCTTTGCTTCTTTCTCCACAGCCGTGCCCCCACAGCCTGGCATGGCACCACGCATGTGGTTGGTGTTCAATAGATATTTACTGGGTGAGTGTATGCGGGCACACTTATTCCACAGACCTTGCACCTAATTTGTCCCAAGCCAAATGCGTTTTCCCCAGGATGAGCCCCTTTTTGCAGTCTCCATTGCAGCAAAACTGGATCTACCACCTGCCAAGACCCCCCGCCCCCCCAGCCAGAAACCATAAAGATTCCCCTGGAAACTGAATAGCTGGCAGGTCCAAAGCCAGACTTCCTGCATCCAAACCCCCTGTGTGCTGCCAACCTAGCTGTATGGCTTCAGATGTCTAAAGTACCTTTTCCTGGCCTCAGTTTCCCTGGCAAACTGATGAGGTGTCCATGACGTGACACCTGAGGGGGGTCAGCATGCTGGTTTATTATTTCATCAGCTTCTCCAAGACAAGCATGTCATTTAGCCCACTCCATGCAA
Organism: Rhinolophus sinicus; assembly: GCF_036562045.2. Taxonomy (NCBI): domain Eukaryota; kingdom Metazoa; phylum Chordata; class Mammalia; order Chiroptera; family Rhinolophidae; genus Rhinolophus; species Rhinolophus sinicus. The sequence goes on along the minus strand of NC_133753.1, from coordinate 3,020,806 downwards.
ATCACCGCCCAAGGGTGTCAGAAGGCTCGAAGGGCATCCTGCCACTGGAAGAGTAACATTTAAATCAAAGTGTCACCGTCCACAGGGGTGGTGCAAGTCGGTATGCTATACAGTGTTTTCTTATTTGATGGGAGGGTCTTGTCCAAAATTCTCTAAAAAAATAAAATAAAATTCTCTTTGGAGGCCCTGTGTTATGAGTTGAATGGATGTGCCCCAAAATATATGTCCACATTCTAACTCCTGGAACCTATGACTCTGACCTTATTTGGAAAAAGGGTCTTTGAAGATGTAACTTAAGGATCTCAAGATGAGACCATCTGGATTTTCGGGGTAGGCCCGAAATCCTATGACAAGTGTGTTCGTAAGAGAAAGGATATCCGACACACACACGGGGGAAGGTGATGTGAAAAGAAGGCAGGGACTGGAGTCATGTGACCACAAGCCCAGGGATGCCAAGGGTTGCCGGCCTCCTCTGGAAGCTGGACAGGGGCCTGGAACAGATTCTCCCTCAGAGCCTCTGGGGGGCACCCAACACCTGGATTTTCGACCTCTGGCCTCCAGGACCGTGAGAGAGTAAATCTGTTGTTTAAAGCCCCCCCAGTCTGTGGTCATTGCTACAGCAGCCCCAGGAAAGTAACATATGCATATGCCCTGGGAAGTACAAGGGTTGCTACTCTGAGAAAAATGACATGATCTTAAAGAATTCTGTTCTTTTCATTTGAACTTCAAAAGAACAAGAGCAGATCATGCTCTTGTGCTGTTTAGTCTGTAGGAAGGGGATAAACAACAGTCTGGCGGCATCTGTAGTCCCACGTGAGCACCAAGGATGGGCAAAGAGCAGGCTAGACACCAAAAGCATCCTGAATTCAATTATGATTGCCAGAGCACCAATCATCTAAAGTGACATTATTTCCAGTATGTGGGGAGAAATACCCCAACTAGTAAGGAACACACAGAAAAAGAAAAAAAAAGTTTGGGTGGAGGTATGGGTCCATTTTTTTTCTTTGGGTGGGGAATGGGAACAGGACTTTATTGGGGAACAGTGTGTACTTCCAGGACTTTTTTCCAAGTCAAGTTGTCCTTTCAATCTTAGTTGTGGAGGGTGCCGTTCAGCTTCAAGTTTTTATCCTTTCAGTCTTAGTTGTGGAGGGCGCAGCTCAGCTCCAGGTCCAGTTGCCATTACTAGTTGCAGGGGGCGCAGCCCACCATCCCTTGTGGGAGTCGAGGAGTCAAACCGGCAACCTTATGGTTGAGAGCTCGTGCTCCAACCAACTGAGCCATCTGGCACTGGCCCATGTGGGAATCGAACTGGCAGCCTTCGGCATTAGGAGCACGGGGCTCCAACCGCCTGAGCCGCTGGGTTGGCCCGGTATGGGTCCATTTTTTAAAGGTACCATCCTTCAATATTAAACATTTGAGTTTTAGAATGCAGTATGAAAGAATATATAAAAGAATATCACACATATAAAAGAATATATGTGGAGGGTATTGTTATACTAAAAAACCAGAAATAATCCTAGCCCCTCGTCCCCACCAGGGAAAAAGTTATTTTCATAGCCTGACCTCACAGGTGTCAAGAAGTCATAACCTGGTAACCTGAGGTTTTAAAATGGAAAAGTTAGAGAGCTACAAACCAACTTCTGGCCAGTCTTTGGTTCTGCCCCTCGTCCATCCTGCTCCACCCCGTGCCCATCCTGGCCCCGCCCCTTGCCCATCCTGGCCCCGCCCCTTGCCCATCCTGGCCCCGCCCTTTGCCCATCCTGGCCCCGCCCTTTGCCCATCCTGGCCCCACTCTTTGCCCATCTTGGCCCCACCCCTCATCCATCCTGGCCCCGCCTCCTTGCTCATTCTGACTCCCAACCTCATACAGCTGTGGTTATGAAGCTGGAGGATAAAAAGCCCAACAGCAAAACAGAAATGGAAGACAACAGTGTGCATTCATCCCTCAGTCTTTTGCTGGTTAAGGGCACCAGCTGGCAAAGGATCAATGCGGTAATTTGACATATGTTAAATTTGAACACTTGGAAAATTTTCCTAATGAAGCTGTTAAAAAAACATTAAATGAATGTTTACTGCATTAGAAAAACGTTGAATAGCAAAAATTTATTTTAAATTATACAAATTAAATGCCTGCCAACAAGGCAGGAAGAGGAAATAGAGAGATAATGGTCAGGACCTTTCCCAAGCAGCCCAAATCCCCAGAGGCTAGGGTGGCCTCCTAGATCCAGGGGAGGAAGGGAGTGGTCTGGCAGCAGCCCCTTTTCACTCCACCCTGAAGCCATGCCCAGGAGGAGTGGCCCCGGGAGACAAGCCAGCTCCCCTACCAGAGCTTCCTCGGAAGGTTCTTACCTGAAGTCGGGCAGGCAGCGTCCAGGAGCAGCAGCTGCAGATGACAGGTAGAAGTGAGTCCAGAGAGCCAGCTGCTGAGAGAAGAGGAGTCGGGAGACAGAGACACCGGCCTGGAGACAGGAGGAAGGAAAAAGAGCGGATGCAAAACGGTCTTTTCACAGAGATGAGCTTAGCAAATCTACTCTGAACACCTGGAGGAAAGAGGAACTGGTTCTGGGAGCCGCCTCTTTTTCTCAAAGAGAACACTGTCCAGTTCCCACCCTGTGGGAAGAGGCCCAGTGGGAGCGTCAGGACTCAGAACAGGTGACCTCTACGTTGGCCTCTACGTTGCATCAATGCTTCTCAATTTGCATTTCCTCTTTAAAGGAAAACATCTCACCAATACTCAACAATTCACCCTTCGAGTTCCAGAGCAGACACCCTTTCCTCGCCATACAATTTGTTCCGAAAGAGTCTCAAACTCCTCTTCCCCAGAAGTGGTTTCTAAGAGGATTCGCTTTATTCCAGTGTAGACACAACAACACTGAAATAGCCGGTGGTTTCACAGGATGCTGCGTTTTTATTTTCCCTCCACTTGCAACTAAGATCTGGTTCAGCCTTCAGCTGTCTGAGCACCTTCCGTGGACCAGGAACCCAGACAGCAGGAAGCCTGTGAGGGCCACCTTTCCGAAGATACACCCCATGCACATTCGATGTCCTTCAGACACACTTCTATCAAGAACACATCCTGAGGTGAACACCCTCCAGGGGCCATGTCATCGTCTCCACAGCCGGGCCCCTGAGCCAGGTCAGTGCTCAGGAAACTCACTCCAGCGGAATTGTCCCAGGGAAGTCAGGAGACTAAACACAATCCTCTTTCTTGACTGCAGCTAGAAGAAGAATTGACACCCCAGATAAGTATGTCCCCCTTATATGGGAAGGTTGGTTCTGCAGGGGAACATTAAGACCTGTATTTTGGCGCACAAATCACAAGGTGTTTTTCTTCTTTTTTTTGGTTCCCTCCAGTGTTCATTTTTAAGACAGACATCTTCATTCCATACTTGGCATTATTTTGAGCACTATTTCTACCATTATTCTGAGATCTAATAAATTAAAAAGAATGACAATGGATCTCCCCCCCGCCCCAATTTTGCAATCTCCTGTCTCTATGGCACCTGAAAAAAGGGTCAAAAATTGTAACTTATGTTCCGGACAATGTTGACCAAGTTTTAAAAGGAAAACTACATTCTGGATGCGGCCCCTTCTTACTTTACCTGGCATTTGTGAGTCGGCCGCTCCAAGGGGCCTGGGCTCATAGCTGAACCCGTGGGATCACATGTTCTACAACCAAAAGAATACCGGCTCAGGCTAAAAGAATCCACAGAAAGCATGAGCACAGGACCACGGGGACTTTATTTCCTATTTTAAGCCACGTTGCTTTAGAGGAAACCACAGCTTAAACTAGTATTTTGGAGAAAGGCTGTGTAGCTTTGCGTGCAAATGCGAATTACCCCCAGGTTAACTCCCAGGTGCCCTAGACTTCTCCTGGGCTCTTGGGGGAGGTGGGGCTCCACACTGCCCAAGCACAGGCTGTTTGCTGTCTCAGGGCAGAGCAGGGTCAGCCCTCAGGCCACCCTCCCACCTTCCCCCTGGGCAGAGCTGGCCCAGGCCACGCCATGTTGGAAGCCTGCTGCAGGGGTGCCCCTCAATCCCTCCTCATACCTGGGGGAAATGAATGAACCCCCACATCGCCCCCCCCTCATACCAGAGTCTCCCCCTGCAGCCCTGACTCCTCGGGGAGGGACAGTCCTCCATTGGGTTAAATAAAGAGGGGTCTCTGGTCAGGGGCCCCCGCCCGGAGGGTGAGGCACCATCCTCACTCCTTACTCACCGTAGCATGACCCCCCTCATAGAATGTGGGAGTGGGGAGTGGGGTTGGTGACGTCCTTGTTCCTGAAGGGCAGGGACCACCGCCCTTGGGGGGCAACGTCCACACTTCCACTGGGCAGGGACCCCCTCCACCTCACTCCCACGGGGCAGCTCCCCCACGGGGCTCCCCCGGTTCCTCACCACCACGGACCAGGGACTCCCATGTAGGATCTGGGGTGTGCAGCCTCCGGCCCCTTCTTGTTGGGGCGGCACCTTTCCCCCACGTATCCCAGCCCGGCGCAGCTCAGCAGCTGCGGCAAAGGCGCCACAGGTGGCAGCACCTCGCGCAGGGTGGGTGCACCTGGCCTAGACTGGGGCTGGGCAGCAGCTTCCCGGACTCCCAGAAAAGCATCCCCCAATTCAGCCTCGCGGGGTGGCAAGGAACTGGAGCGTTAGGGTGACTCCGAGTAGGGGTGTTGCGATCAAGTTGGGGCCAATGGCAGTCGCTCATGTGAGGTTTGCCCCGGATAATGCTTATGCAGAGCAGCGTCGGAATGCAAGGGTCGGGTGCGTGGGGCACAGACTGTCACTGCACTTACCTTCTGAATGGCATGTTCATTTTGTGCCCAGAGTGATCGTCCCTGGGTGAAGAAGGAAGGCCCTGCGGACCAGACGTGTGTGACGTCACAGGCATCTCCATGGCAACGAAGCACGCAGCTCGAGGAGCCCAGGTCCCCGCCCCGCGCCCAGAGAAGGAGACGGTGTCGTCCGCCGGTGGCCGCAGCCCAGCCCCGCCCCTCCGCCGGCCAGCCTCCCAAGTGCGGCTCCCTGAAGCCGTCTAGCCGCCCTGTCCTTCCAAGAAGCTCCGCATTCGTCCAACCACTGGGCCCCTCCGTCCGTGCTCCACTCACGGCCAAGGAGGTCTTTCCAACGTCATAATTTTGTCACGAAACCTTGAGTGACTCCCCTGTGGCCTGGATCGACGTCCACGCCCTTTCACGTGAACACGCCCTCCCCTCCAGCGGCACCCTCCGGTCCCCACCTGAGAACTGCCCAGCCCCACGCGGAGGCCACTCCCACTGCTCCTTATTCTGGAAGGCACCAAGCCCCTCCCCTCCCACCACCCACAGCTCTGACTTCTGCCGGAAACGCGCCCCTCACCCCGGCCTCACTTTTAGCTATCTTGACCTTTGCGGCTTAGTTTGGCACCTCCTCCGGGAAGCCTTCCTTGACCTCGGAAGCCCGGTTAGGAGCCGCTCCTCCCTGAGCCCACAGCAGGCCAGACTGATTTCTACATGGCTGGCTAGACTGTCCTCAGCCCAGGGACTTTCAATCTTACACTCCCTGATGGTGCCCACTGTAACCGCTCAAAAATATATTTTGAATGAATGATGAAATGAACTGGTGAATTAAAGATGCCACAAAGAATGTTAGCTGCTCAGTCACTTTTTTATTTTTTGTAAGTTTTGAAGTCAGGAACTTTGTCCTTTTTCAAGATTGTTTGGCTCTTCTGGGTCCCCTGCATTTCCATGTGAATTTTAGAAATGGCATGTCAATTTCTGAAAAACACAAACACCAGCTGCGATTTTGATAAGGATTGTGTTGAATTTTTAGATAAATTTGGGGAGTATTGCCATTTCACCAATATTGTGTCTTTCAAATCATGAGCATGGGATGTCTTTTCATTTATTAGGTCTTCTTTAATGTTTTTAAACAATGTTTTGTAGTTTTTAGAATGAGTCATGCATTTCTTTTGTTGTTTATGTCTAAGTATTTTTTGAGATAATTGTAAAAATAGTACTGTTTTCTTAATAGTTTTGGATTGTTCATTGTTAGTGTATAGAAATACAACTGATTTTTGAATATGATTGGTCTTGAATCCTGAAACCTTACTGAACTTGTTCTAATAGGGGTGTGTGTGTGTGTGCATGTTTGTGTGTGTGTTCCTTATGATTTTCTATATACAGGATCACACCATCTACAAATAGAGATAATTTTACTCCTTCCCATCCAATCAGGATGCCTTCTTGTTCTTGAACTTGAACTGCTCTGACTCGAACCTCCGAACCTCCGGAACCGGAACCGTGTTGAATGAACATCCTGTCTTGTTTTCAGTTGTGCATTTAATCGTAGTACCAAGTACCTGAGTCTGTCTGAATTACAAAGATTTGTTGAGGAATAGATGAAGGGCTGATGATGTGATAAAATCCAGGAGATGCCTCAGAAAGCCTGGGAGAGGGAGGGAGGGAGGGTGCGTGGGGTGTGGTTCTGTTCACTCATCTATCTGAAAAGCGGGTAGCTGATTTATCAATTCTTTTTTATTCTGATTTGTTAGGGTTTTTTCTTTTTTAATCTGGAAGTTAAAAAAACAGCAGCACTTCTTGTTAGACCACATTTCCAGCTCTAGAATGTTCACTGGTCAAGTGTTGACGCCCTAAAGTATGTTCGTAAGAAGGTGATGTATGTTCCAAGGAGACAGAGGCACTTGGCAGACGATAGTTTCAGCTCGTTAGCTCTGCATCTCACCATGTAATCTTTGTTCCGATTTCAATGGTGCTATTAATACCAATGACTCACTGAAAGCCCCTGCTTCCTGGAATGTTCTTCCCAGGGAGGTGAGGTGACGTTTCTTCCTACAGAAGAGTAATCTGTAATCGTACTTTGAAAGGTTGGAGCAGATCTGGAAGGCTTAGAGAAGGGACAGAAGCTTCCTAAATTACACAAAATTATTTAAACAAAATGCCATCCCCACAGGTAGGGGAAAACTATCAGTTATATGTAGCAGTTATTCATTCAAATCCACAAATACCAGGTCTGACAATTAAGTGCGCGAACTTGTTGCAGTGATGTTGCTAACCTTCTTTGCTATCAGAGGGATTATTCATTATGAATTTGTACCAACTGGACAAACAGTTAACCAACTTTACTGTTTGGAAGTGCTGAAAAGGCTGCGTGAAAAAGTTAGATGACCTGAAGTTTTTGCCAACAATCCATGGCTCTTGCATCAAGACAAAGCACCAGCTCACACAGGACTGTCTGTGAGGAAGTTTTTAGCCAGTAAACAAATAACTGTATTGGAACACCCTCCCTACTCACCTGATCTGGCCCCCAATGACTTCTTTCTTTACCCGAAGATAAAGGAAATATTGAAAGGAAGACATTTTGATGACATTCAGGACATCAAGGGTAATACAACGACAGCTTTGATGGACATTCCAGAAAAAGTTCCAAAATTGCTTTGAAGGGTGGACTAGGCGCTGGCATCGGTGCATAGCTTCCCAGGGGGAGTACTTCAAAGGTGACCGTAGTGATATTCAGCAGTGAGGGATGGAGAACTTTCTCTAGGATGAGATGGCAAACTTCATTGTCCGACCTCGTATGTCCCTGCCCTGGGCTGGTGGTGAACAAATGCCTTCCTTCCTGGGCAGCAGGGAGGCAGGATGAGGCACCACACACATCACAGGACAGTTGTGAGAAATGCTGCAAAGAAAGGGAGAGGACTGAGCCAGGAGGGTGTCGCTGGGGCTTCTCTGAAGAAAGGACATGCAAACAGGCCAGGTGATGGGAGGGCTTAGCCTGGCCCCAGGGACGTGAAGACTATTCCAGGCAGGTAATTGCTTATTGGCTGGATTTCTGTTTGGGATATGAGAAAGTTCCGGAAATACATAGTGGTGATGGTTGCACATTTTGAATGTAGTTAACGCCCCTGAACTGTACACTTAAAATGGTCAATTGTATGTTATGTATATTTTACCACAATTTTAAAAAAAGACCAGCCCTGGGAGGAGGTCTGGTGCACGGAGGGTCTGTCGAGAGGGGTGTCTGTGGGTTTTAAGTTGCTGACCATGTTCTGGGGCTCCCCTACCTACCTCAGGAGGCTCGGTGGGAGGCCAACCGGAAAAATGAAAGAAATTAGAGACTATACATTAAACTAAAGTATTTGTAAACTGAAATGGCTAATTTATTCATGAATATTTGAGTATCCACCATGTTCCAGACACTGTTAGAAATATTTGGGATACATAAGTGAACAAAGCAAACATGTCTGTTCTAGAAACAGGACTGCTCCTTTCAGCTCTTCCTAAACCCCACCTTTGGAGGCAAGCTGAGCCTCAGATGTTCTTCCCAGCACTCAGACCCCAGCCCAGGGGCTGCAGGGGAGACCACTGAGTGGAAGTCAGGGTGCCTGCGCCCTCCTACTGGTCTCCCTCAGCCCAGGTGGCCCTGTGTTTTCCTGTAAGACAAGATGGGGTGGGCTAGAATGGAGTAAGGCCACTGGGCATGACGAGACAATTTCACGGATCATGATGGTGGAGCTGACTTACCAAATCACTTCAGTATTCCTGGCACTGAAGACCTTTTCAGGTGTGGGCACAGGCCCCACTATTGTAAGAGGCCACCTGCACAGGCCACGGGCCTTCCCACCACGTAAGTTGCTGAGCAGTCCCCAGCCCAGGCCCGAGGCCATAGCTAATGTTCAAGACACAGTTAGTGATTTTGACTCTCGCGCTTTCTCTTTCATCACTCAGATTCCATGGGTTCCTGCCCAAGACAGAAACCTCCCGGATCTCAAGCCTGGTGATGCCCTCTCCCTCGTCCTGGGAAGGCGTCCCCCACTCCCCTTTGTTGAAATAAGGTCAGCTTCATTCGTGTCAGCAGTCACCCCCTTCCAGGAGCTTCCCCAAACCCTGCCCCTCCTCGCTCTGTCCTTCTGCCTCCGCTGGGCCTCCAAGGCCCTCAGTGTAGCTGCCATGGTTTAGTTCTGCTCTGCCACTTTGGTCTGTGGCCCGCCGAACTGTGCTCGGCTGGTTCCTAGTGCGTGTTCAGTAAAAGCTTGATGAATATATGCCTGGTAGGAATTACTGAAAGTTCAGAGGACTGAGACAGTGAGGGCGGAAGTAGTCTAGGAAAACTTCCTGGAGGGGGTGAGGCTTAGACTGGGGCTTGCAGGCAGTCAGTCACACTGTGGTAGCAGTGAGCCTAAGTCAGGTGACCTTGCAGGACAGGGAGGAAGGCCCTCCCTGCGTAGGTGTCTTTGGAGGTAACAGCTGTCACTTACTGAGGACTTATCCAGGCAACTAAGCCCACTTACCTAGAAAATGGCAGAAGAGCCTTCAAGGTATTATCTCTTATTTACAAATGAGGTAATGAGGCACAGACGTCCAAGGACCTGCTCAAGGTCACTTTTGAACGCCAGCTGACTGCATTCTGTACCTTTGCTTCTTTTTCGATTTGTGCTTTAGGTATGGCGTACCATTAAATTCACCCATTTTCAGTACATTTTAAGCTCGATGGATTTTACTAAATACATACCCCCAGGCAATCATCACCTCAGGTTTTGGGAACTCTCTGAAGTTCCCTCTTGGCCCATCAACCCCACTAGGATGCCTGGACACAGGGAACCCACTTCTCCGCTTTTGTCCTTTCTGGAATTTTATGAAAATGAAATCGCATAGTACGTAGCTTTGTCTGGTTTCTTGCACTTAGCATGCTTTTGAAAATTCCCATCTCGAGTCTTCCAACACTAACCACGTCTCCAGTCACCTAGATTTCTAACTTCCCTCAGCAATGTTTAGTTCTGCCGAGGTCTTGCAAAACCTTTTGTAAAATTTATTTCTATTTAGCATGCTGTGAATGAATTTTTAAAGATTTCATTGACTGTTTATTGCTAACATAAATTCAACTGGTTTTCATATATTGATCCCCTATCCTAGGACTTTGCTGAATTCACACCATTTTTGTTGATTCCGTATTGGTGGTCTACAGACAACCATGGAATCTGTGAATGAAGCTTCTTTCCCAGTCTGAACCTGTCCTATTTTTTTCAGCACTCATCGCCCTCCTCGGCAGGCAGGATGCCTCGCATGGAGGCAGGGCGAGAAGCCGTGTTGGGTTTTGGAGCCGGTGAGGGACTCCCGGAGGTGTCTCTGTGGTGGGAGGACAGAGCCAGCATGGTGTGTGTCATCTAGCTCGAATTCTGACCCACTCGGCTGGGAGGTCCTGTCCCCAGCACGGGTTACTGGTGACAGTTCCAGACAGTAAGTACTCTACTTGCCATAAACGCTCTCCCAGTAACTCAGGGAGGACAAGTTCAGTTGGGGGACTGTTTATATAGAGGTCGTCTGCTGACTCCAGGTACCTGCTGCTTTAGAAGTCATAGGCAACCAAAACGAGACATGGGGAGCACGGCAATGTCCCGCGCCCTTCAATTCCTAGTCCTACCACGTAACCCTGTCACCCCAGCTGTAACATCTCCCAGTAAGCCAAACAGCAGAAAGGCAATGGGCTTTGGAGTTAAACTGGGCCCCAATACAGACACGAGGTAAGTAACCCCCTGGTTTGTCTACAGGGATGAGACCTCAGCCTGAGGATTTTAAGGAGTAAATGTTATCAGCACGCACCGGACTCAGTCTGCTGAGCATTAGGGCAGTGACCTTTCCCAGTAGGGTCCTGTGTCCTCTCCCTGCCACTCCGCTCCTTATCACTATCACATTTGGGAGGTGGTCTTAGAACCCAAATCCTGTGTGCTACCATTTTTTAAAAAATGAACTCTAGCAACTATGTAATGGAAGCAGTGACTCTGGATGAACGCAGTGATGATGTACTACAGAATTGTACACCTGAAACCTATGTAACTTTACTAACAATTGTCACCCTGGTAAACTTAAAAGAACTTTAGGATTGACTTTAGCCATCACAGTCCCAAGACCAATGCTCACCTTCCCTCTCTCAGCATGACCTGCAGCTCACACCCATCAGCAATCCCCTTCGCATGCGTCTTGCCTGAGCCCGTCAAGAACAAGGCGTCAGGGGAGATGGCAGTAAGTAGATCTGGTAAAGACTCTTGAGATGAGGATTCGTCAGGCCAAGCTATGAAGGGGTTATTTTTAGCGTGTAAGGTTTTACTAACGCATCAAAGGCAGTCTGGGCCTGGAAATCCAAAGGGAGGATTGGTTGGTTGCTTGTCAGAAAATGTAACAGAAGCAGGCAGTACATGCTGTCTTATAGCCCTTCTCCTCGTCTCATCACCCACACCTGCCACCTGTCACCTGGGAAGGTCACGTGAAGACAGGGCAGTCAATGTGAACCACATCTGCCCACAAATTTCCTCCTGGACAAGATGTATATGCCTAATGCTTTTAGGTCTGGACCTCCCAATCATCTGTAGTCCCCAACTCCCAAATAAAACACTTTCACATAAAACGTTTTTTTTCATACATCTGTATTTGTCACCTTTTAAAGCAAAATGTGACCTGGGCACAATGTTTCCATTCACAAAACTTGCTCTGGTTCCTTTCCAAGTGCCTCGAGAGGCAGGCTTACAATTCTGCTACTCTAAAGAACACTTTTCTTTGGAACACAGACCCTATGGATAGTTACTCCCATCAAGTTGGTTCAGCTTAATATACTAATTTCTAGGCGTGGGTACATGCAGTTAACAACTACAGGGGTGGAAGGGTTACAGCGGTCCTAGGACATTCGAGTTGTTTTAAGCGATATTCTTTTCAACGGGTGCAGCTCAGAACTTCAGTGACAAAAAATTTGGTACACTAAGGAATCCGCTTTATAGCTACCTAGATCACAAAGTTAACGTAACATTTAGGTCAGACATTTTACAACAGAACGCTATGTCTCCATCTGTTAAAAAAACCCAACATGAAACGAGAAAGGAAAAACTAGCTCAGCTTTAGTGCCTAAGGTATCACAGTAGCAGACACTGAAAAATTGAAAGAAATCTTATCTTTCCTTTAAGTACGTATTGTCATGCCATACGTTTTCAAACTAACACAAAAATAAAAAAATTCTTGAAAATATATGGAAGGGAATGAAGGTAAAATATTTCACACGTGTACAAGCCACCCTTCAGGCACAGCTCAGTCTACTTCTTCCATGCGTGATGTGTCATCATCCCCTTCGAGGGGCGGCATCTCTTCAGTGACAGTAGCACCGCTGTCGTCAGCAGTGGGGTCATCTTCATCAATACCTTTTTAGAAACGAAACCCAAGTATTAGGTTCTTAAAACCAACGAGTTAGCCTAACACTGTTGGCTCCTCACCCCTTTCAAGGCTGGGCAATTACAGGTACACGAATCTTTCACGTTTAGCCCTCATGAGCAGACGGTCTACTTATTCCTTCCACACGTGACTTAAGTGTCTCCAGAGCCAAGTAAGATAAGCCAATTTTCTCCAGGTAGCTGGCAGTTACCCCTCCCTTTCAACAGCCCCACGCAGAAATTTCTTTTCCTGGCAGCACAGGCTTACCTAGACCGAGTTTGATCATCCTGTAGATGCGGTTGGCGTGGGTCTGGGGGTCTTCCAGACTGAAGCCGGAAGACAGGAGCGCGGTCTCGTAGAGCAGGATGACCAGGTCCTTCACAGACTTGTCGTTCTTGTCAGCTTCAGCCTTCTGCCTTAAGGTCTCAATAATGGAATGGTCAGGGTTTATCTCCAGGTGCTTCTTTGCCGCCATGTAACCCATTGTTGAGTTGTCTCTTAGGGCTTGAGCCTTCATGATTCTTTCCATGTTTGCTGTCCAGCCATATGTGCTTGTGACAATGCAGCAAGGGGATGTCACCAATCGGTTTGACACAACCACCTGTAATCAAAGCATTAAGTGATGACTGACAAGGCCTAGAAAGACTGCTGTTCTAACTTCTCAAGACCTGTATCAGCTTTATTGTGCAATGAACACTAAGCAAGCAAGTACTGAGGAGTCAGAAACTGTGTAGCGGCACATTTAGGCATGCGAAGTTTGCTTTCTGTACATTCTCCTCCTCTCAGGCCCTTTAAAGCATCGTAAGAGCTACATCCATCACTGAACAAAAAGGCTCGTTTTCTATTTGTAAGTTCAGAGAACTTATGAGAAAGGAGCCATGTGTGTGACTTGACTTGAAAAAACAACACGGCTTCTAAGTGTCAGTAATTAAGAATTAGAGGTAGAAGGAAACACATCCACACCTTTTCTACTTTTTTCTCAAGGATGTCCTTCATGATTTTGCAGAGGTTTTCAAACTTCGCTTTCTTCTCCTCCTGTTTCTGTTTCTCTTCTTCGTCTTCTGGCAGTTCCAAGCCCTCTTTGGTGACTGACACCAAAGTCTTGCCCTCGAACTCCTTCAGCTGCTGCACACAGTACTCATCAATGGGCTCGATCATGTACATCACTTCCAGGCCATGCTTGCGCAGCCGCTCCACGAAGGCCGAGTTTGCCACCTGGTCCTTAGTCTCGCCTGCGACGGGAAAGTTACTGTTAGACCTTTAACCGGAAGAGGCTTCACTTCCTTCTGGCTTTTCCCACCTGTCAGATCTAACCACCCCCAGACATAGGCTGCTTCACCTTCACTATCTTGCCTGACTAACACCTAGTGTGGACCTACAGCCACATGGGTAGAACACCCGCAGGTGTTTTCCGTGAGGTTACAAGGGACATGATTTAACACGTCTCGTCCCTTACCTGTGATGTAGTAGATGTGTTTTTGGTTCTCCTTCATTCTTGTGCAATAGTCCTTGAGAGAAACCATCTCGTCGCCAGAAGCAGATGTGTAATATCTTAACAACTCGGAAAGCTTCTTCCGATTTTGAGAGTCTTCATGTATTCCAAGCTAAAAGATAACATTAGCTTTAGAAAGACTTACCCACAAAAAGAAAAAGAAAAAAAAAAAAATCACTGAAAATTTGAGAAGCCTGTTCGATTACTGCTAATGGTCAAATGTGTTTAGACGAACCTTAATATTTTTAGAGAACTGCTCATAAAACTTTTTGTAGTTCTCTTTATCTTCTGCCAGTTCAGTGAAGAGTTCTAAGCATTTCTTGACCAAATTCTTTCTGATAACTTTCAGAATTTTGCTTTGTTGCAACATCTCCCGGGAAATATTGAGAGGGAGGTCCTCAGAATCCACGACACCTCTGATGAAATCTGAAAAATTAACAACAAATGCACTCAGTCATTCGAAAGACAAAATTAACAACAAACACATAAACCCAAAAAACCGAAGATGAATGATCCCCCCCTCCACCAATACTTAAGAATTCGTGGAGCCCACAGTATGAATTTCTCTAACCAGTGACTGTACCATTGTTTAAATTTGACTCCACTTACTCAGGTATTCAGGGATTAGCTCCTCGCAATTATCCATGATGAAAACTCTGCGAACATATAACTTAATGTTGTTCTTCTTCTTTCTGTTTTCAAAGAGATCAAAGGGAGCACGTCTTGGGACAAAAAGAAGAGCTCGGAATTCCAATTGTCCTTCAACTGAAAAATGCTGTAATAGAATGCACACGAAGTCAATCAATTTAAGATCAACACTTACAGTGACACGTCCAGCACTGTGTGTGGGGGAACGGGCTAGGGGCTGGGATGAAATGGCTGCCAGCAACCGCCCTCACGCCGCCCGACCTGGACGGGGCACCCAGCTCGGAAGCACCCAGCACTCGCTCACCTTCACTGCCAAGTGGTCCTCCCAGTCGTTGGTCAGGCTCTTGTAGAACTCCCCATATTCTTCGTTACTGATGTCGTCAGGATTTCTGGTCCAAATAGGCTTTGTCTTGTTCAGTTCCTCTTGGTCAATGTACTTCTCCTTAATCTTCTTCTTCTTCTTCTTGTCGCCGTCCTTCTTTTCCTCCTCTTCTTCATCGGAGCCCACGTCTTCTATCTCGGGTTTGTCGTCAGACTCCTTTTCTTCCTTCTCTTTCTCTTCCTCCTTGTCTTCCTTTTCTTCAGCCTCATCATCACTCACTTCTTTATCACGTTCCTTCTCCACCTGCAAAACACATGAACCACATCACTCTGCATGCTGAGTAATTAGCACACCCGAGCATGCACACTTTATTCCTAAACCTAAATGAGCTGAGAGATGAGTATCGCCAGGACACTTGTCAATATTTGATGGATTTATAGCCCTGGGTACCTGGAGAGTAAGAACAGACTTCAGACTAGTCACTCCAGTCATTACTACAAGTCTGGGTCTTTCCTTCCGCAGCTCTTCAAGACCATGGGTTTTACTTCAATTACTGTTTATCTACACACAGGACACATAGAAACTCACAAAAAGAGTAATGGGGTAGCCAATAAACTGAGAGTGTTTCTTCACAATCTCCTTTATTCTTCTCTCCTCCAAGTATTCAGTCTGGTCTTCTTTCAGGTGCAAGACAACCTTTGTTCCACGACCCATAGGTTCCCCTAAAAGAGAAGTAGGAAAACGAATTTAATTTCAACCTCAACAGCCAAGTCTAGGTAAAAAAATTACAATCTTCTCAGCTCTGAACACCATACCCAACATTTTTGGACCAAGTCTATAAGACAGGGCTTGTTGTTACTACAGATGGAACAGTCCCAGCACAGTGAGCTGCCTTGCCCAAGACAGATACCCACAACGGCAGGCCATTACTGCCACGAGCTCGCTCCCAAACATTAATTTCACAGCATCCCCAGGGCTTACAGCTCCCTAACTCCACAGGACTGCTTCACCCAGGAAATTATTCTATCACGTGCCTACCTGTGTCAGTCCTGACTGTGAATGAACCTCCTGCAGAAGACTCCCAGGCATACTGCTCATCATCGTTATGTTTGGTGATCACGGTCACTTTCTCAGCGACCAAATACGCCGAGTAAAAGCCAACACCGAACTGGCCAATCATAGAGATATCTGCACCAGCCTGCAAGGCCTCCATGAATGCTTTGGTACCAGATTTGGCAATAGTGCCAAGGTTATTGATCAGATCAGCCTTGGTCATTCCTATTCCAGTATCCACAATAGTGAGGGTTCGATCCTGTTTGTTTGGAATGAGGTTTATGTGCAGCTCTTTCCCGGAGTCTAGTTTACTGGGATCTGTCAAGCTTTCGTATCTGATTTTGTCCAGAGCCTATCAAAAGAGATGAATTGTTAAGCAGAGCCCCTCGGTGGTGAAGTTACACTGACACCAAAACCCAATTTACGTTACTGGGAGACTTACATCTGATGAATTTGAAATAAGCTCCCTCAGAAAGATCTCCTTATTCGAGTAGAAAGTATTGATGATCAATGACATCAACTGGGCAATTTCTGCCTGAAAGGCAAACGTCTCGATCTCCTCCTCCTCCATCGGCTGGTCTTGGGTCTGGGTTTCCTCAGGCATCTGAAAAGGACCCCGCGCCAGTCAGGACCCCGCAGTCCGTCCCCAGCGGCACCACAGGACCCAGCTGCGTTCTGCCAGCATTTTTAGAGCTTTTCGAGAGAGACGCGCAGAACTGAATAACCCGAACACAGGAGGCCGCCGACAAAGGGATGACCTCATTCCGAGTCGCGATGGTTCAAGGAGCGTGCGCGCCTCGAGGCGGCCGGCGGCCGAGCGCCAGGCACTCGCAGGCCGTCGGTAACGGGCGCCCGCCCGCCTGCGGCTCGGCCGGCGGCTGCAGCCACAACGCCCCACGCCCGGCCCGGGCAACGGCCCTGCGAGCGGCCTTCCGCGGGGGGCAGGAGGGTCCCGCCGGGGGCCCCCACGTCGCTTCTCCGGTGCAAGGGCGAGACCCCGGCCTCCCCGCCCTTCCCAGGAGGGGGAGCGTGTGAGGCCACGGCAGGCCCGCGGCCTTCGGGGGGAAGCGCAGATGCGCCAGCTCTCGGGCGGAGGCGCTTCACCCCGGACCCCCGCCGCCCGCCGCTCCGCAGCCGCCCGCCCGCTACACCCCTCCGTCCCTCCGAACCCCCCGAGGCCCCACAACCGCCCCTCACCTTGGCTGAAGGGCCGCAGGAGCT
Source organism: Rhinolophus sinicus (assembly GCF_036562045.2). Lineage (NCBI taxonomy): Eukaryota > Metazoa > Chordata > Mammalia > Chiroptera > Rhinolophidae > Rhinolophus > Rhinolophus sinicus. The sequence goes on along the minus strand of NC_133753.1, from coordinate 3,003,879 downwards.
GCGCAGCAACCGGACGCAGAAGCAACTGGCGCGCCGCCCCCGCGCCTCCCTTATATAGAGGCGGGCCCGCCCTGCGCGCGGCGCCTTTTCCAGAAGCCTCCCGAACCTTCCGGAAGAACCCTCCCCAACTGCCGCCGCGGCCGCGCGCTTGCGCCTGCGCTCTGGCCGCCGCCAGCGCCCCCCACTGGTACGCGCGCCCTTCCCCCAACAGCCGCCGCGCGCGCCCCCGAGCCTGCTTCAGTGCGCTTGCGCGCGTCCGGAATTCTCGGGAAGGTCTCGCGCTTTCTGGGCCCCCGCCCCCTCCGTCCTGCCCACGCGGGCCACCGCTCCCGGGGTTGCATCCCCCGCTGGGCGCGCGCCGGGGAGTCGGGACCAAGGGCCCGCGCGCGCGTTTTCTGTGAAGTCTGCCAAAGTGAACCTGTAATTCTTAGCGTGCCCTCCTAGTGTGGCAGCTCGTGCATTAGAGGACAGACCCTCAATGACGTGCTGCGCGCCTCGCGCTCTGTCCCGCCTCGGCCTCAGAACCGGGTCCCCAGCGTCAGGGGGCCGGTGCCAGCGACTCGGGCCCCGGGCTAGGTTCACGGCCTTGAGGCCCTGTGCAGGGGTTCAAGGCAGCGTGAAGGGCAGTGAGTCCAGGCTCCCGGCCACGTTCAGGAGCTTGGGGGACCAGGGCAACCACAGGGAGTACAGGGCTGGGTTGGCGGTACGGGACCGCATCTATTCGCCCGGGCAGCGATTGTGGGTTTACGTCCCTGGAATTGGGGCAACAGGTGCCAGCCAGGGCCTCGTTATTGTGGGGCCAGTTCATGATTGAGGGGTGACTGGGACGTGTGCACAGGGAGGCAAGCGGACCCCTGGTTTCTGCCTTCATGAGAAGGGTGCCCCGGGAGATGTGTGTGGGGGTCAGGTTTAGACAAGGGGAGCCCCCCACTCGGGGTTTCTTGGGACTCCGGGCTGCTGGGTGTAGGACGGCGCAGGAGGGCCAACAGGTAAGTCTGAGGGTCCGCCGCACCTCCTAGGGCCCCCAGAACGCAGCCACTGCCTGTATTTCGGGGCTAGTCCTGTCCCCAACCCCATCGTGCACAGGGGCAAATGAAGCAGACACGCACCTAGTCCCCAATTCTCCAAACCCAGGAGCACTCCCTTGGGGATTCGTACCTGCCTTTGGTTTCCCTAAAACCACATCCTTCACACTGAGGGCCCCTTAGTCCGAAATTCCGGCATTTGGTGAACAAATGCGTACTCCCCCAGCTACCTCCATCACGATTTTATAAAGCCCATCTTTTTTACTTATTTTACATAATTTCAGGTATACATATAAAGTATCTAATTCATGGCTGGAGCGATTAAATTGCACCAAAATCCACTTTCTAAATGGGAATTCCCAAAGTGTTTTGAAAATGCCACATGAGAGGTGTAAGGCTCTTGCGGGGGGGGGGGGGGGGGGGTCCGTAGACTGTCAACTCAAAAACCTGGGAGTTTTACGGGTGAGGAAACATGAGCATCCCTCCTCCCTGCCAACGACTACCCAGTAATCCATCCCCCACTCTCGACTCTTTTGTCTCTAGCTCCTCCCACTGACCCTCTGCCTCCCCCCACACACACCGAGCCTTCGGGAACAATCTGGAAGCTCCTTACGATGTAAACAAACCTGACTGAGCACTTCCTCCCCCGCCTTGTCTCCAGAGAAACCCAGCTTTTCCAGAACTAGGGTTTTCAAACTGGGCCTTGAGACCCATAGGCAGTGTGTGAAATCAACGCCGGCATCCTGACTCGCAATGAAACAGGAAAAATAGGATGGAAACTGCCACCCACGTACAGGGGTGGTGAGGGTGGTCAGGCATTTACTGGGGCACGTTGCAGAATGTATTTCTGATCCCAGCAGAGTCCAGACAGAAGCTCAGCCTGGCTTTCCCTGCGGCCTGGGCTGGGGTGCGGGCGGAGGGAGGTGGGGAGGAGGAGGAAAGAGGGAGGCAATTAATGCTGCAAGTTCCCTTCGGTCACTGTCAGCAGTGCGAGGGCTCCACGCGAGGTGGTGTGGGGCGCCTCCTCCACCTCTAGCCCACTAGCTGCCCTCCTGACATGAAGGCCTGGCCCACTTCCTTCCTGCCCCTCTTCTGCCGTGGCCCAGGAGGTTTAAGGTTTCTTGTAGACTGTAGACAAGCGATTCAAAACCCCAGCGGTGAGCGTCTCTGTTCTCAGCCCCATCACCTCCCCTCCCCTGCCCTCCCCTCCGGAGAACTTGCCCTCAGGCCACCCCGGGACCACATTTCCCAGCAAACTCCAACTTTGTTGTCTGGTCCTTCTGTTCTCCAGGTCTCCTCTGCCTGCATCTGCTAACTAAATCCTAGGACGTTTTCTGTCCTGTCCTTTGACCTCTGGGTAACATGCCACACTAACCACCATCTCCCTCTTGGAGACCTCTGCCTGAGATCCAGGATGCCTCCGTCCACTGGCAGCTCCTGTCTCCTCTGCAGGCTTGTCCCCCTCTCCCCTGCCTGTCACGGGGAACTCCTGGAACAGTACATGTGTGTACGGTGAGCCACAGAAAAGACCAGGCCAGGCCTCTACCAGCTCCAGACCGGGACGCTGAATCACCTGGCTGCCTTCCAGGTCCCACCACTGTCTAGAACCCCAAGCATCCCAATGGATCCTGCGTGGGCCCTGCCATTTCCGTCTCTGAAATTTCTCCTGAGTCCATCCATTTTTCTCCATTCTCGTCCCCCACCCATGTCCCCAGTCCTTTCCCCATCAGCTCACCTGGAAGACCTCCGCAGCCACCTGACTGCCTCCACTATCTACTCAGGTCTGTCTCCACCCTATATAGCCAGGGAGGGCTTTGAGAACACAGGTCTGACTATGTCAGTCTCTTCCACACCCTCCCCAGCCCCTCACTGACACGCCATCACTCCTAAGGGACAGACAGTCCTAACCAGGCCTGTGCACCCTGCAGGGAACCCCACCTACCCATTTGTCCTCAGTTCCCACGGTGCTCCCACAAGTTGTGCACATGCTGTTCCTTCCCCCGGAACACCATTCCCTCTCTTCTAATTAATGTCCCAGTGGCCCTTCAGTTCATTTCCTTAGGGACCTTGCTTTCCTACCAGGCCCGGGGATGCCCTGACATAAAAAGGTTCTCAGACGTGGGTCCCTCCCCGTCAGCATGAGCCACAGGCCCTCACGCATTTCACCCAGCCCTCCAACCCCTGCTTTTCCAGCCCCACTTCACTTCCTTCTCAACCCAGTCTCCTCCTGCTCCCTCAACTCTGCATTTCTAATGCATCTCCAAGTCCTGCAGATTTAGCTCCTAATTATTTGTTGAATTCTTCCCAAAGTAATCTTGCTGTCAGAGGAAGCTGACCATTTTCCTCCTCCATTTGAAAACTTTCAGTGTCCCTCCACTAAGTTGGGACACAAGGCACAGACTCTGGATCCAGGTGCCCGGGATTCTAGTCCCAGCTCTGCCACTGCCCTGAGTGACCCCGGCAAGTCACTTATCCTCTCTGTGCCTCTGGTTCAGCATCTGTAAAATGGGCATGAAAATATCTTCTTCATAGGGTTGCTAAGAGGCTTAAATTGGGAATGGCCCAGGACACGGTCTGGCACACAGTAACTGTTATGTACATATTTGTTAAAGTAAATAAATAACTTTCTAATTTTCCTTTTGATTTCTTCTTTGACCCATGCATAATTTACAGATGTGTTCGTTTCCAAGTATTTGGAGGTTTTCCAGATACCTTTTTGTTACTGATTTCTAATACTTAATTCCATTGTGGTCAGAGAACATTCTTTGCATGATTTGAATTCTATCAAATTTATTGAGACTTATTTTATGGCCCAGAATATGGTCTATCTTGATAAATGTTCTGTACACAAAATAATCATGCTGAGGGAAAGGTGCCAGTCATTGACACAACACTTTAGAAGATGCAAACTAATCAGCAGAGCTGCCCGTGGGGGTGGGGCTGACAGAGTACAGGGAGAGGTGGGGGGGCAGGAGGACACTTTGGGTGGTGCGGCTGGTCACTGGCTTGTTTGCAGGGATGGTTTCACAGGTGCATGCTGTGCTGAAACGTACCAAACTACTTTAAACGTGTGCAGTTTATGGCATGTCAATTATACCTCCTAAAGCTGTTTGTTTGTTTTTTTAATAAATTTTATTGGGGAACAGTGTGTTTCTCCAGGGCCCATCAGCTCCAAGTCATTGTCCTTCAATCTAGTTGTGGAGGGCGCAGCTCAGTTCTAAGTCCAGTCACCGTTTTCAATCTTAGTTGCAGGGGGTGCAGCCCACCATCCCATGCAGGAATTGAACCTGCAGCCTTGTTGTAGAGAGCTTGCGCTCTAACCAACTGAGCCATCCGGCTGCCCCTAATGCTGCTTTTTAAAAACTGACATCGTTTAGCAAAGACCTAGGAGAAATGTTCAGAATCAAGTTGTATAGGAAAATTCAGGGGTTCATGCTTTGGCACAGTTTGCTCGGAGGAGGCTGGTGTCAGTTAAAGCATGGGTGGTAGCGAGATTGTGAGTCGTGTCCCTGCCATCGCTGGCTGTGTGACTTCGAGCAGGTTACTCAGCCGCTCTGTGCTTCAGTCTTCTCTCCTCTATAACAGGGGTGACCGTAGTTAGGATGTGGGAGGATGCCATGAGCTAATCTCACGGAAGCCCTCAGCACCTGGCCTGCAGCACGAGTGCTCAGAGCACAGACACGCTGTTGTCTTGACAGAGAGCGGGGAGCCAGGGTGACTGCGCAGGCAGCCGAGAACCACTGGGATGCCATCCTGCCCTGGCGCCCACCTGCCAGGACTGGGCTCACAGCTAGGGACGGAAAGGAAGGGCTGAGAGCGGGCCCCAGAGGAAGTGGTGAACTGACCGCGCAGGAAGGTGGAGCGACTGGGCCAGCCCTCTGTTTCTGGCTGTGTGTGTTTCAGAGACGGCCCTAAAACGGATTTCCCCAGAGCAAACCAGTGTTCCCACGGACTAGCTATAAAACGGGATACTCTGGTGCCCAGTGTGTTCTCAGCCTGGCAAGTTTTTTTGTTTTTTTTTTAAAGAAACATTTATTCAGTGTCATGATCAGATTATTGCATTTAGCCATCCACAGCATGTGTACAAAAAAAAATCTACACGAAAACCCTTTGCTGGTTTGCTGTACACTTTCCATAGAACAGAAACTAAAATAACCTGATACACAATTAATCACAAATACAGTCCTCGAGTTTGTTGCCCATGCACATGAGTATTGTCTAAAACATGGCTTCTTGTATAATAACAGCGAGGCTCCACCACCAGTGTGCTTGGCTGAGTTCACAAATCTGCTGTAACCTGCGGCTTCCCTGTCACTTCTCTGGATCTCCTCTCCGGCTGCGCTTTGCTTCCTGGCAGCAGTTAAAACCTTCTGCCGCTGCCATAGCTGCTGCTGGAACCACCATAGCCACCTTGGGTTCGTGGTTTGGCAAATACTGGCCTCCACCACCATAGGGGCCAGAGCCTCTGCCTCCAAAGTTTCTTCCTTTCATGGGGCTAAACTTTGACGATTGACTGTTGTAATTGCCAAAATCATTGTAGCTTCTGCCGCCTCCATATCTGCTTCCATCGTTACCACACCCATGACAGCCATCCCCACGGCCACCATATCCTCACCACCACGACTGCCATCAAGACACCTCGACCACTGAGGTTTCCTCCACGACCAAAGTTGGCATTCCCACCAAGACCACCACCGAAGTTTCCGGAACCACTTTGACCTCTGGCTGGATGAAGCGCAGCCGCCTCCTGCTTAGATAGGGCTTTCCTTACATCTCAGTTGGGGCCATTCACAGGATGGTGTTTCTGAATGGCAGTCGTGTCTACAGAGTCACGGTCATCACAGGTCACAAAAGCAAAGCTTCCCTTCTTGCCACAGCCTCGGTCAGTCATGATTTCAGTCACTGAGTTTCCCCACACTGTTCAAAGTCTCTCTTAGGCGATGTTCTCCACTGTTGTCTTTAATACCACCAACCAAAATCTTTTTCGTAGTTAACTGGGCAGCAGAACCCAGAGAATCTCTTCTTGAGACAGCCCTCTGGTTCCACAACTCTTCATCCCCCTGCTTGGCCTTGAATTCATGGCTGTACCCGCCCCCTCTACGGTGGCATAGGTGACAAACCCGAAGCCTCTGGAGGGTTTGGTGTTGGGTCTCTCATCACCACACAGTCTGGGCGCGTTCCCCATTGCTCAGAGTGGCTCTTCGGACTCCCATCAGTTGTTTCACAGCTCAGACCTCCGAAGAAGAGCATCCGCAGCTGTTCAGGCTCTTTGGGAGACTCTTAGACATGACCACAGGGATGTCTGAGATGCTTACTCAGCGGCATCCACCAACAGAAAGATGTGATCTAATGACTGTATCTGCCAGCCTACCTTTGGCCTCGCTTTTTGATCTGCCTGGCAAGTTGTAACCCATGCTGCAGGGCCCAGCTTGGGTGGCCACCCTTGGAGGTCCATCAGCTTACCATATGCTGCCACCAGAAGGGGGCCCAGTGAACACTCCCCCTCTCCTCTCCCACTGCTACCAGCACTGAGTGTGGCAGAAAAAACGTTTGGCCATTTTGACAGAGGAAATGGTGTCTTGTGCAAGAAGCATCATTAATTTAATGCCTAGTTCCTGAGAGCCCGTGTCTGGGACCTGGGATGCAGTGGGCAAGGAATTGGGGCAGTGTCCTCACAGTGGAGATGACGCCACGTAAATGTACAGGTTTGTAAACTGACGAGTGCTGGGAGGGTGTGGGGTCCCGCTCAGGGTAGGTCTCCTAGAGGCGTCTCTGAGAACTGACGAGGTATTAGCCACTGGTGTGGGGGAGGGCATCCAGAAGAGAGAATGGCGTTTGCAAGGGCGAAATCTAGAAGGTATACTAGGAGTCAGTAGGGAGGAGTGAGAAGCGAGGTAGAGAAAGAAATGGAGGCTGTGGAAAATCCCCTCTGTGTAACTGGTGGGGTGGGGAAGAGAGCGCGAATGGGCAGGGGTGGCTGGTGGAGCCGAAGCAAGAGGCAGGCGCGGGTGCCAGGTCCTGCAGTGCGCTGGGCCAGGGAACTCCATATGTGGCCCAGAGCTCATAGCGGCATCAGGGCCTTCCCAGGAGCCCCCGTCAGACCTGCATGCACTCTGACCACACTGTGGATGAAGTTGGGAGCAGGGAGACCCAAGGAGGTCGTGCACCTGCAGAGCTGGTGGGTGGAGATGCGAAGCAGGCTTGGGAGAGACCATGGAGTCACCTTGGGGCAGCAGGTGGCTGGTGCAGAGTCACCTGTGTTGGGCCTAAACGTCTGTGGAGCACCCAGGTGAACTCGGTGGGAGGATAGCTGGGACGCAAGGGAACCAGACGCTCTTGGACAGGTGCAGGACATCCTGAGGACAGCAGTCTCCTACAGCCCAAGAGCTGGGAAGTGGGAGGGAGAGGGAACCGGGGACAGGAGGCTGGCGTGCGAGGGGCTGCAGCGTGGGGGCCTGGGTGATGGAGCTTTCTGTCCCCCTACTAGCCTCGCTAGTCTCACTTGCAGAAACCCTGTCTGTGTCTCAGGCTCTGAGTCAGGCAGTGGATAGGTGTGCGCTGAGTCTCTCCCCCCACAGCCGGAGGACTCTCAGGGAGCATCTTCAGGAGCTTACATTCTGGGGGGCAGGGGATGCAAACTATAAACATGCAGACAAGGAGTGGAATCAGTTTAGGCCGGCTCTTCAGTCTTAAAGGAACCAACAGTCTTGGCCATGAACTTGAACTTCTTCCCAGAAGCACCACCACTTACCCTTGAACTCACCTTCGAGCCTTGTGAGTCATCTTTGACTCATCCCTCAGCGCCCATATTCTGTCAGCTGCAGAGTCTGGTGCATTCTTCCTTTAAAATGTCCTTTCTCTCCATGCTCAGGGTCCCTCCCTGATCCAGGTCCCCTGGCCCCCATATCGTGGCCACCTTCAGCTGGCTCTCGCTGGATTTATGTTCTACAGTCCTGTTTTCATCTGCCCACTTCCCAGTGCAGAAATGCCAGGGATCCCAGGACACCAAGCCTGCAGTCCCTCTTGGGGCAACAAAACCCAGGGCCCAGCAGCCCAACTCACCCTATCGCTGGGCCCCTCGCTTCTCCCCATCTCCACGCGTGACCTCGGTCTCCTAGACCTGGACCACTGGCTGAAGACACCTATTAGACCTGCACACAACCCCACTGTCCCCAGGAGGAGGCACCTGTCAGCCCTGACCAGGTGGCCTGGAATTTAAGAATCCATACAGCAGAGAAATTGATAGGGAAGGAGGAAGAACAGAGGAAAGTGTGGAGGGGCGGGGGCGGGGGGCGTGCACTGAGAACCAGCTGCTCTGCTCCGTGGTTTTGCTCCAGCGCCACCCCTGCACTCAGTGCCCCCTAAGCCCAGGCCGCGGGAATGGTCCTGTCCCGGCACAGCAGCGCCCTCCGCCGAGCTCAGGCATCTTCACAGCACACTTCCATTCATTCACTGTGCAAAGACTGTGGCAGCAACTCAAGGGCTTTCCGGTCTGGCCCTGATCTTCTCTCCAGACCCTTCTCTGTCCACTTGCAGTTGTTCCCCAAACGCGCCTGAAACCTCAAGGCAGGTGCTCCGCCTGGAACACCCTTCACCTCTTCTCCAGGTTGACACTTGTCTACCAAGCTCAGCGCAACTTGGGAGTCACCCCCAGTGGCCCACGTCACTCTAGATGCCTCCTCCACAGCTCTTAGTCCACGGGGCCAAGTAGAGATTACACTTTGTCTTCCTTACCTCTTTAGCCCCCAAACCTAGTTCAAGACGTGGCACATGGCAGGAGGCCACCTACGTGGAGAATGAATGACTCTGTACAGGAAGTCCTCACTTATTGTTTGGAAACTGTGACTTGAAGTAAAACAACGCAGTATAACGAAATCAATGTTACCAGAGGCTAATTGATATAAACAAGAGTTAAGTTCCTTTGGCATTTTTCTGGTCACAAAAACATCACCAAGCTTCTAAATGAAGACCCAAAACACTTCTAATATTCAACATTGAAATAAATGTGAGCTGTACAGACACTTAAGCCAGATCAATAAAAACAAGTAAGATAAGTCAGGGTCACAGTTGGCTGGAGCCAGTCCCTGGCAGCTCAGGGCACAAGGCGGGACCACCCTGGACAGGACGCCCTTCCATCACAGGGCCACTCACACCCCCACCCACTCACACTGGGACAGTGTAGACACGCCCTTCACTCACGGGCACATCTTGTAATAGGGGAGGAAACTGGAGTCCCTGAAAAAAACCCACGGAGACCTGGGGAGACCGTGCACACTCCACAGACAGGGGCCCTGTCTGGGAATCGATTTTTATTTTCTCATCAACGTCAAAATGAAACTATATTGAACGAAACGACCAATTGGAGGCCCTGCTGTATGTTTGAAGGCCCAGCGTGAAACCCTGCGGCGAGAAGGCAGTGGTTAACCTTTGGCGCCATCTAGTGGCCAGTTGATAATTGTGTTTGGGCCCTCCAACTGGAAACGGCTGTGATATTTCGAGATTTCATGTTTTCTTCTCATGAACAGGAGAATTAGGAAAGAGATAATTATATGAGCTCCAGTCTAGATCACCACCATTAATGTCTCACCCTGAAAACTTCATGGCAAAGCTTCCAGCCTTTTTCTGAGTAGGAACAAAACTGTCTCTATAAGAGGACAGAAAGAGGCAATTTTTAAAAAAAGATTATGTGGTGTGGTAGTGGTGGTGCGTGTGTGTTTCACTGCTAAAACCCCACACACGAATAAAGACTACAGGGTGAAAATGCAAAATTTGAGATCACCTGAGTCTTAAGTTGGAGAGTTAGGGGTGAGTGTGTCTGGTCCTGCTCTTCCCCTCAGCCTCCTTAGGATCTCTCCTGGGACCTCAGGGTGGTGGCCACAAAGTGGGGGGCGGGGGGTGCCCAGAGGGGCTGTTGATCCTCACAGACACCTGAGGTGGAGCGAAGTGGGTCAGAAACAAATGGCGATCGGGCTTGGGGGGAGGGGCTACAGGAAAGGTAGCTGCATGAACAGGTCCAATGTCTCTGTCTGGCCTAGGAGCTGACAGTTTCTTTCCATCTGAGCTGAGCCAGGGGTCTGTCAGTTAGGACTCTGCCCATGTGGCCAGCTGACCAGGTGGTGGGAAGCTTGGTCTGGCCACCTTTGCCACAAACGGGGTGTTACATTTGGTGCTGACTCACTTGCAGGCTCCTGAGCTGGGCCTACCTGCCCCTCCATCACCTGGTCCTGCGGCTTCTCCCCCCACCTGCACACCCTGAGTAAAGCCCCTGCCCCAGCATCCTGTTAGCCTCTGCGATTGCTCCTGCCTTTGCTTTCCAGACATGCCTGGAAACACCCACTCCTCTTTTAGGAGCCGATCAATGTTACCTCTTCTCTGCCACCCCCACAAGAGGGGGTGTCCGCTTCCTCGTCCTTCTTTTGTTCCTCCTCGGCCAACTTTGCCGTGTTACTTCTCTTTAAGCCTCACTTTCCTCATCTGGAAAATAGGGGTAGGGATGGGACAGTTGGGTGAGGTGCCATCTGTCATAGTTTGGTTCTAAACTCTTTCACTCGAGGGCAGGTCAACTAGGGTCGAAGTGTGTTATTAAATAGAACTGAGCAGTGGACGAGTTACCGGAAACTTACTCACATTGCAAACACCCTGCACCTTCTCCGAAGTTAGCGCAGAAGTGTATGTAAATGCTTTAACTGACTGTCTCAGTGAGTATGCTGGGTAAATCATAATGTTAAACTAAGGTATGGTTCAAGGTGCCAACGGATATATAATAAGCAATTTTAATTTCTAAGCTATTTCAGTGTAGTATGCTGACCAGACGCTGCCTAGGAAATCAGAACCCTTTCAGCAACTTTGCATTGCGTTTAAAAACAGGGTAAGTAAATCTAACACTACGTTTCAGTCAACATTGAGTCTTGTTATCCAAAGGAACACAAGGCGTGGGTTAAAGCTGACAAGTGCGTGAAGGGGCTGGTGAAGAAAGAGGTGCAGCGCACGCACTTCTCTTACAGGTCCTTCACCATGACCTCTGTGCCCACCACTGCCCGTGGAGGCCCAGCTTGTCCTGCAGTTCTCACGGGGGGCCTTAGTGTTCGGTCATTAATTCTAATTTCTACTTTAAAAATCTATACATAAAATGATGTAAAAATCCCCCGTTTGAAACAGAAGAGCAGGCGAGCCGCCCAGCTTCTTTCCTTTTTGAAGGACGGCAGCAGTGAGGGGAGTTGGGCCCACAGCGAGCGAGCTCAGGGTGCAGGGTGATTGTTTCTATTACCCAGAAAGAGTGATGAGAATCTTACTGGCCCCTGTGCTTTAGATTCGGAACATGACCAAATACATGGGTGTGCTCTGCTTTACCACATGCATGTGTGTGTCCGTACATGATGGATGTGTCAGAATGTAAATACTTATCACATGTATTCTGTGACTTTTTTTTTCCGCTCAACACTATGTTTGTGGAATTTATTCACGCTGACTTATATAGCTGTAGTTTATTCTTTTTTCCTGCTGCATAATATTCTACTACATGACTGTAAGACAATTCGTGTATCTGCTGTTGGTAAATATGTCCAGATTTTTGCTGTATAAACAACGCTGCTGTGGACATTCCAGTAACTTTTCAGTTTTTGCAGATATAGCCAAATTGTTCTCACAATACTGTTGTCAGGAGGCATTCCCAGCAGAAAATGAGCGCCTTGAGCCCACTGTCACTAACACTTGGTATGCCAGATTGAAACAAATATATTTTTTTCCAACTGGTGGGTGTGCAGTGGTAACTCACTGTGATTTTAATTTGCATGTCCTTGATTTTTGTGTCTTCACTGGCCATGGGTTTGAAGCCCGCTTCATCACTGGGGCTATGTGACCCTGGGTACATTACTTAACTTCTGTGTGCCTCAGTTTCCTCACTTGTAAAGTTCCTCTCTAGAAAAACTAACCAGCTTAGACTCTGACACTGGGGCGGGGGGGAGGTCCTCCAAGAAACTGCGGGGTCCTTACCCACAAATCACAAAACTTAAATCAGCGTATTAGTACCCCCCTTTCTTGTCCAAATTATCACGTGCTGGACACTGCACTGGCTGGGGGCTGTGACACAGAGATGGTTAAGGAAAGGCCAGTGACTGCCTGTCCATCTGTTTCCCACCATCCGAAAAGGGGTTCACATCCCTCTCCTGCTGCTCCTCTCCTTTTCTGGCTCTGTGGTTGTGTGAGATACACATGTATAATCTTTGCTGACATATATGTGGGGCTCCGGAAGGAACAGATGTGAGTACAAATGTCCCGCTTATGTGTCCAACCACAGGCCAAGGCACCAAGTGTGACTCTGTCCCTCCATGGAAGGGCCATGGTTCATTCTGACCTTCGGGTCAAGTTCAAACCCCTCAGCACAGCCCGCCCGGGCCCTGCCTACATGTCCCCTCTCCTCTCCTGCCACTACCACTCTCCCCAGGTCCGGTCAGTCCAAAGCCCTCCTGCCCCCGCCCGTGTCCTTTCACACTTTTGCTTGGGTCTGCCTCCCCGAGCTGGTCCCCAAGGTGTGGCTCAAGAACCTCTCTCCCGGGGGCCCAGGGAACTGTACTGTCTCCTCTTTTCTCCACAGCACTTTTTCATGATGTGCTGCGGCCCTAGGTGGCAATCATCTGTCAGGTGCCCTCCAGGCGGGACCCGGTGCCCTCTTGGGCAGTGCTGGGGCCCAGCGCAGTGGAAGATCGGGCAGACAAGGGAGCGAACAATAAAGAGAACAGCCCTGCTCTGCCGTCTGCGGCCCTCCCAGGGCTGCTGGATGGCTAGTTACCTTTGGCGGAGATGTTTAGGATGGTAATGTTAAACCTTTCTACTTACCACTAGCAGTGTGAACAGTACGCATGGTGGCTGATGCGTGTGGAGCATGGTGACGCCAGGACAGAGTGCAGGGACATGGAAGAAGCGCTATTTTCAGAGACAGACTGGAGCGGTGGATCCAGACACACAGGTCTGTCTGACCCTGGGGACACGCGGGCCCTCTGGGTATCACTGAACAAGCACCCTGCTGAGAACATAAACACAATTGAGCCCCAAAACGACCTATCAGGAAGGAAAGGCAGGTCCCAGTGAGGTGGTGCCAGGGTTTCTCCAGGTGTAAGGAGCCAAGAAAACAGCAACAATGGGCAGCCTACCTTGGGATGGTGGCACGCAAATCACTCAGACACAGCTGGCACCAGCACGGACAATACTGGCTGCAGGAAGGGGTGAGAGTAGCTTTGTGGGGCGCCTCCTGAATGAGGCAGAAATCCATCTAACACCACGTACCCACACCTGCCACGTGCTAGCCCAGTGCGGGCACAGGACAAACACAGACTTGTCCCCGCAGGACTTGCCGGCTTCCTTAGATTCTCCCTGTAGCTGTCAAGTGCATGAAAACACGAGGCATATTATCTTCCTATGTGCAAAGACAACTTGGGAACCTGAACGAGGTCTGAAAGGCGGATGGAGTCAGTATCCAGGGAGCTGGGTGACCTGAAGGATGTCGTGAGCTCATTCGGACTCCCCTGCCTGGGGATGGTGGTGCTCACTCTGGGCCTGGGAAACCTAGCCCAGGCTGCTTTCCAGGCTCCTGCAGAGCTGCCACCCCATGCAGGCGGGTGGCACTGGAGGGGCTCAAGTTCTGGCTGGCTTCCAGGTGAGTGTCTCGGCCATGCCCCTGGAAGCCCTTCAGGAAGGTTTCTCACTGGGGCCTGACAGGTCCCCTCTTCAGAGATACGTCCCACGGGTTTTCCTGCAGCTGGAACTGAACTTGGTTCTTCTCTGAGCATCGGATGGGACAGTTAACTTGATTTTAGGGGCCAAGTTGTACGAAAAGAAAGGCTCTTTGCTCACCGAGTCCCAGAGTCCACTGAGCGCATGGCCGATGAGGACCAGGGCTCTGGGCATGGTGGTGGGCACGATTCCTGCACTAGCCAGATGGCACGTGTGTGCATGTGTGTATACGTGCGCGTGCAGACCTCAGTATGCTCAACGCATCAGTGATGAGAGCCCCTGTAAGTCACAAACTTCTTACTCTGTATGGAAGGGCCCTGGAAGCAGAAAACCTGGGTCACACACTTGCCTTGTGAGGATTTCTCCTCATCAGTCAAATGGGAACAATAATAGTTGCTTCCTGCGATTATTTGGGGATCAAATTAGATGAAGCTCAGGAAGTGGGAGTGGATTTTGAGTTGGTAACGTGCCACCCTTGGTGTGGTCTGAGAGTCCCGTAGTCTCGGAAGCAGCATGATTACAAACAACCTCTTAGGAAGGGCCATCGCTTCCCATCATGAAGGAAATTGCCTCTGTGGACAAGCCACTGTCACAAGGTGGGGTTTTCCCCAAGGAACGAAGGCAGGCTGCCTGGAGCAGGAACTGGAACAGCTCAGGCCTAGGAGAGGAAGGGATGGCCTCCGCTGTGGGGTCCAAGAAGGGGATCCTGGGCAAGGGCTGGCTCTTGGCTGTGGGACATGCCTTGGAGAAGGACGGCACGTGTGTGCGTGAGCCAACAGAGCTGTTGGTGAGAAGCAATGCGGCGAAAGCATGGCTGGGAGGCGTGGAGCTGTGCGGGAAGGCGGCCTGTGGAAGAGGCACGGATGGGTCTGGAAGGCCTGGGACTGCGTGTGGGGAGCGTGGCTCTCTGACAGGGACAGTGGCAGCCGGGAAGGCCATGTGGAGAGCTGTGTTCTAGGTGAAGCTCGGTGGCTCGGTGGTCGTGGGATTTGAGGGTGACCAGCCTGGGCACAGGGAGGTAGTTAGAAAGCTGTCGCAAGGTTCCCACTGGGGCAGGGAGAGTTCGTGGATGAGGTGCCTAGCATGCGTGTCCATTTACATCACGTCCCTGCACGACGTGAGTGGAGTCTGGCTGCACCAGCTCCTTATTTAGAAACAGATCTTCCAATCAATGACTCTTGACCTCTAAAAGCATCTGCCCACAGAACCAGTCAATTGCTCCTGGAAGTTTTTTGCTATTTTCATAGCAATGGATATCAAAATTCATTTTGGTCAAAGTAGTTCATTGGCTTTTGACTTTCAGAGCAGAAATGAGCCACCATTTAATCAAGAACCTTTTGTTCTGTCAGCTAATATCAAGTAGGGAGCTTCTTTAAAAAGAAACCCTGATTATAGCATCATGAATAACCATGATGGAGAGGAAGTGAAGGAAACAGTCATGGAGGCCAGCTTGCCAGCCCGAGCTCCCCATGCAGCTCAGTGTTTGAGAGGATGGACAAACTACAGGTGAAGGAAAGCAGAATCAGGGACGCATCTTGGAAAACGACACAATCCTGAAAAACAGGCAGAAGACTGTGCTGTGGTTTGTCAGACATTCTAAGGAAAACAAGGTCTTTGAAGTTATTCTTAGAGACAGAAGAACAAAGAAGGGACAGGTCCACTGCTTAGGGGATGATACAGAGTAGAATGACACTAGGAAGCAGAAGTACGCACCTTCCTAGACAGAAAGGCTGCTGCCATTTCTAGTGATTTTGGCAAAGGACAGGCCGTGTCTCCTGGTAAGCTCAGCCCTCTGAGGGCCTGGGGACGGGCACTCTGAAAACTAAGATGACACAGATAGGGGCAGAGGAACAACCAGTCATGGCACACTCACGTTTCCATGTACACGGACTTCAGTTTCAAGAACTATAGGAATGCTTAACCTTTGGGAGGTAATGCTTTCCTGTGGCTGCTGTAACAGATGATCCCAAACTGGGGGTAGGGAGGACTTAAAACAACAGAAATTTATTCTCTCATAGTCTGGGGGCCAGGACTCCAACATCGAGGTCTTGTCAGGACCTTGCTCCCTCCAAAGACTCCAGGGGAGGGTCCTTCCTGGTCTTTCCCAGCTGCTGGTGACTTCAGGTTCTCCTTGGCTTGTGGCTGCATCACTCCAATCTCTGCCTCCATGTTCACATGGCCTCTTCCGGTGTGTCTGCGTGTCTCTCCTCTGTGTCTCTTTAAGGACACCTGTCATTGGATTTAGGGTCCACCTGGATAATCCAGGATGATCTCACCTACAGATCCTTAATTATATCTGCAAAGACCCTTTTTCCAAATAAGATGACATTTGCAGGTTTCAGGGATCAGGGTATAAACATATCTTCTTTGGGACCACCATTCAGCCCAGTACAGGATCATAAACCACTTTCAGAATCTGAGGAGAGCTAACGAACCCTGAACTGGGTCAAGTTTTTGTACCAGTGACTTCGGGAGGGAGTGCTCCCAGGAGAAAGGGAGTGCGAGAGCAGGCTAGGGCAGGGGAGCCAAGCTAAACAAGAAAGTCTTAACTCGGTGTGGGCCCATGAGACGGCCCTGCAACATGGACGGCACTACAGAGTTGTTCCCTCCTTGAGGCAAGGGGGCAGCCTTTGTACCCCAAGTCAATCTCCCCGGGGGGGGGGGCAGTTATAGCCTCTCTGGCTGGGGGCTCCCTTGGGCCAGGAAAAATCATCACAGAAGGGCGAATCTGACAGGCAACACTCACAGCAGCTCTGGAAGGTGGGTTACAGGTTCCCACACTTTCTGCAGACTCTAGAAACACACAAACACATACACTTCGATTTCAGGGACTTCACAGGCCCTCAGAAGCCATGGACTGCAGGTTAAGGACCCATGACTGCTAACCTAATACCTCTGGGCTCACATCCTACTTTGCACCTTTTCCTCCTCTCGTAATGACCGGTGAGGTTGGGAGCAGGGTGGAGCACCCTCAGATCAATCCTCTTCTGATGGCCTACCTGCAGAGAGTGTGCATCCTGGCCTGCTCTCTGCCCCAAGGACGGACCTGCCACTGTCCCACCAGGCTGCGGCAAGGTGGGGGAAATGAATCCTAAGGGAATTTGAATTTAAAGGGAAGTCCCTTTGGCCACAGATGTATAACTCTTCTTTCTAATCAGCGTTTCAGTGATAAAGCTGATAGCTTCAGCCCCACCTGTCCAACTCTTGTCACTCTCAAGTAGTTCTGAACTCAGGCAGTGAAGCAAGAGGTTATTTACAAACCTCCTAAGACCCCAAATCATCTTGTAAAAGACAGAGCTGCTGAAAGTATCATCTGTGGACTGGCTGCCAATTCACAGTTATCTGCCTGCTTGCCCCTGATCAACACGTTTCCTTCACTGATCAAACTTGCTACGATAAACGTCAGCTGAGCTCACCAGGACGCACAGTGATGGAGATGACGTGCACTCAGGTGCAAGCTCATCTCCGTGCAGACCAGCCCTTTGAGCAGCACCCATGGGAGCAACTACTGACAAACCTGGGCTGGCTGAACCCAGAGACACTAAGCGATGGGTGGGAGCTCTCGTTTGAAACATGGAGGACAGGATAATGACCACACGTTAAAAAGAAGCAACATTTGACTCCAAATAATGTAACGGTAACAAAAGTTATGAATGGGTAGGTGTTCCGAGCCTTCGCTGCTGCCGCTGGGGGCTGGATCCCAGCATGGAGGGGTTCTGTCTTGGGGAAACAGTGGCTGCCTAGGGAAGGCTCTAGAGGTACCTGTAGGGAAGAAGAGAGAACAAAGTGGATAGAAGGGAGGCGGCTGAAAAAGGAGTCCTGTGGGCTCAATGCAGGAGTGGGTTGATTGGGAATTGAGTAGGGGGCTGGCGTGTTTTGGAGAGCAGCTGCCATTCACAGGTGGAGAAATTAAGCAGAGGACTTCCATGAAGGGTCCCTCACTTTCACGGGCTCCCTGGATGGTCCTACAATGTGTTCATGCTCTTGTAAAGTTTGAAAAATTAAGCTATTTCACCACAAATGGTTAAGACCACTGTCTCTTTCTGCTCCATTTCCACTGTCACCCTTCTTCTGTTAAATAGTTGCATTAAGTTTGGGTTTAGCAGGCTACATTGACGCAATTGTCGCTTCTCTGTGTGGTCAACGTGTCGCAAGCTTGCCCAGCGAGTCAAGGGCCAGCAGTTTTAAGCTGTGAACGTGTCCTACTGTGCCTGGCAATGGAAAGATGTGTGAGCGGGGAAGAAGCCGGGTCAGAAGTACCTGAAGCCAGGAGTGGGTGGCGAAGTCTTCCAGTTACCAGAGGTGAGAGACGCAAACAGAGGGTTCCGTTGTCACCCATGCAGAAGGTCTCTTCTGTTAGGAAAAGACTCATTGACACAGTGAGCATGATTCTAAGCACATCACACATCTTTTTTTATTTTTTTGATAGGAATTACATGAAATAAACTTGATCAGACTTCCTGGGTCCTATGCAAGAACCAGCAGCAATACTGCAAACAGCCAAGTGCATCTGTGTATGAAGCCACGTGTTTTCTACATCCCTGTCTACTGGAGCGCAAATTTGAGCGTCTGATGCATTTTAGCAAAACTGTTCCAGAAGCAGCAAAACAGGCTCAGAAATAAGTGTTCCTGTGATGGCGTGCCCACCATTTCCATCAATTAGTGGAAGTGGACATATGAAGTATAAGAACATTTGGTTACAGCAACGTGACACAATACAACACAGCGACCGAACCCATTTGGATTATTTGTCTGAATTTCAGATTAATTTCGTATATTCTTTCCGAATATACGAACAATCAGATGACAGTGCTGATCTTTTGATCACACCAAAATTCAAATAGATGAGAAGGAGGTGATCCAACGGGAGTGCAACACAAAGTGAAAGAAAGGAGATGAACAGAAAGTTCAAAACATTAAAAATTATCATTACATCACAACACACTAAAAATTCTTATTGTCAAAATCATGAAGACAAGGAAAAGAATCATGGCAACCAAGAAAAATAGATAATGAAACTTAAAACAATAGAAATAAAGAAGATTATGAGAATCAGCACACTCCCAGACATGAAACCAAAAAGCATTAGAAACAATGAAGAAGTTCGTACATTCCACAGGAGCTACAGGAGCTCAGCAGCAGCCTCTTTTGAATGAATTTGCTGACTTCCATAAATACGATCATCTTTCATCGTGGCCTGTTACAATGAGCAACCCTGCGTTTTAATTGGGCAGTTATGCCTTTTAATTTCCAAAAGCTCTTCTTTACACCTAGGTGTCTGACCTGAGCAGTTATGTGGGGGGTGGTGCTGTCATTTATGGAGATGCAAAGGACTGGGGAAGAATAAATTCAGAGGTAGAAATCAAGAGTTCTGATTGATGGAAGGAGAACTGGCAGCACTATTGAATTATAGGCGGTTTATACAGTTCTAGGTTGTCAGATAGCGCACCAGCTCTCTATGCCTCTCATTATCTTTTGTGTTAATACTTCTGCTATCTTCTTTTTTTTTTTTTTTTAAAGATTTTATTGGGGAAGGGGAACAGGACTTTATTGGGGAACAGTGTGTACTTTCAGGACTTTTTTCCAAGTCAAGTTGTTTGTCCTTTCAATCTTAGTTGTGGAGGGTGCCGTTCAGCTACAAGTTGTTGTCCTTTCAGTCTTAGTTGTGGAGGGCGCAGCTCAGCTCCAGGTCCAGTTGCCGTTTTCTAGTTGCAGGGGGCACAGCCCACCACCCCTTGCGGGAGTTGAACCGGCAATCTTGTGGTTGAGAGGACGCATTCCAACCAACTGAGCCATCCGGGAGCTCAGCGGCAGCTCAGCTCAAGGTGCCGTGTTCAATCTTAGTTGCACAGGGTGCTGCCCACCATCCCTTGTGGGAGTCGAGGAATCAAACTGGCAACCTTGTGGTTGAGAGGATGCGCTCCAACCAAGTGAGCCATCCTGGAGCTCAGCGGCAGCTCAGCTCAAGGTGCCATGTTCAAGTTGCAGGGGGCACTGCCCACCATCCCTTGCGGGACTCGAGGAGTTGAACCAGCAACCTTGTGGTTGAGAGCCCACTGGCTCTCATTCTATGTGGGAATAGAACCAGCAGCCTTTGGAGTTAGAAGCATGGAGCTCTAACCACCTAAGCCATCGGGCCGGCCCCCTACTTCTGCTGTCTTAAAAGCTATCTTTGAAAGACGTGGAGCTATCCTGCTTAGGTCTCCCTTCAGGGAAGGACTAGTGCCCAGATGCAAGGAGAGTGCTATCTCCTTCAGGGTCCATCTCAGCTTTCACACAGGTCATGCCCTTTTCGGGGCATCTCCAGCCAATAACTGACAGGCGTGGTAGCCAAGCGCACTCTCTTTCCTAGGAAGACCCCAGTGAATGACTGAACCACATAGCAGCACAGGGGTCTGGCTGCTTTCCTGACGCAGGATGCCTGTCTAGCAATCTGTACTCTGGAAATCCCTGTTGAACTGGCTGAGACTTTGCCAGGTCTGCACTGTCATCTGATGGCAGCCTCTTTCCTTCACAGGTGTTAGGCTTTAATGAACCTTTTGTACTCTTAACTCCCATCTCATAACCTGCTTCCCAGAGAACCCAACTTGTGGCACTGTCTACTAGAGACCAAAATACAATTTGGTCCCAGTTTTCAGCTCTGTGCCATGTAGTAGTAAGATGATAGGAAAGATGAACTTGGAGTGTGTATTAGTCAGATACTGACCCGGTAATGCTGGGTAACAGCAACCACAGCAGCTTAGAAGTATAAGACGAGAAGCATTTATTTCTTACCCATGCATAGGCGAGTCAGCTAGGGCAGCTCTGCTTCTGGCCACAGCTCTGTGGGGCAGCTCACCCCCTACAGCCATCACTGGGAAGCTGTTTTCCTGGTGGATCACCGGAGTGTAAGAGCAAGCCCAAACACCCACACACAAGCACATTCCAGCCTCTGTTCACATCATGTACCCTAGCACTGACCAAAGCAAGTCACGTGGCCAAATCTGAAATGAAGGGGTAAAGAAAAACTTGACCACCTTGAGACCATGCCAGGGTTTGGATGCATACAATTCACCTGTAGTTATTTCACCGATAACGGTTCTATTGGGTTGGTGACAGACTTGACATAACCATGGTCAGCTCACATTTCCAGGTTGCACATCCATTCTGCAAGAAAGCTAATCTCACTTGCAGGGTTTTCTTCGGGTTCCGGGCATATTAGGGAGATCTGGATAACAGGATCTCCGGGGCAGTCCTGAAGAGGACTCCAGCTAAAATGTTCTCTGTACCTGCAAAGGCGAAATCTAGTGCTCCTCTATTAGCAATGTCATACAAAGCTCAAGAATGCTTCTCTGTTCACTGAAATCTGATTAACAGTTTTGGTGGAATATACACCATGAGTCTGTATTGTTGTTAGTTATTTCAGAACACTGTAACTACTTTATTGAGGTCCGTTTGACTAGAAAGCACTGTACTTATTTAACATATGCAACTTGACATGTGTTTCAGGATCCGGATGGACATTTTTCTAATGGTAGGCGCGGCTTAGTTCAGTATGAAAAATGTAGACCTCTAAACTCTCATCTTCTAATTTTCCTGAGTCTGATCACTGCACGGATCACAAACTCCTTCTTGAACCTCTGTTTTCCACGTTGATAGGATTATCAGAATGTAGCAGAAGTTGTTATTGCCTTCACAGTTCTTAGCACAACCTAAAATTATTTTTCAAGTAATTTTCAAAATAATATAGAATTTAAAAATACAATTGTTCTAAAAAGCTTATAATGAAAAGTAACAGTCCGCCGCCCATTCACTGCCCCTTCTTCCCCTCTACACCCAGGCAATTACTTTCAACTCTTTTAGCGGTTTCCAATCATAGGCCTGTACAGCTATTTTTAAAATTTCCCATAGGTACTATTGAGTTCTTGTTATGACAGATGAAGATTTAGCTCCTTTACCACCAACAACCCCTGCTTCTGCTTCCCCATCCTATCATTAGAGTTCACGATAAACCTTGGTTAAATGAATAGTTTTTACATTATTAAGGATATGAAAGAACAGCTCAATGATGAGCCAAGAAGCAAGAAGTGTGCCATTACGTGCCCCCCACTCTGGATAACTATTAGTTATTCTGTTAATAATTGCCTTGTATTTATCTGTTTGCATTTTGTTTCAGAATTCTTTTCCCTAAAGTCTCTATCAGATCCTTCAAATACCTAACAGTATAACATTTTCAATACAACTTAAGTGCAGCAGGTCCCCTGTTAACTTCCTGGAGTCCTCCCCCCTGCAGCCTTGACCTTCTGCATCAGCCTCGGCCTGTTCAGAGCCTGGGACTCCTTTCCCCACTTTGCTCCATTAGAATCCTTGTTTCCTAGGTCCCACGTCTTCCTCTTTCTCGGTTCAGCCTCTAGTTTTGCACAAGCGCATTCTCAAGGGGACATGACAAACACTGGCGAGGATGCTGCTGGTGTGCCTGCTGGTGCAGCTGTTCTGAAGAGCCATCTGGCGGTTTCAATCAAATGAGCACATGAGCATGGGGACCCAGCAATCTGCTCCAGAGCACATACCCAAGGGAAGGCGCATGTGGGCCCCTAAAAGGACAAGTATGAGGGTGATCACCGTGACGCTGCCTTTGTATTTGTGTGCGTAAAGCCTTCTGATTTCTGGAGAGAACTTTATACTTTATCACTTCACTAAATTCTCTTAATAGCAGTGTTTTTAGTTGATTCTCTTGGGTTTTCTAAGTATTTGATCATATCATCAACAAATAGAAGTTTTACTTCCTGTTTTCTAATTTTTATACATCTAATTTCTTCTTCTTGTCTGATTGCTTTGGTTAATACCTCCAGTACAATGTTAAGTGGTATTAGAGACAATGGACATTCTTGTCTTGTCCTGACTTTAGCAGGGCTTTGTGCATTCATTTCATTTATTTTTTATTAGACAGTTGGATTTCTTTTTCACTTTTTCATTGAGGTATAATTTACATAAACTACGAAAATCCTAAGAGTAGAGCTTGATAATTTTACATATGCACACATCCAGAGCAAAATATAGAATCTCCAGTACCCCAGAAGGTTCCCTATGTTCCCTCTCAATCATTATCTCCCTCAAAGATAATCACTAGCCTGACATCATTGATTAGTTCTGTTTTCGAACTTCACATAAATGGAATTATATAGTAAGTTCTCTTGTGTCTGGCTACTTCCACTCAGCATTATGTCTGTAGGATTTGCCTATGTTATTGTGTGTAGCAGTAGTTATTTTTCACTGACATGTACTATTCCACAGAATTGTATGCATGTACCACAACCTATTTAACGGTTCCACTGCTGGTAGAAATTTGGACTATTTCCAGGTTTTGGCTTTGGCTCTTATAAATAAAGCTATTATGAACACTTTTGTACACATTTTTTTTTTATGAACATAGTACGCATTTCAGTTAGATATATACCCAGGAGAGGAACTGCGAGGCCACAGGGTGTGTCTGTTAAGCTCATAAACATGCTTAGTTTTAGATACTGCAGAACCATTTTCCAAAGTGGTTTTACAGGTTTACACTTTGAGTCGCTCCATTACATCACCAACACTTAGTTTTCCAGTCCTTTTAATTTTAGTGATCTAGTGGGAATGTAAGGGTGCTTTTATTTTGTATTTCCCTGAGGAGTGATGACATTGAACACCTTTTCATATGAATATTGGCCACTGGAATGTTATCTTTTGTGAAGTGTCTATTCAAGTCTTGCCCATTTAAAACATGCATTGTCTTTTTCTTGTTGATTTGCTCTGTGCATTTAAATTTTTCATAGATATTGTAAAATTATACTCCAAAAAGTTGACATCAATTTGCATTCTTACCAAAATTTATGAAGAAGCTAGTTTTGCCACACACTTTCCAACGGTGGATATTATCTAACTTTTTAATGTTTGCCAGTACAGCAGGGGTCAAATGATATTTCTTTATTACTACATTTTTAACTTTCATTTTAAAAGTGTGGAATGATTCATACACACATATATATGTGCACAAGAGTGTATGTAAGTTACATACATATGATTAAAAGAATGGAATAAAACCAATACCACTGTACCCGTCACTCAGCTTAAGAAACAGAACATTGTCAAATCTTAGAAGTGCCTGCATGCCTCTCTCTCAGGCAGCTACTGTGTCTTTTATGTCATCATTTTGTATTAGCTGTGGGGTGTGGGAGGGACAAAGTGCCGTAACAAAGACATTCAACATTGTACTAAAAAATGAACTTTTTCCCTCATGTCTAGTCTGCTGTGAACCGTCCAGTTGGTGGGGTAGCTCTAGCTCTACATGGTCACTCTGGGAACCTGACTTGTTTTCCACGGTCACTAGGGCATTTCACTGTCTGTGTGGTTGAAGCTGCATCACTGGCCAGGAATAGGAAAGGCCCCCTAAAGTCTGAGACCCAGACTCAGAAGCAGCCATCCCTCCTACTCAGGCTCCACAAGCAAGACCTTAGGCACGTGGCCATACTTAACCTCAGGGGAGGTAAGAACTGCAGTCCAACGGGGCAGTCATGTGCCCAATCACAACTGTTTCCATGGGGAAGGGCAGAATGGGTTTTGTTTTCCCTTGCTTTCCTTTGTGGTTTGCCACCTTGGTGTGTACTTCTCAACAGTATCTGCCAGTAAATAAAACAAAACAAAAACACAATGGTAAGCACCTGCCTACCTGTATAAGAAAAGGGCAGTATTGCTACTATCTGATTGGCGGTTGCCAGGAAAACAAACTCAGCACAGGTTGTACGTCACTCTGGCTTCAGTTTCCCTAATTGCTTACAGGAGCCCCTCTGGGCAAGATCACTGGGCAATTGTGCAGAAGACAGTTCATGCAGCAGGTCCAGTACTGGACTCCCCAGAAAGGCCCACCTGCAAGGCTGGCCGTAGTGTTGCATCTGGGCATTTGATTTCAGGTGGGCTCCCGCCATTCCCTGAGTGGTAAGAGTAGATTAAATGTGCAGACGATAAGGTTTATGTTGAACACCTGCTTTCCTTCTGAGACTCTGGAAGTTTGGTAAGTGCTAGGCAGAGGGTGCCATGAGCAGCCTCCAATAAACAGCCTGGGAGCAGTCTCTACTGAGCTTCCCTGGTTGACACACTTCACATGTGCTGTCACAAATTTGATGTGACCTGTATGACTCCACCTGAGGAGGACTCCTGGCTCACGGCTGATTTCCTCTAGACTCTGCCTATCACCTTGTTCCTTTGCTGATTTTGCTGTGTGACCTTTCACTACAAAAAGCAAAGTCTTGAGTACAACTATCTGCTGAGTTCTGAGTTCTCCAGGCGAATCACCAAACCTGGGGGGGTCTTGAGAAACCTTACACAACAAGGTTGTGAAAGTATGCTGGGAAATGCAGGGGTCACCACAGTGGGGGCATCTGGATGGAATGCAGTGTGGATCAGGTTCAGCATGAGTGGGACTTGCTGCATCTTCTGCTTCTTATATTATCTTGTCCTACCTCCTGCTCTCAGGAGTCAGTCAGAGCAGAATATTTCCGTGAATGCTCTCTGTTAATTCAGGTGCAGGGGATGGAAGGGAAGGCAGGAAATTCATTAGCACACGGTCCAGGAACTAAGTTCAGATGAGAATCTGGGCCAGGATAACCAGGGCAGTCTGTTCTTAGCAAATGGTATTACATGGCCGTGGGCATCGGTGACCACTCAAATCTGAATTGGCTGCCGCCATCTAATGCTCTAATGCAGATGTTATCCTGGGCTCTTCTCACCATCTTCCTAGGGGTTCTCCATCTCTCCCCAGCATTAGACTTCCTACTTCTGGTACTGTTGGCCTGTATAGGAAGTAGGAGGTTACTCTCTTGTTTTGGTGGAACATCTCTCATAGCTTCCTGAGCAAGAGTACATGGAGGGTAAATTGCTTGAGGCCTTGCCTGTCCAAAAACGTCTTTCTTCTACCCCCACCTCTTGACTGACATTTTGCATAGGTTACTTATAGGCTGGAAGAAGCTGTTGCTCAGAATTTTGAAAGTATTGTTTTCTTTCATTCAATCGATTTTTATTGAGAACCTAATACAGGCCCGGCACTGCCTCTAAGCCCTTGGGATACATCAGTGAAGAACAAGACTAAGATACATAGAGACAAAGAGCTTACATTCCAGCTTGTGTTCTAGGTCTTGATGTCGCTGCTGAGAAGTCTGGAGCCATTCTGGTTTCTGATCCTTAGTGCGACCTTTTCTCTCTCTGCAAGCTTGTAGGATCTTGTCTATTTCAAGTGTTCAAAAACTGCACGATGTTGTGCCTTGTACGGGTTTACTTTTATCCATTTTGTTGGGTACTCAGTGGGCTCATTTACTCTATAAACTTACATCTGTCAGTTCTGGACATTTTTCTTGACTATTCTGTGGGTGATTTCCTCCTCCCTTTGGATGCTGGACCACTCAGGGTGGTCCTTTCTTACCTATTATTCTCCTGTGATTCGTCTTGTTGCTCCTTCTGGAGATTTTCTCACTTTTCCACCCCTTCTAGTATTTTAATTCCTGCTATCATGGTTTTAATATCCAAGAGGTCTTTTTTATTTTCTCAAGTTTCTTATAAAACATGTCATCCTGATTCCATTTCATGGATGCAGTATCCACTTATCTGTCAATATCAGCATTTGTTTAAAATTTTTCATCTCTTTGCATAGCTTTTCTCCAACATTGCTTTTCCCCCATTTATTTGTTTTGATCTCTAAACTCATTTAGAGGCTTTTCTCAGATGTGTGGGTAATCCTTGGTTGTCTGCTTATGACTAAGAGAAGGGAACTAAAAAGCTGTTTGGAAGATCTGAGCACATGGTTTTTGAGGACTTTTAAACCTTGGGGTTCACTGTAGGGTAATCTACGTGGACCATCTGTTGGGGAACCTCTTCTGGCTATATCTTGGGAATTGTCAGACTCTCCAGAAAAGAATCTTCTAAAATTTCTGCACGGAGAGTATGGGTTTGGTTGTCAGCGTTCTGGGAACCTAGGGCGGAGAAAAGGATGACCATCCCAGCATTCAGTAATCACATGCACACTTAATCCCCATTTTCAAATATCACTAACGACCTTAGTTTGGCTTAGTAGCCCTGTACAGAAACTTTTTGTTTTGCCTTTTCCAGAGAATAAACTTTCAGACTTCTGCTAGGATGGGGAATCTGGATTTGCAAGGACACACGTAGGATAAACTCCAAGAAGTGGGACTGCTGGATCTACACACATTTTAGATTTGTACTAGTTACTGCCAACTCATTCTCTATGGAGCTTGTATGCATTTACAGCAGCAGCAATATATGAGTACCTGTTTCCTCAGATCTCATAAACAGTTAGTTATCAAACTTTCTGACTGAAATAAGGTGGAAAACATTTTATCTATGCTATTTGACTATACATTTTTCTTAAGTTTGAGATTGAGCATCTTTTCATGGTTGAGAGATATGTTTCCATTTTTCTCCAAGTGTTTGCTCACATCCTTTGCCTACTGGATTGTTAGTTTTTCTTTAATTTCTAGGACCTCTTGACTTTTTCCAGTTTCTTATTTGTTGATTTTGCTTATGGCAATTTATCAGAAGACATTTTTGTTTTAAAAAACAAACACTTTTATTTTCTATGCAAAGGTGATTCAGAGAATTTATAAAGGCGGGAGAGGGGCAGCGAGAAGGGAGCATCCAATGTTGCATGGGGCCACACAGCCAGGGAGCAGAGCCAGGGCCCCCCCACCCACAGGCTGCCAGCTGGGCTTTCTGCTTTCCCTGACAGGAGGTGGCTGACTGGGCCACAAACTTCCACTGTGCCCGCTCTTCCCTTGGTGCCCAGTTAGCGGGGCTTTGGGCATAGCCTGAGTTCCACCACATCTGCGTTTGGGAGTGTTAGAAACAGGGGAGCAGAAGTAGAAGAAAATTGCCTGTGCTGAAACATACATTTCCTTGTTTTTCTTTTTTGTTTTGTTTTGGAGGAAGAGGTCCCTTCCCAGGCTGGGGAGGGGCCAAAATGCCATCATGGTTATAGGGACGACAGTGTCTACAAGTAATAAGGGGGGACACTTCTTAATGTGGTCAAATTTCTTCCATGGCTTGAGTCTTGAGTACCACTGAGAAACACCTTCTATAGTCTGAGATTAAAAATGTCTTCCCTTACTGCTTCTATTATTTTTTCATTTTTACCATCTTTCATCCATTTGGAATTTCTTTCCCCAGATTGTTACCCAGTCCTAATCCTATTTACTAAATATTCAATTTTTACTTACAGAGTTTAAGTAACAAAATTCTTAAAAGTACATTTGGCCTTATTTCCAGATTCTTGTTCTGCTGACCTGTCTATTCTTGTGCCTGTACTACACTATTTTATTTTAATTTTGTCGTATCTTTTCATATATTTTTTAAAAATTTTATATTGGGGAACAGGGTGTTTCTCCAGGGCCCATCAGCTCCAAGTTGCTGTCCTTCAATCTAGTTGTGGAGGGCGCAGCTCAGCTCCAAGTCCGGTCGCCGTTTTCAATCTTAGTTGCAGGGGCGGCAGCCCAGCATCCCATGCGGGAATTGAACCCGCAGCCTTGTTGTTGAGAGCTCGCGCTCTAACCACTGAGCCGTCCGGCCGCCCCTCCGGCAGCTCAGTGTCACCTCGTTGTCTTCAGTCCAGTTGTGGAGGGTGCAGCTCACTGGCCCATGTGGGAATGGAACTGGCAACCCCGCTGTTTAGAGCTCGCGCTCTAACCAACTGAACCATCCGCTGCCCCACATCTTTTAATATTTGATAGAGCCGATTCTCCGTTTATTTTTCTTTTAGAATGTTCATGGTTCTTCTTGTTTGATTTTTACTTTTTCCACTTTAACTCTGAAATCATTTTCTCTAATTTCCAAACATGGTTTAGTATTTAATGGAATCAAATTAAATTCATCGATTAGGAAGAACTCATACCTTTATGATGTCGAGTCTTTCAAGACCACGCTATGCCTTTCCACTTGTTTAATTGTTCTGAATCCTTCTGTTGTGTTTTTAAACTTTTTACCACAAAGTTCTTGCAGTTCTTATGAGTATATCCCTAGGTGTTTTTCTGTTATTCATAGCTCCTGCAAATGGAGACTCTCATATACTTGTTTATCTGCTAACTAGTTGTGGCTTATATGTATAAAATATATTGGCTTCTGTAATTTTGTACCTAGTTACCTTACTGAATTCTCTTATTGTTTCTAATAGTTTTTCTGTTCATTCTCTTGCATTTTCCAAGGAAACAATATCATTTGCAAATAATGATAACTTTACTTTTTCCAATTTGCATATTTTTCAGATCTATCATAGAATTCACCTGATTACCTATAGCATCTATATTAGTTTCTTAGGGCTGCTATAACAAATTTCCACAAATGATGTGACTTTAAACAACAGACATTTATTCTCTCAGTTCTGGAAGCGAGAAATCTGAAATCAAGGCACGGGCAAAGCCACGCTCTGTCTGAAACTTGTAGGGCAGACCCCTTCTTTCCCTCTTCCTAGCTTCTGGTGGTGGCTGGCGACTCTGGGTGTTCCTGGCTTGCACCTGCAGCTTCTAACTCACATGATGCTCTCCTCATAAGTGTGTATCTTTCTTCTTATAAAGACACCAGCCATGTTGGATTAGGGCTCACCCTATGACGTCATGTTAATTTGAGTACATTTGTAGAGACTGTATTTCCAAATACGATCACATGTGCAGGTTCCAGGGGTCAGAATTGTAACATATCTCTTGGGGAACACAAGTTAATCTGTAACAGCATTGAACTGTTTTACTCTTCTTTATGCATCTTGAAGATTATAATTTATAGCAGGAATCCATGGGAGTTGTTGAGGAAGTGTTTATGAAACCCTTAAAGTTGTATGTAAAATGCAGTATGTGAATGCATTTGGGTTGGGGAATGGGGCTCAAAGGTTTCATGGGGTTTTCAAAGGGGTCAGTTACCCACTAAAAACTTAAAGAATTGCTTGTTCAGACCAAAAAGATAATAAGCATTACATTATTAAATCAAGCTCAAAAAGAACAATTGTAGGCCTATTAGCCTTATTAGAATATGGGTGATTATGGAAGTCACCTACATTTAATGACTTTTGTTTGATTATCATGTATTTATACGGCGTATTTCCATTTACAAAGAGCTTTCATATACATTTTGTCTTTTGAGACTTTTCATGTACATAAGAGGTACGTAGTACTTTAATCTTAGGCACAAGAAAATAGATTCAGAGAGGTTACTGTCTAAAGTGAAAAAGTAATGAAGTCAGTTCTCAAATGCAGGGCTTAAAATCCCCGATACGTGCATGTTTTCAGAAATAGATCATATTATACACACTCATCTGCAACTTATTGCTTTTCATTTAATGTATTTTGGACAGCATTCCATGTCAGTAATATGGGTTTATGTATTTATTTAACATCTGCAGTGTACTGCATTTCTATAATTTATTGATCCAGTTCCTTATTGATGTATAGTTAGGTATTTTCCAATGTCTCACTATTAAGGACAATGCTTCAGTGAGAATCCTTATGTACATACACTTTGTCCCTTTCTAAGGGCAGATTCCCAGGATTGGAGTTGTTGGGTCAAATTATGGAACTACAATAAATACTTTGACAGTAATGATCAAGTTGCCCTCCGAAGATCAATTTACATTCCGATCAGTGGGGAAGACAAAAATGCCTGTTTCTCAATACTTTTGCCAACACAAAAATCTGTGGCAACAGTATTATCAATTTTATATTAATAATTGATATTTTCAAAGTGATAGTAAATTTTTTTGCTTTAATTAGCATGTCTTTCATTATTAGAAAAGTTGAGTATCTTGCAGTGGGAAAATTCTTCCTCGGCATGACAGGAAACTCAGAGGCCATAAACAAAAGGTCTGATTAATGCAGCTTGTGTGAATTGCTTATGTTTTTTGTGAATTACTGGGTTATTTTTCCTTTCTAATTGATTTAGAGGAGCATTTTTATTTTTAGGGATATTACTTCCTTGCCACATGTGTTATAAATATTTTTTCCAAGTTTGTTGTCTTTTTAAATGGTGTTTTATGCCAGGCAAGATATAGAGTAAAAATATCCCACGGCTCCTGAGTTTTGGGCTATGTTTAGAAAAGCCTTCTCCATTTCAAGATTACAAATATACTTATTCAAGTAGTTTCTTTTTTGGACTCTTATGGTTAATTTTTATATTTAAATCTTTGATCCATCTGGAGTTTATTTTGGAATGAGGAGGAAGGAGTCTATATTTATTTTATTATAAATGGCTAATTGTTTCATACTTTTTATCAAATTAACCCTGCTATCTTTAGCATATGTCCATTTTTAGTGGGGTCTAATTCTGTACTCCATCATATTCCACTGATATTTTAATTACAGAGATTTTATAATACATATCAATATTTGGGAGAGAAGTCATCCTCCAACATTACTTCTCTTTTTCAGAATTTTCCATAGTGATTCTTAAATATTTATTCTTCCAAATGAAATTTAGATGAATTACAACAAGTTCTTTTTTTCCTGGATACATTTATATTGCAATATGATTGCTATCGTAGCAGTAACTAACATTTGTCACATAACATAATCATTTTTTCTAGTGGAAGGAACAATTAAGATCTATTCTCTTAGCAGGTTTAATGTTTCTAACACAGTTTTGTTGTCTATAATCATTGTACTGTGTATTAGGTCTCCAGGACTTATTTATTTACTAGTTGCAACTACATACTGTTAAATAACATCTCTCCTATTGCCCCAGATGCGGTAACCACCATTCCACACTACTTTTTTGAGTTCAGTTCTTTTTAGAGTCCACCTATTAAGAGATATCATACAGTACTTGTCTTTCTCTGACTGCTCACTAATTTCAACAAGTTCTAAGAAAATTCCGTTTAGACTTGGATTGCCCTGTTTATACATTACTTCAGAAAGAACTGGCATTTTTTACAATGCTGAGTCTTCTTACTCAAGAACAAGGTCTTTTCATTTAGTTATTTTATTTAATTTCTTCATAGAGTTTTATAGCATTGTTCAAGTAGTTTCTGAAAACTAAGTATATTCAGGGACATTGTGCAGCTCCATCCCAGTGGGCACCATTCACACTGCAGTGCACGAGAGTGAAGGCTCCTGCTTCTCTGTGTGATGGATACTGGCAACCGTAAGCTCAGCCCTAGCTCTTCTTTTGTTATTATGAGTGTGATATTTTCTTTTGTTATATTTAGTTACTATTTTCACAAGAGAAAGTTAATATTTGAATATTAATTTTATAACCTCCTACCCCCTTATGCTATCATATTGTTTCTTAAGAGTGTTTCAGTTGATCCTCTTAGGTTTCCAACATATACTTATAAATTATTATTTCACCTTGAACTTCCACTTGCTGCACTGGCTGGCACTTCCAACACTATATTAAATGCTGCAGCCATGAGAGAACTCAAGTCATGGCTTTAGACCTTAAATCCAGTGCTCTGTTTTGGGTACATGTTCAATCCATTCAACAGTGACTGAGCACCAATTACCTATAAAGCATTGTTCTATGTGAGAAAGATAGTCAAGAGAAAAACAAATTGCTCAGTGTCCAAATTCATAATCTTTTCTCATCCCAATAAACAGATCTAGAGCCACAATAAATATCCAGTTGAGAATTCTTATGCTGTTAAAACCTCACCAGCAAATTCAATATTCTATCCCACTAAACTGAAATGTGACCCTAAATAAAGATTAGGACAGTTTTGTTTTTTGGGGAGAGGGAATTGTAATGAGCTGGGACTAAGGACACTGAACAATGGGCATGCTAAGTACTTACCTGAGAGCCAAATACATAAAGCAAGGGGTGGAGCCCCCCAACCCCCAAAAGCTGAAGCAGCGCTATCTGTAAGCAAGATGCTGTGACCTTACAGCAGAGGTTGACCTCAGGGGTAAGGTATGAGAAAGGAAAGCAGGAACGAGCATGTTTTCAAGTATGTGGGCAGCAATCATGCGGTGCTAACAATCTGGTGCGATGAGGCAGCGATGTAACCCGTGCCATAGTAAAGTTAAGTATTAACGCTAAGTGCTCAAAGCTCGTGGTGATTCTCAGAGGAGGGGAGCCAGTCACCGGGTAGGTGTACGCTGAGCACCTACTGAAGGTCCGGCCCCGGTACAGAAACAAAATGCCGAACAGAAAAGACAGGATCCTGTTTTCAGAGCTTACAGTCCACTGGGGGAGGCACGTGCTACTTGGGTACACATAGTACTACGCGTGGATATGTAATGACTACATTAGAAATTGTGGTAAGTGCTATGAAGGAAATAATGCTGAGAAAACAATAGTGACATCGTTTAGATCTCACCGTGTTTGGGGAAGCCTCTCTGAGAAAGCAGCCTTGGAGTTGAAACGTGAGGGATCAACAGGCAGAGAAATGAGCACACCAAGCAGAGGTGACTGTCTGGTTAAGGTTCAAAGGACGAGGCAGTGTTCTATCCCCTCCGATGAACAGAGTGGGAAAGAGACTCGAGCTTATTATGCAAAGGCACGAAGGCCCAGGTGTGACAGGTATGAGGAACTGCAAGTCGTACAGCTCAGGAAGGGGGCATGTGGAAATGGAAAGAGAGAGGAAAAAAGATAAAAATACGAGGAAGATGGAAAAGGAGAAAATGAGAAATTCCTTTCCGTGTGTGTTGAGCACTTACCACGTGCTTCCCGATGTGTGAGGGGATTCTCCTAATTCTGAAGAGTAGAAAGAATGGTTCCTCCCTCGTGAACTCAGAGCCTACCTGGGCTGGTAACAGAAACTTTTTCCTTCTAAGAGAATCTCCTGGAGACTCCTCCCTACCCTGTCCTAGACTAGATCTTTTTAATTGAAGCTTGTTTTTACTTTTCCCAGTAGTAACTCCTAGTGAATTTTTACGTTAACACATGCATCTCGCTTCCTGTCGCAGGTCCCCACACTGCTTCACAGAAGCCTATGCTAGAAGTCACCCAGCTTTACTGCAGTGTTGACCAGGCAGGCTTTCCAGAGAAAGCAAAGCACTGTGCTTCTCATGGTGAAAGCAGCATGACAGTTTTTTCTTTACACACCGCACACCAACTCCTTTCCTCAATCTCCTTACTCCCTTTCCTGTGTAAGGTTCTCAGAATCGAAGTCAGAAATTGGGCGGAGGCTTAAGCTGGAGCGTCCCCGCCGTAACCTCCAAGGAGAGAACCCACAGGATTCACTGGGCTGCTTGAACAGGCTGTCATTGAGCCGCTAACTGGAGGTTAACAACGAAAAACAAAGCCAGCACAAGTTCTGTCTACAAAAAGAGCTGTCCTAATTCGGGTGCAGTTCAACTGGTCCTGCGTCTGCGAGTGACAGAATGTCATGGCCTGTGACAATGGATTCTCTCATTTTCTTCCTTCATTACGATGGTTTGGAACCCACACTTCTGTCTTATCCCTCGAGTCTAGTACAATTAAAACAGCACAAATGCATTGTGTTTCTAGGAGGGTGTGGGACACAGATGAGTCTTCTTAAGGCTGGGACCCGAGGGATGGGGCAGTAGATAGAGGTGTTCTGCTTTCAATTGGAGAAAAAGAGCAATTCTATTGACAACCACTAGCGCCACTGCCACACTCTGAGGCTGAACTGCCCACCGTTTCCCCGCTGCTGCCACTGTTCCTTGCTCAGTTTGTCTACATGGCATGGGGAGAGGCAGTGTGGGAGTTTGTCCCGGGGACCTGATAAGTCACTGCTGAGCAGTGTCCTAGAGGAGACCAGAGGGACTTATTACAAGAGCACAGTGGAGACATTAGTTTTGAAAAGAAGAGATACCTCTTCCTTTGATCCTAGAAGAAACGTATGAGAAAGGGTTCAGCTAGAGATAAAAATGCAGGTATAACTTGGAAACTGAGAGAGGTTCACGGCTTATGACAGAGATTCCCAGACTGTATGGTTTTCAGAGCCCGTAGCATCTCAGTAATTTCTTCCTGTCACCCCGCGACCAAAACAAACGAACAAACAAACAAAACAAAACAAAAAATACAGTACCTAACAGTTCCATTTACTCGGTAAGTCCAAACAACCTAGTATTTACTATTCCTAATAATTTAGTAGCTGTTTGAGGAATAAATCGGGCACTATGAAGAATTTGCTCTAGTTCTGATTTAACAGCACATACAATTCGCCCATTTAAATTGTATAATTCAGTATATTTAGAATTGTGCAAATATCCACACAATCAGTATTAGAACATTTTCGTCACCTGCAAAAGAAACCCTTTACCCTTAGCAGTCACTCTCCCTCCCTCCCTGCCCCCCATCTCTAGGTACCCCCTAGCCTATGTTCTATCTCTACAGATTTGCCTGTTCTTGACATTTCATAGAAATGGATCATACATGTGGCCTTGTGTTTGCCTCCTTTCATTTGGCATAGTATTTTCAAGGTTTATCCATGTTGTATGTAGCCTGTGTCAGTATTTCACTTTCATGATGAATAATGTTCCATTGTGTGGATAGTCCGCATCTGTTCATCCATTCATCAGGTGATGGACATTTGGGTGTTTTCTATTTTTTGGCCATTGGGACTAACGCTGCTGTGAACATTCATGTATAAGCTTTTGTGTGGACATACTTTCACTGCTCTTGGGTGTACACCTGGGAGTGGAATTGCTGGGTCATATGGTAACTGTTGAAACATTTGAGGAATGCCAGGCTATTTTCCAAAGCAGCTGCACTGTTTAACATTCCTACGAGCAGTAGACGAGGGTTTGAATTTCTCCACATCCTCGCCACTTAGCCTAGTGAGTATGAAGTGGCATCTCACTGTGGTTTTGCTTTGCATTTTTCTGATCAGATTTACGTTGAGCATCTTTTCATGTGCTTATTGGCCATTTGTGTATCTTCTTTGGACAAATGTCTATTTACATCCTTTGCTCATTTTAAAATTAGGTTATTTGAGTTGTAGGAGTTCTTTGTATCTTCTACATAAAGTACCTTATCAGATATATGATTTGCATATATTTTCTCCCATTTTGTGGGTCTCTTCTAGATTTGAGTTTTAAAAAAACAATTGAATTTAAAAACATACACTTTCTTCACTAGAATTTCCATTCTTCCCCTTTTGGTAACGTAGTCTAAAAATATTTTTTAAAATTTTACTACAAGATGTTTCCCTTTTGAAACCTGAATTTAAATTTTGTTTCTGCTACTATCTAGCTCTTGGGTAGTAACTTAGACAAGTCATTTCATTACTCTGACACTTAGTTTTTTTCATTTGTAAAAAGAGAATAATGGTTCCTACCTTCTAAGTTTGTACATGGAAAGGAGCACGTGTAAGCACTTAGCATGAGGCCCACGTAGTAGGATCTAAAAAATGCGCCAGGTTTGAAGCTCTTCAGAGATCTTTAAGAAGCACTTATAGTTCACGATATGTGTGAAATATTAAGTACTGCATTCACTTAATGATTATTTAAGAAGGAATAAGATGCGTTGTACATGATCAATTCATATCTAAAAGCGTGTAAGTGAGCAATTCTGATGGTACGTCATCTTTGCCATTCTGCAAATTTGAGGCTAAAAGGAGTGCTGTGTTTAGGACACTGTGCGGGATGTTTCCCAAGCTTGCTTTCAAGTTCCATGTGGTTTTATAAGGAAGTACCGAATCCTAACATAATGATAGAACAAGCTCATGCAGTCAGATAAATCTGAGAGATTGGTTACTTCACACAGTGAGTCAGTAAACATTTCCAATAGCCTAAAGATACCCTTCTATGCCTATTTCTCTTTAGCAGGTCACTGTGGCAAACTCCTCAAAGTTTAAAAAACAAACATACTTTTCATCATCTTACTGGGTTAATCTCTGAACCTGAAAAATAATGACACGTTTGACCTAAAGTAAATACTCTTTATGTGTTAAGTTGCAAAATATTGGTATGCTCTTGTCCGCAATCTCCTGGATTGTGTCACTGTTCATACTCACTTCCTCGGGAATGGTATCCAGGCTTTAAACACCATCTATCAGCTAATGCCTGCCAGACACACGTGGGCAGCTCAGACTTGATTATTTTCTCCACACTTGATTATTCAACTGCCTCCTGGACATTTCCTCTAACTGCCAAATAGACATCTCACACCCATCATGTTCAAAACTGAACTCCTGGTCTTCCTTTCAAATCCTGCTCTGCTCCACTCTTTTCATTCAGTTAATGGAATGGCACTCCCATCCTCCAGTCGCTTATGCCCACTTTGGATTCATTTTTGACTCCTCCATTTCTCCCACCAGCCCTTTCTAACCTGCTGGGAAATCCTACTGGCTTTACCTTCAGAATATACCTAGGACTCTCTAACGTCTCTCAATCTCAACTGCTACCAGCCCTAGTTCAAGCTTCCACTGCCTTTGGCCTGGATTGCTGCAGTCAGCCTCCAATGTGCCTTCCCTTCCACTTTTGCTTCCCTTAGTCTACTCTCAAATCAGCCAACAAATGGATTCTTAAACCCTGCAATGGCTTTCCTGCTCACTCTGCTCCAGCAACCTGACAGACTTGCTGTTCCTTTAACATGCTAGGTAGGCACACTCCTGCCCTGGGGTCTCTGCCATGGCTTTTCCTCTGCTTGGTCGGCTATTTCCCAGATCTGCCCATGGCCCACTCCCTCACCTCTTTCAAGTCTTTGCTGAAATGCCACCTTCTCAATGAGACTTATCTTGACTACCATATTGTAAACGGCAAACCACTCAACACACTCCCAAGCAACCCTCTTACCTTACTCTACTTTTCCTAGCACAATCTCTAGTCGGTTTATTTGTTTATTGTTTATCCTCTGTCTTCTTGCAATATAGACTCCATGATTGAGGGATTTTTGTTTGTTGATGCATCCACCAGGCTAGAATTAGTGTGGCACATGGGGACACTCAAGTAAATATTTGAGGATACAAATAATTTTAACGCGTTCCCTCACATCCTTGAGTGTGCATGTACTCCTGTAGAAAGGCAGCATATACATACGAAAAGATGAATATCAATACAAGACAATTAGCATATGCTGATAAACACCAAAAGATGGTAATGTTTTAGGATATTACATAGGAAAATGAAAGCTCGGAGGAGTGTCACAGAAGTTCAGAGAGGTAATTTTTAAATTTGGCAGGAAGGTAGTCACACCTCTTTGAAAATCTGATGAAAGCTATAGACTCCCATGATCCAATGAACATGTACACACAATTTTGAATATAATTACAAGGAGTTCAAACCCGCCCTGAAGCCAGCCATGAACTGGGAATTGAGAATCCTTGAATTTAAACATGGTTTTATCACCCAGGGCTTGGGAAAGGCTTGGTGAAGATGGAACTTAAACTAATTCTTGAAGAACAGGCTATGAAGGAGAAAATAAAGGAAAGAAGGTTCTTTTCAAGCAAAAGAAAGAGCTAAGGGTGACAGCAGAACAGTTTGACTGGAATGAGGGATTTATGCAATACTTAACAGGCTAAGAATTGCTTTGTGTATAACTTAAATACGTATATGAACTTTGCAAATCACTGAAAGTGTTTGGGCAAGAGACTATACGTCTAAAATACTGTTTCAAGAAAATTAATTTGTAAGTTGTTTATAGGAGCAAAGTTGAGAGAAAAAGTGAAATTAAGGAAATCATTCATAAAGCCATTTTATGATTCAAGTCTGAAGAAAAAGAAAGTGAACTGATAAGGTTTAGAGAATAACGAATTTGAGGCACAAATCCAATTAGAAATGCCTGGTTTGAAACTGAAAATCAGAAATGAACTTCAGATCGGGCCCAGTTATATAAATTCAGGTGTTATTTACTAAATCTTTGAGTGTGGTGGAAAAAAAATTACAAGAGAAAAAGTATTAAGAATACAGATTAGTCAAAGGCTTTGGATGGGACAAAGTGAACAGCCTATTATTGTAATCACAATAAAATATGTTGAATTTATATAGAATACAACTTAAATAGGATGCTTGAGGTATACAGGTATTATGGGTGATTGAAAATTGTGGTTGAGGGCTAATAAAATTTTTTGTTTTAATTTTTGCTTGCTATTTTTTCCTCCAAAAAGTTTTATTATGCTTTTTTCCTCCTTGATAACTAGGGAACGCAGCTGAATTATTTTTAGATGAGTCAGGATGTCACTATCCTATAAGGTGATCATCATAAATAGGTATTTTCAATGTAATATCACTATAGAAAATTGGGATAAATCCATGGTGACCACAGAAGACATCCAGGTATTTAAAGACTTCTGATTATCTATTTGACTTTTAGGTAAATGCAGATAGCATCAAAACAATACAAAATTTAAATATTTAGGGATCCATTAAGTGGGATTTGACTCTCGCTTTTTTGCCAACGTGCACAAAAGATACAGGATGTTAGTGTCAAGTGCATTATTACATCACTGGTAGAGTTTCCACTGGCATCTACCTGCTTTGTAATACATAAGATGTTTATGATCTGGATGCTTCTTCCTTTAGAACTTACCTGCTCCAGCCTTTGTGACGCTCCAGCTATGATTTGAACTTAAAGAAATAGTTCATTTTTGGTGTAACAAATGTTGGAATCTCCGCCCCAAATTCTATCAGAATGTTTCTGTCACATTAGAACCTTCCTCATTCTAGTGCAACATGCCAAGAAAACCAGGTATAAAATGATACTTGTTTAATCTTCAACACATGCACCTGTCCTTACATAGCTAGACACAGTGCAGTATACGCATACAACTATGCCCAGTAAACAATTTCGCAGATTCCACTTGAGTTTTTGTTTTTTAATCGATGATCTCTAATTTTATTAAGGGCTCTTAATAAAAGATTGAGCAAAAGAAGTGAATCCTGCTTAGAATTCCTGCTCGGGTTCCCAAAGCCATTCTCCTCCCCAACCCCTTTTCTCTAAACACCTGGTTGAAGACAGACTTAAGAAACAAGTGCTCACAACCCGCTTTCCTTAAAATCAGCCAATGCTCACCGTGATAGGTATTCAGATATTCAACTGCAAACACACATTCTCTGTGTGTGTATATACTATATTCCTCTCTCTCCACCCCGCCTAAAACAAATGGTGAAGCGGAAAACTAAGGTCTTCCGGTACCTTTTCGGAGACTGACTTAGGGAGGTGCAGAGGGGATCCAGAAGATTGTGTGGGGTGCCCGAAGGGAGGCCCCGGCGGGGGGAGAGGGGGAGACGGGGAACCGGCCCTCGCGGCCTCCGGACGCTCCTGCATCCTCCCAAAGGGAGAACACCGGGGCTCCGCCCTCCGCTCACGGTACCCCACGTGCTGACTCCGGAGGGGGCAGCTGCCGAGGCGGCTCTCCTCCTTTGCTCTTCTGGGTGCCGGGGCCCCTCCGGGCAGGGCCGCAGGCAGCTGAGGAGGCCACTCCGAGCTCACCTCAGCGTTCCCGACCGCGGCTGCTACCTACCGTCTCGGCCCCTGCCGGGCGGCGGAGACAGCTCCACGACTAGCCCGCCCCCGGGCGGAGCCGGGCCTCACCTGCGCCGCGGCGGGGCCGCCCCAGGCCGCGCCCAGAGGAGGAGCCTGCGGACGCCCCGCAGCGAGGAGCGCGCCAGGTGAGCACGCCTGCGCAGTCAGGCCGTAAACAAGCCCGCCCCTTCCCCTCGGCCAGCCTCCGCTGGGCCGGCTCGCGGGTGGGAGGGGCCAGGAGGAAGAGCCGGAGGGAGAGGAAGGCGCCTGCGCGGTGGGCGTGATCCGGGCACTTGGGGCAGGATGAACGCTGCTTTCCAAGATGGCGACGGAGGGAGGAGGGAAGGAGATGAACGAGATTAAGACCCAATTCACCACCCGGGAAGGTCTGTACAAGCTGCTGCCGCACTCGGAGTACAGCCGGCCCAACCGGGTACCCTTCAACTCGCAGGGATCCAACCCTGTCCGCGTCTCCTTCGTAAACCTCAACGACCAGTCTGGCAACGGCGACCGCCTCTGCTTCAATGTGGGCCGGGAGCTCTACTTCTATATCTACAAGGGGGTCCGCAAGGTACCGACCCGGGCGTCACCGGGGCCACCCAGCGGCGTGGGCAGAGGCCGGGAGCAGGGCGGTGACAGCGGGGGCCTGGGTGACCAATAGGGGTGGCCGTCGCTCTTACTTTTGAGTGGGCCGGTAACTCCACTGGGGTGCCCCTGAGGAAGGGGGATTCGGGAGTGAGCCGGCTGGTGGCGGTGGCGTTTCGAAGGTATGGGGGCGGTGGAAAGAGACCGTGGGGTGCGGGGTTCGGTCTGGGAGGCCCCGGGAGGGGCCGTCTGCCTCTCCTCTGGCGGGGTCCGTCAGGCTCTGACACGACCAGGGAGCGGGCCTGCGAGTCCCCGGAAGAGGTGGGGTGGCCGTCTAGTCTACTTAGGTTGCCTCGCCTCCCGGGAGGGTTGGGAGTCTCGCTCTGGGTTAGAGAACGGGCGGCTTGGGAAGGTCTGTAAGGCGGAACCCGGGCTGGGAAGCGGACGGCTTGAGACTAGGTCAGAAAGGACCTGCTCGGCACGAAGGGCTACTCCACCTGCTGCCGCACTGACACTTCCTAGGAGCCTCTCCTGGTGTTGACACTCTATTTACAAAAACACCCGAGGGAGGACTGCTGTCACTGTCTCTGCCGAGGGAACCTTCTTCTGAGAGGTTGTTAAAGAGGGTCATCTTGTCCCTGCTGGTATGGGAGGGCTGATTACTACAGTTGTGAGGTCGAAATGATGCTGTCAATGAACTAAGGTGGTTCATAAGGGTTCGGTGTGAGCGTGCCCAGATCAGTCTTGTCCAACAAGTCAGACTATGTCCCAAACAGGGAGGCCTATGCCTTAAAAGCTACTTTACAAGAACCATTCTTGGCAGGCGACTTAACAGTAATTCTGTGAAGCATGTAATCATCCTTTAAAAATAATCTCTTTAAAAGAAGCAACTTATTAGAATTTTTCTTTCATTGGCAACATAACTTTGTTCTCATTGAGAACTGCTTTTGAGATATGCGTTCTTTGACTTGACTCTTGGAAGAGTGAGGAAATGAATGTGCTCCACAGCACCTAGACATGGGAAAAGGTGGTAACAGATTTAGAAATGTTCAGTTAGTGTAAAAATAAATTGTATATACTGAAGAGTGAACATTCTCTTAAGTTTTAATAGCCAGAACAGTTTGTTTTTGCTTGGTTAAAAAAACTAGGGAATGACAGTGCTATTTAAATGACAGTGGTAGCAAGTTGTCTCATTTGTTCAAGGTGAATCTTTTTTGTTAGTGTTTGTGATAAGTGTACCACTCACTGTCTTTGAAGTATGCTGTTATAAGTTACTGAAAGCACACCGCTTGGCTTTACTTTTTCTCTTTTGGAACTAGGAAAGTGAAGTCATTAGTCTAGGAGCTGAAGTTTTAGTCCTACTCCCAACTTTGTCACTGACTTGCTGGGTGACCTTGGACAAGTTATTTAACTTCTTTCTGGACCTCTTTAAAAGTAGAAATGCTGCAGTACACACGCTGTAATTTATAATATAAAGACTAATGAACTTTAAAGCCCTGAAACAGTAGATGTAAGATATAGTTAAAATAAGCATTAAGAGTAACTGTCAAACAGGAAGCTTCTATCTTGATATTGGTACTAGGACTGAAAGGATCAGCTTTTTCTCTGGAAATAAGTTTAGAATTTTAAGTTATTAAATTTCATTTATATAAAGATACAAAAAGTGCTTAAAAACTAAATTTACTAGTAATTACTAGTGTAGGCATCACCATTTTTTAGAATAGTTTTCTTTGAAAGTATATTATTTCTGGAGCATGCCAGTAGCAAACCTTAACTGGATCTGGCAGCCCTGGTTTGCATCATAAAAACAGGCCCCTTGCCTGAAAGTATCACAACAGTGTTCTCCTTTAGTGGGATGCTATCAGTGAAGGGTAAAACTTAGGGGAGCCTTTCAACACTACACCAAAAAATGATTTTGAACAAGACAAAAATCTTAAACATGCAAATTTGTGTTTAGTTGTGTAATTTATTTGAGCACTTTAATTTTTTGGTGAAATTTCATTTTCACGTGGTAGTATCTTGTAAATACATTTGTATCTTGTAGATACACATGGTGAATGTTTCAACTCTCTTCTAGCCACTGTAATTAAAACATTTTTTCCCCATGAATGAATTGGTTTATTATTTTTGAGTATAGATGATTGTTTTTGGAACTCTGTTTTCTGATTTTAAAACAGAGCACATAATTT
The DNA here is from genome assembly GCF_036562045.2 of Rhinolophus sinicus. Lineage (NCBI taxonomy): Eukaryota > Metazoa > Chordata > Mammalia > Chiroptera > Rhinolophidae > Rhinolophus > Rhinolophus sinicus. The sequence goes on along the minus strand of NC_133753.1, from coordinate 2,960,984 downwards.
TCCTTAATCAGTAACCCAAACTGACTTTTTGGAGTTAGGCATTATACATCAGTTTTTGACAGTTGGTCATTTTGACTATTTTTTTCCCGTTTTTCTTCAGGGCATGTAAAGTTTTACAACAGTTTTTCAGATCATTCAGAAGACCAAATTTGGATGAGTATATTCAACTTAAACCTGCATGTAAAATGAGTGAGAATAGCCTCTGAAAAAACTGAAATCACGGACTCTGTGCTGCCATTCCTGCGAGGAAGTGTGGAATCATGGGGGAGGGGAGTAGATGGGGAGGTGGTCTAACATCTGAGTCCAGGAGAGTAAGCTTGGCCCTGTTAAGACATGTACAGGTCACTTTCTGGAGCCCAAAGGGACCTCAGAGCTTATGCAGTCTCACCCCCTCAGAGAAAACCAAAGTGAGAGAGCATGTGCAAACCTGTGTTATAGCGTTTTCTCACAGAAAAATGAAGCACACCTGAATCCAAAGACCTGTCTTAATAAGAAGAGACTGATCAAGTTTTTTGGTTACACAGATGCCATATACTCCAAGCATTTCAGAATTTACCCCCGCATTCTGCCTATATTATCTCATTGAATCTTGGTGGCACTCACAATCAAAGTTTGGAATGGAGTTTCTTGTGTGAGGCGATATAATTTTATGAATTTATTTTGCTCAACTGAAGATAATGTGAACATTGATTTAATCATTAGCACATTGGTACTAATCATTTCAACAAAGATTTGAGTGACGTATGATAATTATACTAGGCAAGGTGATATGGGGTTTCCAGAGATGAGTAAGACCCTGCCGCTCCCCAAAGGACATTCAGCTGCTAACTTTCAAGCCTCTTTAGAGCATACTTTGCTTTCCTTTTTTTAAAAAGGTTGTTTTAGGATAAAGATGCCAAAGGTAGCTGGGATAATTGGACTTACCTTTCATTTTGTGGAGACCTGTTTTAACATAAATGTGACTGGCCACCATTCAGATCTCAGCCGAAACGTCACTTCCTCAGCAAATCCTTCTTTGAATTCCCAGCATCCTGTACGTTGCCTTTCTAGCACTTTTTAAACTTTGTGATTCTCTGGGTGACCATCTCTTCTATAAACGAAGCTCCCTTAGAATAGGAGAATAGGGACCACGTCTTTTCTGCTTTCTCTGTCTTCCTACCCAGCAGTGACCAGCACAGAGTAGGCCCCTACTATTTATTTGTTGAGTAAATGACTGAATAAACGTCCATCTGTGTCATACTTTAAAAAGATCTTTAGAAGCTGAAAAACATATTCAATTTGGTCCCCAAAGTAACAGGTATTTTTAGTAGCTCACATCTTTTTAAAGACATTTAAAATTATTGTTAGTAGGTTACAAATTTAGCTTTCTTGCAACTGGGAAATTATGTAGCAAGAGACAAGAGCAGATCACTTTTGATCTACTTCTGTCCAATTGTGCTACCTACCATAGCTGCGTACCAACTAACAACTTTTTAAAACTATGTCTACTCAGAATTACTTGATATTCAAGTCAAAGAGCCTTACTCCCTCCCCCAATCTTAAGATTCCTGGCTGCAAATGTACTGCCCAGAGATGTTATTGAAGCAATTCCTACAATAGGTGAGAAGTAGAATTAGATGGCTTTCCAAGGCCTTTTCAACTCTTAAGGTTGTGTGATTCTGTGCTCAATAATTTTTAAATAAAAATAAAGTCATCTTTCTGTTGGGAAGATGTCTTCATGTCTTGGACTCATTGCCTTCTTCTTGATTGGGAATTGGGGAGAGTGGAGTGTTTGTGAAAGCAAGTTGAACACATTGTGATTCTAGGTCTTTATGCTAGAAAAAGCTTTGTACTCACCATGCTGAGATGAAGCTGGGGCCAGAAGAAGAGTCGGCTAATACTAGCTAAAATATTTTTAGAGCCAGAGTTATCCAGGAGGGTAATGGGTTGGCCTGGGAGAGAATGAGTATTCTGTCTGGAAAATATTCTGTGTCTTTGGCAGGACAGCAGGACCACCTGTTGGCAACTGAGGAATTCATGCTTTGTGTAGGAGGGCGAACTAGATGCCTTTTAAAGGTTTTTTTCCACAGACAAGTTTTAGATACTGGATTGCTCCAGAGAAGGTCATGTTCACACCCTTCTCCCCATTTGTAATTTTCACACCTCTCTGCTCCCCATTTAAAGTTTAGAAAGAAGCTTAGAAGTCTAGAACTTTTTATATCAAATTTACTTTGAGTTATTTTGTACTTAATTTAGTAGGGCACGTGGAATTGAGTGGAAATCTGTATTTTTCCATTAAGGGCTACTTAATCACTTCTGAAATATTAATAAAGATATAGTTATTTGACTATAGAATCTTATAACCGAGGGAAAGCATCTTAACTTACCACTTACAGTAGGCTTGAGAAACTTTCATCTGATACTTTGGTTCTGTTGACCTTGAAGCAGAGGGTGGTGATGAGATTTTGAAAGACTCCCTGGGTGGATATCAGCAATGGCCAGAATCTCCCAGAACATGTCAGTGAAATCCACGAGCTAGCCATGAATGTCATTCTTTCAACAAATATTTATGGGGCACGCCTACCAGATAGGCAGTACTGTTCTAGATGCTGGGTGTAGACAGTCTCTGCCCTTCAGAAACTTGTCACCTATATTTATTTTTATTGAGTTCATCTAGAGTGACTTAATTTATTTAAGTATTTGTTATGCTCTGGTAGAAAATCTGAGCAAGAATCAAAATATAGTTAGTGGATTTTGTTACTGACTGGTTTGGCTGTATGCCTAAACAACCTAGTTTTAAAAATAAATGTGAAGGTTTTTGTAGTCTGGTATTTGATGTCTTAGAGAACAATTTTATTTATATATCAAAGAGGTTAGTTTGTGTAGAAATATAAAATGTGGCCTTACTTGGTTATTTAGGAGTAGACATCGAAAAATAGAAATAACTTTAATTGACAGGCATACTCAGGCTTAGTTTTCAGGACATTTTAAGTTGTCTGAGAATATCAGTGACAAGTTACCTTATTCTCTAAACATTTGGCATCTATTTTTCCTAATAGAGTACAAGGTACAAGATATGATCGAACAATATGGTGAATGTTTAAATAAAAACAAATTTATTACAGTAAAAGACACATTGCCATTAATCCCCCTCAAAATACTCTCCCTCCACTTCAAACACACATCCCCTCGTTCTTGCTACTTTCTGAAGCAGTTCTGCAAGTCCTCTTTCATGAGTGTCTTTAGTTGCGCTGTCATGGCTGCCTCAATGTCTTGAATCATTTTGATTTTGGGGAAGAGCCAGAAGTCACACGGTGCCAGATCCGGTGAATCAGGTGGATGAGGACACACTGTAATGTTTTTATTTGACAGAAATTGCCGTGTACCAGAAGCCATGTGTGACACGGAGCGTTGTCACGATGGAGGATGATTTCTGGCACTTTAAAACACACCTCCTCTGAACCGTAGCTCACACCTGACTGACTGCACCGAACAAGTTGAAACTTGTCACACATTATCACTAAGGTTCTCGTGCTGCTTCTTATATTCAAGATTCCTGCCTTTCTGTTGGATGGCACTGGGCAGCAGCATTCACCGTATTTCGTGATCACAACGGAAAGGCTTTGTGTCACACTTCGCTTCTAATACACGGCAATTTCTGTCAAATAAACACATTACAGTGTGTCCTCATCCACCTTATTCACTTGATCTGGCACCTTGTCGCTTCTGGCTCTTCCCCAAAGTCAAAATGACCATGAAAGGTAAACGTTTTGAATTGATTCAGGACATGAAGGCAGCCACGCCAGCACAACTAAGGACACTCATGAAAGAGGACTTCCAGAACTGCTTCAGAAAGTGGCAAAAATGATGGGGTAAGTGTGTTCGAAGTGAGGGGGATTAATGGCAATGTGTCTTTTACTGTAGTAATTTTTTAAGTTTAAACATTCACCTCATAGATCTTGCCTTAAGAACATAATCCTCATTCATGAAGTGCATACTGCAGAAGTGTTGCGTACAGAGTACTGCTGTCTGTGGTGGATGACATGAGAGGGCACTGATGTTTCCAGTCGGTGAGGAGCTTCTGTGCTGATAATTGTAATACGAAGTCGAAGGCATGTGCTGTGCTTGTGCATAAGTGGTACCAGAAACGGGGGATTAAGGAGTAAAGGTGAAGTGGTTGTCTGCTAGCAGGGGAAGAACACTGGGGTGGATTTCAACTAGCTGCTTTGCCTCAAAATGCTGTGTCCAGAACACATTTCCGTACATTTTAAAACTTGTAGCCTTATGTTTCTAATTTCAGAAATGCTTTATCTTGATTTCTGATTGAACTTCAGTTGGCAATTGCTCTTTTGGCAAAAGCATTTTCTCAACTTCACAGCTTCTCTACCAATTGGTAATTTGTAAATTGAGTAATGTTTTGCATTATCAAATCTATTTTGTAACATGGATTTTTAAAAAGTAGGGTTTATTGTACTAAAAACAAGCCAAATCGATCTGTGCCACACCTTATCTTGTTTTGTAGCAGTAGGAAGATGGGCTTGAAACTATACATTTTATAGGAAAGAAGCAGTAATTGTTCATGAGGAAGGAATTTATAAGGTTTTTCTATTTTAAAAGTAAGAACGGGAATATTTTAACATATTCTGAAGTAACCATGCTCTAGACGTCTCCTGTGACCTGGGGCTGTTTTTCCTCTGGTTGGCGCACAACCCGTTCACTGTTGTGCTTGGCTTTTCTTCCTGCTGCAGCGGAACTCGTCCGTAGTCATCCTCTTCTCTTACTCTGAACAGAATCTGAGGGCTGCACCAGCCTAGATGGGAAAGAATGTTTTACCTCTTTATTTTTACAACCTCTAACTGAATTTTAACATGTCCTTCAATTGTGAGTATAGGCAACAAATCACAGTAGTAACAGACCTGTGACTTTTATCACCAATAAAAATCACAGATGTTTGCATATCACATTATGGTTGTTGCAGATATATCAGATATCATTTATACTCATCACTGCTTTGAAATTACAGTAGTGTGGGTCTGCTACTAGTGCTTGTTACTCTTTATGTGAAATAAAGAAACTTTTAAAAATCCTAAATTTGTTTAAATGGTATAACTGATTTTAATACAATTGATCTCCTTTGTAATCTTTTGTATTTGAAAACATTATTGTGAGAAGGAGTTCATGGCACAGGAAGTGCAAGCAGCCTGGTTTTGATGAGTCTCAGCTCACTTTCTTGAGTATCGTGCGTGTGACGGAGTGGAAAGGGGGGTGCTGGTGTCTCCTGCCCGGTGGTGAAGCGCTGCGCTGAGCTCCGGGAAGGGCGCTCTGAGCGCCTGTGGTGTTTTCGTCCAGCAGTTGAGTCTCTAGAATGCTGAGTTGGCCTTGCCATGTGCTGCTTTTCTTTTTCTTCCCGATCGTTCTTCTGCCTGTTGCTGGGCTTAGAGAGGGAGGAGCACAAGCTCCGCTCAGCCAGGGGTCGCGCGCCGTCTTCCCTTTGGGTCAGGTAGTAGATGATTAGAATGCCAGGTGTGTCTCAGTTGCAGTGGGAACTTGAGGGACTTGAACACCGTGACATTTGAACTGAGTGCTGATGGGCGGGTGGGCGGGAGGGGGCGAGAATTCTAAACCAGGAGAAGCAGAAGCCCAAGGCCTAAGGACGAGGCATTTGATGGCGCCTTCTGAGAGTCGTGAGCTGCGCTGTGAGGGTGGAAGCCCGTGCAAAGCTTGCGAGGATGGACGGCCTTCCTGGGTGGAAATCATTCCAGCTTCGGCTGTAGCCTCGCTTCCAGAACTCAGCGTGACTGAGAAATGTCTCGTGTTTTCTCTCACTTGCTACTGCTTCTGAGATGCGCACTGCCTCAGTGTGTTACTCGTCCTCCTTCGGGCCTCCTGCTGCCTTGTGCTCTGTCAGGACTCAGGTCATGAGATTGTATCAGCCCCCCCCCCCAATACCTTCTTTTCTCAATGGGTTTAGCGCCTGCCGCACTGCCACTGTCACGCCTGTCGTCAGAGCTGTAGTTACTCACGTCGCCCCCCAACCCAAGCACTCACTCCAGTTCTGCCCCTGCCTGAGTCTAATCCTACAGCACAGGCGTTGTTCTCTCCTTCATCTTAGAAAGGCTGGGGTAACCGTGTCTGGTCCCCACTCACTCCCTAGGGGTCCTTTGCTCGGGCAGCTACTACTGCCCCATCTCTCAGCCACTCCTTAGAGCAAAGCTCCTCAAGTGCGGTCCACAGACCAGCACCTTCAGCGTCTTCACCTGGGGGCTTGTTGGAGGTGCAGAAGTGGCCCCAGTCCAGGCTTAGGGAGTCATGGTCTGCACTCTCAGAGGGTCCCCGGCGGGTCCTGTGCTCGCTGAGGTTGGACAGCGCCGATCTTGACTCCTTCACATGCTCTCGGCCTCTGCAGACTTACTCCTGCCAAATGGTTGTACCTTCCTACCGTCTATTGTAAGTGTACAACTCTATGATTTTGAGTAAATTTACCAGTTTGCACAACTATTATCATAATCTGGTTTTAGAACATGAGGGATTGTTTTTAAATTTAATTTTGTGTAAGTTTCAGTTATGCCCGATGAATAATTTCTCAAGATCTGCTGTAAACATAGTGCTTCTCGTTAACAATCTGGTGTTGTGCACTTCCACATTTCTTAGAGTAGATCTCGTGTTACGTGTTCTTACCACAAAAAAACAAAACAAAGGCACGCAAGGAAACTTTGGGAGGTGATGGATCTGTCTGTTACCTGCTTGTGGTGATGGTATCACGGTGTATGCGTAGGTCCAAACTCATCAAATGTGTACCTATAATATGTGCAGTTCCTTGTATATCGATTATATCCCAATAAATATGTTAAGAACTAATTTACTTTTGTGTTTAATTGTATAAAACATTTATGTGGTTCCAGCCACAAACTATAAAGCTACTCAGAGATCCAGCTTCCGTTTCTGTCCTCCCCTTCAGTTCCCTTTCTCTTCCTGTGATCATTTTATTTGGTTTTGCCTCATGCTTCTGCTGTGATAAGAGTAAGATGCCATTTGAGCAGGGACGTGAAAGAGTTGAGGGAGCGTCCTGTGTAAGGCATTGGGTACTTTTCTTGCTGCTTAATGAGACATTGTTGGAGTCCTTTCCGTGTTAATTAGTAAATGGAGAGCTTCATGCTTTCTTATACTTGCTTTACAGTCACACTGTGGCTGTATCACTACTTAACCAGATGACTCTTGGTTGTTCATCTTTTAAAAAAAAATACAAACAATGCTGTAGTAAATAACTTGGTAGGCATATGTTTTGCACAGAGACAGGTCTGTCTGTAGGATGTATTTCCAGAGGAGGTACTGCTGGATCAGAGAGTACTGCTGGCTTGTATGGACTTTTGATAGATGGCATCAAATCACCCTCCGTAGGGAGGACTTGTACTAGTTCGTACTGACATGAGAGCAGCCTGTCTCACCACTGCCTCGCTAACAGTGGTGTCAGACTTCTGCACTGGATCTGATAGAGGAGAAATTAGTGTAATTTTTGTTCGTTTGTTTTTCCCTTGTAACGAAAGAGGTTGAGCATTCTTCTACATATTAAGAGCGAAATGTAGTTCCTTTTCTGTGAACTGTTTTTTATCCCTTGTCCATTTTTCCATTGGATTATTGGATAGCTTGATTTTTTTTTAAGAAGGAGCTCTTTATGTATTAAGGAGATTAATCCTTTGTGATATGAATTACAGATTTTTTTTCTTCCCAGTTTGTCATCTGTCTTATAACTTTGCTTAGGGGTGTGTGTGTTCATTTTTGCCATGAAAAATTTTCTTATTTTTGTAGTGAAATTTATAAATCTGTAAATTTTCTTTTATAAGCTTTTATAGATAATTTTGAGCCACCGTTTTATTTAGGTGTTAACCAGTTGCCATTCTCCAAGGTTTAAATAACAGGGAAGAGATTTACATTTTAATATTTGAGAGTTTGGTTTAACAAAGACTTTTCTGGAAGGAAGAGATGCACATTTGAATGTGCTATAAAAGGAGATGGTGGATGGTGATTCACTCGTGGTTCTTAAGGTTCAGCATATCTTAAATATATTATAGTGGAGGGATGTGTGGGTTTGCAAGTAACAGGAAACCCAGTTTAAACTGGTTTAAACTTTAAAGGGGATGCATTGGATTATGTCATTGAAAATCCCAGGCGTAATGTGGGTTTCAGGCACGGTTTGATTAGGGTACCAGCTCTTTTGCTGAGATTCTCTTGGTTTTGCTTTCCACTGTGTGTCAGCCTGGCTCATGTGGCAAATGGTGGTAGAGGTTGTAGGCTTCACGTTTCTGTGCCAATGGGCCAGAATGAGAGCCAGTCTCCAGGATGAGAATGAACAGCTCTTGTGACTTTCTCAGAAGAAGAAGGATGCCCCCAGCAAATCTCTGTCTTTGAGTCATTATCCCAGATTGGATTACCAGCCAGTTCCTGAGGCCAAGGAATTTTGCACTGGTTGGCTGAGTCTTGGCCAACCCACACCTTTAACAAGGGGGTTGGATTATCTACATTATATGATTGCTCTGGAGCCCACTCTGGAGCTGCCTGTGAGCAGATAGATACCAGACAAGAGAATAGAGCTATAGATAGTTACTGGGTAGGCAAACAAGACGCGAACTACACTGAGGGGCTCACGCTGGTAATAGACAGCGTTCCATTTTACAGGAATGAATTTGTTGAGATTATAGCCCTCTAAGGACTTCCTTGAGTAAAGGAGTCTTTCACGTTCCCCGTCGTAAGCCAGACGTGGTCAGTGGTAATTAGCAGCGCTCACAGAGGCAGGCTTGCCAGTGCCTTTTGCGTTTGTTGAGAGGCTTGTAGAAGTTAGTCACAGCTTCAGGTCTTTTGCTAGTTCGCGTACTGGGCTACCCCACGAGCGGGCTGTGTCCAGTGTCTGGATCGCCTGGAGCTCGCTTTGTTTAGAAGCTACATCGTCCTTATCCTGGTGTCCTGGAAAAAAGTGCTCACACTGTCCTTTCCCATCCCTTCTTAATTCTTTCCGCTTAATTAGAGGAATTGCACAACTTACATTGCCCTTTTTTTCCCTCTGGATTTGGGAACAGGTGTACATGTAGCTAGTGAGACTGAGGGCAGTATTAGCTCAGCTAATTAAAAAATGGTGGGTGTTATGCTCAGGGCTTTCCCTGATGTGGCGATTTGTGTTTCCCAGAGGACTGAGAGCTGGGAAAGCTTCATGGAGTCCCGCTGCCGCACTGTGCGGTGCGGCCCAGCGGCGGCCCAGGGCCGTTTGCCGTTCCCTGGCATCCCTTTGGAACCTCTGCCCTCAGACTCAGGCCACCTTGCTCTTTCTCTCTCACGACTTCCTGGCCACCTCTGCTCATTGAAGACTTTGGTACCTACCTGCCTCCCAGCCTTGCTTTCCACTGCAGTTCTGCCGTCATCTCACCTGGCTTCATATCCACGGCATGACCCATCAAGCACCTTGGCTCCTTGGCGTCTTGGTTTCCGTGTCCACCCCCAGTGGCCTCCTGTAGTCTGACACTCTGGGTCTTCTCCTCAGCTGAAATGGCTTCAGCTCCAAAATTGCTTGTAATTCAGATAGAAACAGTCGTCGTCCTGCTCCGATGTGACCTCGTCCCCCACGGCTGTCGTTTCTCTGGGATGCTGAGCGCTCAGCTTCACGCTGCAGATGCACCACACCGACCCGTGCGGCCCACAGCCTCCTCGCCTCAGCAGCATCTGACCCTGCTGCGCACCTTCTCTGCTGCAACACTCCTGTCGGGCGGGCGGGACACTTCAGTCTTGACTTTCCCTGGCCATTCACGCCTTCCGCCCTCGCCAGTTCCTTCTACTCTACCTAGTCCTTCCCTGGATTCCCTTAGGACTCAGCCCTCTTCCCTTTCCTCACTCCCATCATAAGTCTTGACTATATCTGTATCCTTTGTTTCCTAAAATTGTTTCTTTATGCCTTTTCTCCTGACCAAAGGAAAAGGTATTTATTGCAGTAAATTAATCCAGAGGGCATTCGGTGAAAGCAAGAATCCATTTCTTAGGGCAGTAGAACTTCCATCACTTCCTTCTCCTGGTGGTGATTTTGGCTGGTTCCTTTTCCCGCTTCTGTTGCCTTTTGCTTTCTGGACCATCGGTCTGCGATCCTGGACGTGGGCGTCCCGCGTGGGGACTGTGGCCCTCCTCTGCAGAGCTGGGACCTGTGCCTGAACCTTTGGGGCGCTCAGGGCTCTGCCATTTTAGTCACCAGCGGGAGCGTCACTCATTCATATTTTAAATTTTTCTTGAACAGATTTGCAAGAGTGTCAATTAAAATTTTGTTTCATGGAACCAGTTACTGTTTTGTCGTTTTCTGTTTCTGTTTGTTAATACTGTTATCTTTATTTCCTTTCTGTTTTCTTTAGGTTTACTCTGTTCTTTTTCTAGCTTTCTGAATTGAAAACAGGTTTTCAGCCTTTCTTTTTAATGATGTGCTCAGGCTATAGAAGTATTGCTTTAACACTCTCCCATAAGTTAGATGTGTGGTAATAGCATTGTCATTAAGATGTAAATTTTTTTTATTTCCGTTTTTATTCCCCCTTTAACCCTTGAATTTCTAAACAGGCATTTTTTTCTTTTTTTCCTAAGCAGGCATTTTGTAGTTTCTATTCATGGTGTTTAATTTTGTTCTTGATTAACTTATTTGCATTACATGGTCATAGAATATGTTTTGTTTTTTATTTCAGTTATTTGAAATGTGATGAGACTGGTTTAAATGTGCTCTGTATTTCTAAAAGAATGTATATCCTCTGTTTGTTAGGCTCAGGGTGATATCTCTGTGTGTCAAGTTTTTAATGCTTTTCACGCTGTCCTTAGCTTTATAATTTTTATGATAGCTTTATTTATCAGTTAATAAGAGGTGTGTTAAACATGTCACCGTGATTCTGGACTTGTCAATTTCTCTTTGTCACTTTTGCTTTATATTAAATTCAGAATTGTTAATCTTTGTAGCTTATTCTTTGTTTTGGTATACTATACTTTTCACTATCTCTGTTTTTGTCATAAGTTCTATTTTGAGGACTGGAGAATTAGTTTATTTTTGTTAGTGTTTGCATGAAATGTCTTTTTTTTTTAATTAAAGTTTATTGGGGTGACAATTGTTAGTAAAGTTACATACATTTCAGGTGTACAATTCTGTATTACATCATCTATAAATCCCCTTGTGTGTTCACCACCCAGAGTCAGTTCTCCTTCCATCATCATATATTTGAATGAAATGTCTTTCCCTTATTTTCAACTTATTTATGTAGTTTTGTTTTCTGTGTGTCTTTTTTGGTCCTCTTAAATGTTTTCTATTTCGTTATTTGTGCCACTTTCTTCTCCTCTACCTCCCCCCGGACGCCCACTCACACCGACTTTCCCTCCACCAGGAATTCCCGTTGATTTTATCTCCAAAGCAGATCTTGAATACGTCTGCTTTTGTTCTCGCTCCCTCACTCATCTCACCTGGACACCATGCAGCCCTCTGATTGGTGTGCTTTGCTCTTGCTGCCCTCTGATTTGTTCTCTATACAGTAGCCAGAGTGAGCTATAAAAATGGGAGCCTGATTGTCACGCCCAGGCTTAACATCTTTCAGTGGTTCTTGTTGCTTTTAGCTTTAAAGACAAAGCGAGTGTAGGCCTGGCCCCTGGTTACCGTCTCATCCTCCTCTCCTCCTTCCCCAGCTCTCCTCACACACTGGCTTCCTTTCCATTCTTCCAACAAGCCTTCCCCTTCTTGCCACAGACTCTTAGGTGCGGTTTCCTTTGCCGGGAAAGTACTTCCGCTCCCCATCCCTTACCTGTTTAATTCCTACTCTTTCAAAGCTTAGCTCGTGTGTCATTTTTGCCCAGTCCTCTTATCCTGACCCGAGAATAGGTCAGGTCTCCTGTTACTCCCTGCCAGGCTGTCTCTCTAGCACAGGTCACGATCATAATAAAATACTTTTAATTTGAAATTTAATGCCCCTCTCTCCCCATCCCCTCAACTAGATTGCCAGCTCAGGAGGGCTGATTCGTCTGACTGATCCGTTGCTGAACTCCCTGGGCTCGCTCAGCGCCTTGGGTGCCTTATAGGCATGCTCTGAAGATTTAAATGAGCGGGTACATGTATAAGTGACTTTGTCATTTGTTTGTTGACAGTGGGTGGATTGCTGTGCTAAGCATATTGTCTTGAATGTAGTTGGTATTTGATTAAATATTTCAAAGAATCAATCTGATCCTTCTCATCTCTGTCCTGAGATGATGTTTTAAAGAACAGCAAACTGCTAATGTGTACCCCATTTCTGTTATTCCTCTCTTCCCCCTTCTCCCACACGTGCATTTTACCTCAGCACTGGCAACAGGGAGAGGCGTGAAAGAGAGCTGAGAAATCTGGTCAGTTTAAAAGGTTTTCTTAGAAGGAAAGTGTGCCAATCATTCAGATCACTAATAAGTTTGCTGTGTAGGAATTTTTCTTTCATTGGCGGTGGTAAAAGGTAGATTTTCCCCCCTTAACGTTGAAAGTAGGGTATGATTATGGTAGTAAATGTGGAAAGTTAAAGTAAGAAAAATCCCATCTCTCACAGCTGTTAGTACTTCGGTGTTTTTCCTGCCAATCCTTTTTCAATTGCCAGTTACATATTCTAAGCACAGTTTAAGTCCCTAGTACCTAATATTGTGCCGGGCGCTGTTTAGATGCTCATTAAATATTTAGAGAAGGAACCCAGGTACATGGTCTTTGTCAACTTTAAAATCTTCCGCAGCTCCCTAACTTAGCACCTAGATAAGCACTGCGTTTGTTGATGGTGCTCATAACCTATTTTAGAGTAGTTGAGCTTTACATGAAGGGATGATTCTTTTTTTTTCAATGAACCTATTAGATCATTGTAGAAAGTTGCTGGGGCTAAATACCTTGCAGTCACCTGTGAGTTCTTTTGTTCTCAGTCTACTCCCAACCCTTCAGTAAGGCCTGTTGGCTTGGCCTTAAAATAGATCCAGACCCTGATCCCTCCCATCGCCCCCTCCCCAGTTTAAGGAAGCATCAGCTCTCACTTGGATCATACAGGGGTCTCCAGATGGGCTCCCCGCCTCTTACAGCCCCTCGCCTCTTACATCTTCTGATGGCAGCCAGTGATCTTTTAAACAAATAGGTCAGATCCCATTTCTCCACTGCTTAAAACTATCACTTAGAATAAGATCACATTTCCTTGCCATGATGTGGTGCCATGCCTGTCCCCAAAGCCCGGAGTGATTTGCTGCCACACTCCCTCTTACGCCTTCGAGCACATTCCACCCTCAGAGCCATTGTGGGTGCTGTTCCCTCTGCCTAGACTCTTTTCCCTGAGTTGCCCCCCTCCCTTCTTCACATCCCTGCCCAAATTATCCTGCCAAAGAAGCTTTCTGTCGCCCCTCCCTGGAAAGGCACCCCCATCACCGTCCATGTCAGTCCCTCGACTCCCTTTTCCTGACTGATGTTTCTGCATAGACCTTACCTCTCTGATTCTCCCAAAGTCCTTGGTTCCTGGCTGGCCGTCTCCCTCCTGCCGTCCCCGGGAGGACAGATGTCTCTGCGGTGCTGAGACCCAGTGCCTGAGACAGTGCTGGGCGCACATAGTAGGACTCAGTAAATGCTGAGTGAGTGCTTTATCGCCAGTAACTTAGTGAGAAAATCTTCATTTAGGACACAGGTATTAGGACTTCTCACAGGCGTATTTTATTTCTTAAGTAGGTAATAAATTCACATGGTTCAAAATTCAAAGGGCAGGCAATGAAAAGCCTGGTACGCTGTCCCCTAGCCACTTGTTTCCCACAAAAGTAACCAGTGCGAAGTTCTTGTGTGTATTTCCAGAGACAGCCTGTGGTCCTATACACAAAATCAGATGCAGTCCTCCTTCCATTAAAAAAATGCAAATTTTAGTATCCACACTGTTTTGCACTTTGTTTTTGCTTTGTTTCCTAAAATACATTTTGAGGATTATTCTTTGTCAGCTTTTCTTTAGTTTGTAATAGCTGGACAATATTCCATTGTACAAACATTGGAATAAACATTGTCCTGTAGTTTCCCCCTTTGATTGACATTGAAGTTGTTTCCAGTCCAGTGTTTAGCCGTAAAAAATAATCTTGTACATATATCGTGTTGCCATGTTGCTAGTGTGAGTGGAATTGCTGGGTTAAAGAACATGTGTATTTGTCATTTTGACAGACACGGTCAGAATGCCCTCACAGGTTGTACCAATCTCCGCTTCTGCACAGCGTGCTATTATTTGATCTTTGCCAATTTGACACATGAAAAATGGTGTAACACTAGTTTCGTGTTTCTTGTACTATGAGTTAAGTCAGCATCATTCCATATACTTAAGAGCCATTTGTATTTTCTTTCCTGTGGGTCGTTCATGTCCTGTACCCATTTTTCTACTGGGATTCTGGTCCTATTTTCTTTTTCTGTTGACTTACAGGAGCTCTCTTGTATGTGAACTAGCCCTTGATCCGTGATCTGAGTTGCAGACATTTGGTTCCATTTGGCAGTTGAGTTCTGAGTTTGTTCATGGTGGTTTTTCTACATAGACATTTTATTGTATTTTGTTTTATAGAAAAAGTAGTAATTTTTTCTCATGGCTGTGGGTTTTGGATCATACTTAACCTTTCTAATTTTATTTTTTTTAAAAATCCTCATGGTTTCTTCTGAGGTTTCATGGTTTACGTGTGCTATCTCCTTGATGCTGCTGAGATTTATTCTGGTACAAGTTATGAGATGGGGTTTCAGACCCCCTTTCGGGGGCAGCAAAGTAATCAGGGTATCTTGATCTCTTATTTCTTATATGGGAAATAATCTGTCATCAGTTTTCTGCTGAACTCTGAGTGGTGGAAACCAGTGGCCATGTCTGGTGTATTTTTCAGTGTGTCATGGTTACCTTTATCTTACCAATGTTGACCTAAAAAGAGTGATTGAAATGCAACGTACTGGTGAGCATTGTTTTGAAACAAATTTTGTAGAACTTGCATTTGGTCAATATTGGTAAGATTAGTAATGAAAGGTGCAATGATAGCTAATTAAAATTATGTACTAACCCTGAGGGGCATGTTTATTACATTATATAAACTAAAGAAATAAGGGGTTGTCCTCTCTCATTTGAGTGACTTCCTTGATTAATGCCTGGTAATGCCAATTAATAAAGAGGAGAGTGTAATGGGGCTTGATTCTCAGGTGACTGTTTCTTGTACCTAGTAGATTCCTTTTGGGGGCCATCATCTTGCAGGTCTTGGCTATAGTGACAGAGGGTATTTGGGGTCACCTGCAGCAGAATCAAGATGGTCTTTCGCTGCTTTTGCTCTTTTGTCCCCCTTTCCGTGCCACTTACCTGACCTTACCTATTGTCCCATTTCTGCTTGCAGTGCCATTTTCACCTTGGGGCTGACTTTCCCAGGCTTTGTAATGGCTGCCTTTCCTGAAACCATCAAATCCAGGCTGAGCCTAGTAAGCAAGTTAGCCTACCAATGGCCTCCAGAATTTCTCTGTGCCCAGTTCTGTGATGAGGTGCTCCCACGCAGACATTTCACAGGCCAAGTACACACCTGTCTGTCTGCTTGACTCTGCTCGCGTGCCGCCCATGTCCTTGCCTGTGCCTATTTACTTTTTACATATGCAAACACTGGCCCCTCTTGCTTCTCTCCTTCCTTGTAGCAGCGATTCTCTTACGTGTGACCCTCCACCAGCAGCACAGCCCCTGCTCAGAACCTGTGGAAATGCAAGCTGGTCAGTGTGCCGGCTGGGGATTCTGATGTGGTGAGTTTGAGAACCACTACCTTTTGGGGCTCATCCAGGGCGCCTCACAGCGAGCACTCAGTACAAGCTGAGTGGCTATTTCATTTGTAGACTATTACTAGCCATTGATTAATTTGTACATCACCACAGCTACCATTTATTCAACACCTACTCTGTGCTGGGCACTAAACGGGGTGCTTTCCCACACACTGTCGTCCTCACAGACACTTTGCAAAGTGGGTGGTGGTGTTTCCCACTTCATATAGATGAGGGAGGGGAGGCTCTGGGATGAAGCCAGCGGCCAGGGCTACGCAGCAGGTGGGCAGCAGCACCCTTCTAGCACCCCACACTGCCTGTGGTATAAACCTTGTTCCCAGAGAGTACGTGTGAGTGTGGGGCTGTCTGTGGTCGTGGAACAGATGGTTGTACTACCCGTATTTCCGCTTCCCCCGTCGTAGTCTTAACCCCATCCACTACGCAGCAACCTTCTAGCTTTTTAAAAATAGAAACACAGACTATTTGATTTCACTTACTTATACTATGTCAGAGAAGTGGGAGGTGAAAGGCTTTGCGATCCTAGTCCAACCCCTGCAGTTTCACACATCTAGCCTTCATGTTATATGTGCTACTCAGTGTTCTGTCTCAGAAACGAACTCATACTTCCGTTGAGGTAAAAACTGGTCTACTAGACAGCTCTGGCCT